>NC_140561.1:16399736-16922236 GCF_057381845.1 Rhamphochromis longiceps
ACTTAATATCTTGAGGGAACTTCAGACAGTTTTCTTATTCATACAGATTTCCTTCTCTCAGAAAAATAAACAAATAAATAAATAAAAAGAAAGAAAAAAAATCTGTTCCAGTGGTGGGAATAAATAGGTCTGATCCTGCTTGAGGCTGTCCTTTAATTTTCCACTTCATATCGTAAGTCGAGCTGTGGAACTATGACTAACAACCATGCTATCCTGTCACAATATAATCCAGTGGCACCTGGATTAAAAAAAAATAAAAAAAAGATTGACCAGGACAATTGGTGCTTTGCCTGAGTGCTGCCATTTATCAGCACAGGTCCTCACTTAATGTTTGTTTAGTGACAGCAGAGCTGCACAGAATCCTTGTTTTTCTGAAGCAGTTTTGAGAGTCTGTAAGACGGGATGTCAATAGGTGACTCACTGTCACAATCAAATGTTTTCTCCTAATGAGGCTATTATTACACCGATTCAAGAGGAGTATGACTTTGTATACTGCTCTGATCCTGCTGGTTCATTAATAAACTACTATAGGTCATGGCCAGCCTGACAATTCACAGGTGAGAAGAACATCATTACCAGGGGTAGAAGAAGCATTCAGCAAGGTAGAAATAAGCAGAATGACCCCTGCTCTGAGAGAGCCGTGCAGTGTGGTCCAGCCTTTGGGGCAGACTGAAGCGTTTTGACGCGTCCTCCTCCACTACACAGGCAGCATGTCAGACCTGACAGGATTGGTTTCTTTATCGCCGCCCACCAAGACTTAATGCAACACATTAAAAATGCTAAGTAGAACTGAATATGTCACCTATTACTACACAGACTTTATTAGTGCTTTTTAATGTAAATCACAGAGGCATTGGGAGATTCCTTTGAAGAGTGGAAACATAAGTGTGTCACTGCCAGAGGCTTTAGAAGTGCTCAGCACGGACAAATCCACAGAAATAAAGCTTAGTCATCTCTGACTCCGAGCTCTCTGTTCGCTGGTGTGAGATTGCTGACTTCCTCCTCTTTCTCCTTTTAAAATCTGTCCGTCTGCTTCTTAATTGCTACAGTATTTCACTTTAACCTGATGATATCTTACTTTCAACTTTCCATCCCCTGGTTGTGCTTAAAAAAGGCCTCCTCCACTCTCTGTTGTTCTGAACTCCTTTCTATCCTTTCATCCCCAGCTGCCCTCTTTCCTGTCTTTCTCCCTGCGTGGCTGCTGAAAGCTCTTTAAAGATGCCCAGGGGCTTAACCACTTTGACATATTACATGAGCCTGTCTCACTCAAACCAATCCCAAGCTAATTGAGAAGCTTACGTCTTTGCTATAGCAGCTAAGAGGAGGAGGCGAGTGTAGACAGACACTCGGTTCATTCTTGCTCTGTTTTTAACTATTAAATGGATGGACTTGTAAATAAGACAGAGGTTTTTTTAATCACATATGTCCACTATTTAACTAAATCCTTCAATTAAATATTCAACTTGGCATGTAGATTAAATATCCTACTCAGTTTTTTAGAGCTTTTTAAGACAAATAGCCTGCAAGATTTGCTGCACACCTTTAACAATGTAATTATTTGCAGCAAACATTGTTAGTGCAAAGCCTGAATACTGTCTTCATTTGCATCGTAGGTAGTGCATATGTTGCTCTGCAGTAACACATTGCTCCAACAGCAGTTTGATCTTGACAACTGAAGTTTGAAGAAAACACATCTTCTTGAATCAATCCTTGTGATTAGCTTAACGGTTTGAAACACATTCCTGTTTGTAATTACTGGTATATTCAAGCAGGGGGAGACAGGAAAAACATGGAGAAGGATAATGATTACAGTCTTTTTCAGGTACTCATAGTTACTTCATAGACTCAATATGTGTCACAGTTTCTTGCATAGAGCTGTCAGTTTAAACACGGTACCTGCTCACCGTCTTTAGTTGATGAAACTTTGACGTTGATGTTATTAGAAATCTTTAGTCAAGTTTGCAATAGTTGTTGTTTGTGTGATTGCATTACATTTTTTATCAATGTTATTTTTATGTTATTAACCCTTGCATGCATGAATTATGACAACCTCAATCAGGATTTTTATTCATCTTTAGGCATGAAAAGATAAATAAAAATAAAAAAGATGAATAAAGATGCTAAAAAAAATCCTGATTGAGGTTGTCATAATTCATGCATGACAGGGTTAAATAACAATAATTACAATGAAACACGTCATACATCTATAGTAACATTAAACGACCAGCCCTTGACTAGCAAACAGCCTTTGACTAGCTTTCCACTGTAGTGACTATGACCATATATATATATTAGTGCTGTCAGTGTTAATCTCGTTAAAATGGCGTTAATGCAAATCGTGGCAAATCTCCGTTAGTGAGTTTGCGCGGATCACCCCGTGCGTGGGGCTGCACGGCGCTAACGTGTTAACAAGCTAATTGCGCTAACTCGCTAACGGAGATTTGCCGTGTTAATGCAGTAATGGCGTTAACGTCCTTTTAACGAGATTAATGCTGACAGGACTAATATACATGCAGAGCACTTCCAGCTTAAAATATCACGTTGACGCGAAGCATACGTTAGTCTGGGATGTCTGTTACAAGCTTAAATATAAAGTAAAAAAAAATGTAATTGCAAGCAGGCTATTGATCAAGTAATTGCGATTAATCGCGATTAATTATAGAAAATTGTACGATTAATTAGTTTTTCTTTATCTATTGACAGCACTAACACACACACACACACACACACACACACACACACACACACACACACATATATATATATATATATATATATATATATATATATATGAGACTGATATATGAGACTGCCCTTCTACATACTGACTTGCTTAAATTATTTATTAGCGTAAGAGCTTCAATATCAACTTGTAGTGCGTGTCACCTAATTTGTGCCCCACTTCCTTGTCCCAAATGCACATTGCTCTATTTAGTACATCAGTGCTTCTACCCCTTTTTATGGATTTCGACATTAAATAAATCAACTCAACTATCACTCAAAGAGAGCACTGCAGCCCTGACTCACTATGAAAGTTTTGGTACAAGAAACTTTAGAAAAAAAAGAGAAGAAAGACAAAGAAAAGCGCTGCACTTTGGTAGTAGTGTCCATATTTGTCAAAGAACGTTGGGTTTCAGTTGACCTGTCAGCTCAGTTTGACTTAGACATTTGTTCAACAGCTTCATGCAATGGGAAAAATGCTTTCTGGAACCAAAGGCAAGGACATAGCAGGGACTGAATGGGAGAAGAACAAAACAAAAATAAAATCAGATATAAACATGCATACATAAGTACTTGAAGATGGTATGTAAGCTATGGTAAGCTCGCCTTTCTTCTTTCTTTCTTTCAACCTTGATGTGATGACTTCTGCAAAGCTTTTTTTTTTACTTAAAAAAAGCACTTGATTCATATTTCCCAGACTGCTTGTCCTCCTCTCACATTTAATATGACTGTGTGGCTGTCACACAGAATGTGATAGCACCACTTCCTGTGCCAAGTACACAGTGTATCTCTGGTGGGGGTGGGTGGGGTGACTGTAGAATGCAGGGAAGTGTCTCATCCTGGCACCCACGCTGATCAGGTCCACGTTCACAATGGCTGTCGCCCAATGAAATCCAAAGATTAAGAGCGAATTACAACAAAGTCTTAGCGAGATCTCATCCCCAAATAAATTTGACGGTGGACTGAAAATAGCACTGAGCGTGTGCAAATGTGTCAGCTCTTTTCTTTGTTAACATTGTTATATTTGGACTTCAGTGAAGCTGAAAATCAGAGAATACAAATTCACACTAAATCCAAACCATTTAAAGCGTTTAGCTACAGCTGTTATTTTTCCTCAGCATTCTCTCCAGCTAGACCCTGACCATGTGGTGCTCAATCTAAACAGCCCAATGACTCACATCCGTCAAACCACACTCCTTCTTCGCCAAAAGACTATCAAGCAGTTGGAGGGAATGTGGTTTCTTTCTTAATATTACATTTTTTAGATGGGTAAAAAGCACTGCTTTCCCATCCAGCTTCAAATCGCGTAAACACTGGAAGTGTTTTGCAGCAATGGTTAAACCGGAGACTATAAAAAGTAAATGATATTTGTTGATAACCACTGGTGATGGTGGGCAGGAACCACGATAAACTTTCAGGCGAGCAACGAATTGGTTGACATAAGACCTGCTAGTAAGAGCAGGGGTGTCAAACACAGAGCCAGGGAGCCAGAATCAGCCTTGCAAAGATTCAGCTGTACACTGGACAGTTTTAGAGAATGTGAAGCAATCTGTAGATTTTGGACTTTTAAATGTGTTTTCATATGTTTTACAGCTTTTCTTAAAGAAACATCTCACTCAGTATTGAACTAACAAATGAAGAATTAAATGACAGATTTTTTTTAAAGCATATCAACAATAACAATAAATAAATAAATAAAAATACATATGTAAATTACCTTTTTGCTTTATAATTACCAGACAATCTCAGCAATGTTTCCCAGAACCTTTTCTTTAACTCAGACATTTATTTCATGCTTTCCTTCATGCTTATCGTACAGAATAATACTGGGGGCCACCAGTGCTACCCCTGGGCCTCACATAGTAGATGCACCTATGGTTATCAAATTTACAAACTTGGGTGTTCTTGCTGCCCGCCTGGCCAGCAGGGTGACGACAATACCCCGTCAGCCTTTTAGAGCTGAGAGGTGAAAATGTACTTTTCTTTTTCTTATATTGAGATAGCTCAGGAATTTAATGGGTAGTTAAACATTTTTACACCAACAAAAAAGAGGAGTTTCATTGGTTCAGGCCAATCAGTGTGGTCTGTATGGGGCCCTTGATGTAAAACGAGCCCGACAACACTGCATCAGAGGGTCACCTAGGCAACCAGAGGCTGGAATGTGACCAGTGACCAGGAGGCAGCTTCAAATCGATGTACAACGAGTGAATCGCTTCCAGTGTGGATCCAGCTTTAAACTTGTAAGCTAATTAATCTAATTTTCATATATATGAGCGAAAATTAGGTCAAATAGTGAAAAGTCAACAAAATCACTTTTTATTGTTAATACATTTGTGTCATGGAGTGGATCTCGGAGCTGCTGTTATGCACGCACTAAAAGTCATATCTATCACCCTTCCTGGCTCAGCCAATTTCCTAGACTGCTACCAGTCAGCCAGAGGACCTCAGGCTTGCTAGCCTCTGGCATGCCAGGCATACCATCAGAACATTTTGCTGCCACTTGGTTAATAAGTGATTGGACACTCACTGGTCTGTCCACTTGCGTTCAAATGAAATATAATAAACGTAGTCAAAAACGAAAGCTGTCGTGTTAACATGGACATTAAACTGAAGTATCTTCTAGGACCGTTAAATGCCATCACATTCCTGAGCGTGTAACTACACGCATACAAGTTCACAGGCTGCTGTGACAATGATGCATATTCATAGACTAAAACCTAAAGGCCAAAGCACTTGAAGCAACAAACACACTGGCTTTTGAAAATAAAATATAAGCTACAAGTATTTAATTATGACAAATTAATATTTTCAGCTATGGTCTGGAAGATAAGGAGACTAAGAAGAAAAAGAGGCTTACCTTTGTGAGAGTTTTGTGATATTTACAGCCTCAAAGACACAGAGTCAACCTAAGTGCAAGTTTGTGTGTGTTTCTGTGGCAATTCTATTTTTGCTATTCTTTTCTTCAGGGTTGGACACCCGCCTCAGGCCTATACGGTGCATTTGGCAGCATTAGATATGTCTTACACTATTACTGTAGCGTGAGTGGAAGCTAACCCACAATAAAAAGATTTACTAAAAAAAAAAAAGGGCTTTATGGTGTGTGTAAAATCTGTTATCCAGCTATTTGCTGTTTTTTATTTACTTTCCTTGTTGTAAGGAAGATAAACAGATGTGGGCATCTTCGCAGACATGAGTGACAGCCCCCTCCTGCCGTCTGCTCCAGGCTTCAGTCCTGTTCTTTTTTTTCTTTTCGCCGGGCCAGATGGGATGCTCAACTTACACACAATCCACAAACACACACAGAAGCATACACAACAACCCGTTCTCACTCCCAAAGCGTAACATTTTACGCTAGGTGACAAATCGTCACCATATTACGTTTTCGGCTACCCACCACGTTCCTAAATGACGACCTCGGAAAAAGAGGAAATATGAGAACCGTCTGGACTGAACCTACACATGTTCGCTCTTTTTCTTCAAATCGCTTAGAAACACGCTATTTAACATCATTAAAGTCCTGGTTAAGGTCAGGAATAAGGTTATGGTCAGGGCTAGGGATAAGGTTAGGTTTAGGGCTGGAATACAGGGCTGGAACGTCTATTACCGCGGGAGCGTCATTGCACTGGATTCCAGCCATAACCCGCCGCGTACCATAAGAACGCCGAAGGTCTCCTTTCGCGTTCCTCAGGAACGCCGCGGGACGTGACAAAACGTCGACATGTTACGCCTCGGGAGTGAGAACGCTCTGTACACAAACACAGACATCCAAGTACCAGATGTGCTCCTCCACTCCCTCGCATCAGACCTCCAGAGGTCATGGTCAATTGTGGCTCAGAAAAGAGGAAAACAAACAAACAAGTAAGAAATGCCACACTCAAGACACACGCTAAAAATAATATCTACTGCTCTGTTGATCATCCACCATGTTTTCACCGTTTTCAGCTAACCATCCCTGCCTGCAGTGGTAGTTTAAAACGTTAAGCCAGACACGGTCACGTGTCACATCTCAGGAAAGGCTCAAAGAATGCTATGCTAATGAGCCTGCTTACTGACGGGGTGGGACACGAGGCAAAAGACAGGTTGATCACAGATGGAGGAAGCAGTTACATAAGGTGGGAAGACACTAGCAGAAAAAGAGTGAGAAAAACAAAGTGTGAGAGAGAAGCACTGAGGATGATGACATAATTATAGTTAATTTCAAATGATAAAGGTGGAAAGAGAAACATGGGAGTGACTGAGATGGTGAGCATACAGTACAGCAACCCCCTCTGTTAAAGCTGGCTGCAGCTGGCAATATCATAATATGTAGTCTGTGTGTGTGTGACACAAAGAGGAAAAAAATGAGCTCTTAGTAGGATGATCTGGACAGGAGTGTTTTAATAAAGCTTCGCACATAGCTTGACATTCTGACATCCTGCAGCGACGTGTTGATGATGCCAAAGCTCTCGCTGCATCCGGTTGATGTGGCCTTAATCTCGTCTTCTCCCATCCCTCTAGTGTCTGTTTTCGATTTGCATGCATTAGTCTTTATTTGAAGACAACCTTAAAGCAGAAACCAAAGCACAGCCACACAGTCCTCTTGCTAAACGTGTTTGTTGATTATATTTGCCGAAGAGCATTAATGCAGTTCAATCTGGTGCAAAGTAAAATATTAGCTGGGCACTCGTGATAAGTTTATGGTGCAAGCCGGCTCTTCATTATTTAAATAAGCTTCCCAGAAGTGACATGTTGATAATGCTAAAGTTAGCACTGCGTGGCAGCTGTTGGAGCTTAATATAAATCCTTTTTTTTCCCCTTCTAGTGGATTAATAGTGCATGGCTTCTTAAAAAGGTTTATGCAGTTAGATTCTCAGACTAGAGGCTGCCTCTATGTTCATGTTTAGGAAGAATGAGACAGCATTTTTTTTCTTCCACAGAAGTGAACTGTTTCAGATCCAGACTTGGAAAATGCATCGCTGCTTCTGCTGTCTTGTTCAAGGGATCTGTCTATGGATTCAGAATCATTCCTATATAAAATGCCAGGCTTACATACCGCCATTTAATGTTCCAATAAAAGAAATGCCAAAAGTAAGTACAAGAGAACAACTTTCCATAGCTGAGACGTTACTACATTGCTATATATGGTAACTGGCAGCTTAGCCTACAAATGTGCATGAAATGTAGATTTAAAAAAAAGAAGCATGCAGAGCTGATTAGCATGACTTATTTTTTGAGAGATAAAGTCAGAAGTATAGGACGAACTAATATTCCACATAACTGGCCAAAAGATGACCTCAAGTCTGGACCATAAACCTGACAGACAGGTTCTGGCCAGAACTCAGGAAGGACTTTGCCTCAGAAAGCCATCGAACTATCAAAGCTGAAATGCAGCAATAAGAGAGTTGAAAAATGAGACTGTGTTTTAATTGTAAAAAATTGAAATTGAAAAACCTCAGAAAAACATATTCTTGATGACTTTATCATCTACTGCAAGACCAAACAATTCAACAACAAAGAAGAAATCTTCTGTGTTATTTCCACAGCTCTATGTCTTTGTCTAGTTCACACACACGCACACACACACACACACACACACACACACACACACACACACACACACACACACACACACACACACACACACACACACACACACACACACAGGGTTACTTATTTAATGCACGGTCCAAAACCGCTAGCAGAAGAGCATCACAAAAGTACTGACCATGACTGGCTGGCTCTCGCTTCTCTATTAACCACTTACTCATAAATTATTTTGTCTTATCTTTTCAAGTTACCCACCTTATTAAGAGGCTATTTTACAAGTATTACTTCTATTTGTAGTTTTCACAAGAGCCCTCCAAGGTTCTGACACACCTCATTTAATGCTTTTACTATATATATTTTTTACTACTTTCTACATTGTAGATAATACTGAAGACATCAAATAGATGAAGCAAGATATATGGAAATATGTAGCAAAGAGAAAAAAGGTGTTTATATTTTAGATTCCTGAAACTAGACACTCTTTGCTTTGTTGACAGTGCTGCAAACCCTCAGCCTTCTATCAATGAGCTTCATGATGTAGTCACCCAAATGGTTGTCACTTCACAGGTGTGCCTTTTTGGGGCTCATTTTTGCAATTTCTTGCCTTCTTGATAGGGTTGGGACCATCAGTTGTGTTGTGCAGGTTGGTACACAGCTGACAGCCATATTTGACAACTGTTAGAATTCATATTATGGCAAGAACCAATCAGCTAAGTAATGACAGTCCATCATTACTTTAAGAACTGAAGAACTGAATTTCAAGACTGTTGGAAAACCATTTCAGGCAACTACCTCATGAAGCTCATTGAGAGAATGCCAAGAGTGTGCAAAACAGTAATGAAAGCAAAGGGTGGCGATTTGGAAGAATCTAAAATATAAAACATGTTTTGAGTTATTTCACACTTTTTTGTTCACTACATAATTCCATATGTGTTCATTTATAGTTTTGATCCCTTCAGTGAAAGAAAAAAGTCCATTGCGGCCACTTGTGCATTTAAACAACAACAACAAAAAAACAAAACAAAACTCAGATGTCATCTGCTGTTACTTCAAAAAAAGAAAGTTTTGCAATAGGCAAGTTGGCAAAAATGGGTAAAGTAACTTCTCATAAAAGCCTTTGATCAAGATGAGAAAATGGATAAACAAAGGCATGAATTTTGACATGAGTGGTTGGTAAAAGTCTTCTTGGGTGATATATAATAAAGACATCCAGATGAATAGTGTAAATTGTATTGGGTGTATGGTGGATGACGCTTGTAATACAAAATTTGAGATTAAAGTCGGACAATGACAGCTTGCAGGACTTCCTGAAAAGCAGCTCGTCTTCTCACAATATTTTGGCATCAACGAGTTGAGAGAAGGAATTGAAAAGCTAATCCAATGTGAAATATTACTAACACGTTACTTTTAATCAGTGCAGTCTTTCAATATTTCTCGTGACGAAAAATGGACTGCTTATCGTGCTGCAGGGTTATGATCCTGATCTTCTGCCTTTAGTCTGATCTATATGCTCCATTTTTAAGGTTAGCAGACCCATGTGAAATCTTAGTCCAAATATAAATTCGCTAAACGCATGGCAGATAGTTGTAGATGTTGAAACAAAGATCCACAAATAAGGCACAAATACCCTGTACTTACGCACATTTTGCTGCCAACAAGTCAGGTTTTTTCAGGAAACAATGAAACAAGTACATGTGGAATATGCAGGAAAAGTACAGGGTACTTACAGTGTACTTGTTTCATTCTTTCCTGCAATGCCCCTTATTCGCAGGCTGTTTTGTAAAGTTTTACCAGAGATATTTTTTAGCAAAATATTTCTAGCTAATATTTCTAGCTGGTGATTCTAAATTGCCCACAGGTATGAATGTGAGTGTGAATAGTTGTTTGTCTCTCTGTGTTAGCCCTGCAGCAGATTGGTGACTTGCCCAGGGTGTACCCCGCCTCTCGGCCTATGGTAGCAAGGAAAGGTAACCCTGATAAAGATAAAAGGAAGTGAATGGGTGGATGGATGGATATTTATAGCTACTACAATGGTGACTGTCACAGATTTATTAAAAAAAATAACTTTACTAACTGTTTGAAATAGATTTGACTCAAATAGGTTTCAGTGAAGACATCTACTAACTCAGTTTGATCAACGTACAAGGACCGCTGGCATGAATACGCTTCTTTGTGGAGAAAACAGTTCCTGTTTCGCCCCTAACTGTCAAAAATCACACAGTACAAGAAAGCTGTCAATCATCTACAAGGGGATGATAAATGACAAAAATAAAATGCAAGTTATAATTCAATAGTTGTGGTAGGGACATATCAAGCCTCATGTCTGGAGAGCACCACAGCAACAAGAGTCAAAGTAGTAAGAGCAGAAAGAGTCTGACACTTCAACCAAACTAATACAAGGAAGCTGCCCAGTGCTTTTTTCTGGAAGCTCCACAGGGGAATTTGGGACCACATGTATTTGCATATTCACACTCCTGCTGTTTAGGATACCAAAACACCTCCTCCATCTGACTTCTAACATCCTAATCTCACATTCTCAATGGCTTTCTAATGACCACTCCTTCTGCAAACATCTTAAGCTCACCACTTCCCACTGTTAATTGTTGCCTATATCCACGATGTCCCTATGTTCACTTCTCCAGGATGAGAGTGATACATGTACTGCACGGTCTCCATCTCTCCATTACTATACAGAACAAACTCCACTGCATGCATAGCCCATCTCTCACAGTTAATAAGAAGAAAAGCCTCTCTGAAAGGCTGTGGAGGTGAGAAGCCTACTGTTAAACGTTTTTGTAGTGAGCTGCTCTCCAGCAGAGCAGTAAAGCTTTGTCACTACAAAAACCACACAGTGAGTTTCCAGTGACATACAACACAGAACGAAAGAATGGGAAATGATGCACATCTGCTGCTGAAGATATATGTAAATGTAGAGATAAATATAGAGACAAATACTATGGCTACTGATTTGGATAATTAAATCAACATCCACAAAAAAGGATTTAAAAAGGTAACAGTGGAAGGAGTGATGGCTTTTGCCGGGGAAAGAAGTTCACAGATGTGACCTAGTAAATACTGTATCTACTTTATCCAGCAGCAGTGCATCATCATCATCATTATTCTAATTTCATTCAGTTTATTCGATTGGATTCAATTTTATTTATACAGCACCAAATCACCACATCCAACAACCCCCCGAGGCAGCATTTGGTGAGGGTGGGAAAGAAAAACTCCCTTTTATAGTAAGAAACCTCTGGCAGGACAAGGCTTATAAAAATGGATCAGGCTCAGGGAGAGGCAGCCATCTGAATGTAGGTGAATGAAGAAGAAACAGTGCATCATGGGAAGCCCCCAGCATCCTAGGTTCAGTTCACCGGATCCAGCCCAAACTATAAGCTTTATCAAAAAGAAAAGTTTTAAGCCTAATCTTAAAAGTAGAGATATCCGGCTCCCTAATCCAAACTGGGAGCTGGTTCCACAGAAGACAGGCCTGAAAGCTGAAGGCTCTGCCTCCCATTCTACTTTTAAATATCCTAAGAGCCACAAGTAAGTCAGCAGTCTCAGAGGGAAACGCTCTACTGGGATGAGACGGTACTGTGAGGTCTTTAAGATTAGATGGGGCCTGATGAGTCAAGAAATCTGGAATCTTCTCTCGTCTCTTTTAGTGCTGACCAAATATTTTAAAAACAGCAAGTTATATCAGTTTGGGAGTCATCCGGTTGTCTTAATTAAATTAGAATAACTTGTTTTGACATTAGCTGTGTTACTTATAAAAATGCATCCTCTGTCCAATTAAAGAGCCCAGCAAACAAATGTCACTCTAGCTCCTGTTTAAATCACAGCTAAAACAAGCTACACTCTATAAGAGATCTTCAGGGGAGGATAACAAAGAATCAGTGTGAGGTTTCGCACTTTGAATTTTCCATACGGTCCAATTACTGCTTTAATTGAGGCCAGTCTTGTTAATTAGCAACATAAACTGGATTGTTGAAAAAATGAAGCACGAGTGTGGAGGAGATGAAAAGAGGCTGAGAGACGTGCAGAGAAAAAGAAAGAACACAAGGTGTCTGAAAGGTTGAAACTATAATTGGACTTGTAAACACACAAAAACATTGTTACCGTTGACACTGTCATTAAATCATCACATTGCTGGTTTTTGCTTTTGCTTATTATTATAAAGTATATTTGATTAAATAAGTGGCTGTAGAGCAAACACACTATCAGCATACAGACTGTTTGTCTATAAGCTCTCACTGTGCAATTCTGGGTGCAAAATCTCTTGGAAAAATGAAGGCTTGATTTCTGCAACCAAAACAGGAAGAGGATAATGCTTTTCTTTAACCTGGTGACAGGTTACCAACTAGTACCTGTCACCAGGTTAAAGTCAGGGATAATAGAAAATTTAGAATAACAATGGAAAAAGAGCCCTGTTGTGAAAGCAGACAAGGAAGGTGAAGAGGGAGGAACCAAAAGTAAAACAGGAATGAACCGTTGATGGCACCCACTGAATGGAGTGCTTCAGGACTTCCAGAGGTTCAAAAGTGACATTCAGTTGGTGCTGGCACCTCAGAAAATGGATAAAAACACTTTCATTGAGGTTTCCCGAGGAAAGGATCTGCTGTGAATGTGATGCAATAAATCTTTTGGTTAGAATTTATGCATTTTACCACACTGGTGAGAATAAAAGAACCAAAGAGCAAAGAGAAAATGGTGTTCATCCTAAGCCCATGACTGGACGACTGAATAACGATGGACTAAAACAGCCTTTGGAAACCACAGGAATATTTTAAATCAGTTGTGTATGACACTCAAATATATTAGAAGCAGTCATAGTTGACTCTCAAAAGCAGTGTTTGTCTATTATCACTGCATATTTTAAAAAAGATAAAAGCCTAATTAATGCCAGCCAAGCAAGCATCAAGTCAAACACCTCATAAGTGGTGCTTATTCAGTAGTGTGTATAAACCTCTATAAAAGTTTCTGTGATTTGAGCTAAAAATTAAATTAAACATAAAAAACCAGGCCTGTACCGTGCTGTACAACTAAAGCTTCCACTTTTCATTGAGTGATGCACGCATGCAGTGTTATTGTCACTGATAGCAGGATTACTGATCACTACATTGTGAAAGAGTCTGTGTGTTATCTTTGTATTCAACTCAAGTCAGAAGGGGACTTGAGTCGAATGCTAATGCCTTGCTCCCACAAAGCACAGCACCAGAAACTGGAGGCATTTTATTTGGCAGTACACAGGCGCTATAGTACACAAAGGGCCTTTTAGATTGGATTTAGAAGTAAAATGCCACAGTCAGACTAGGGAAAACAGAGGTTGGAGACTGGGGCACAACCGGAATTACTTCACATCTTGTTGCTTTGAAGATGAGGACCAGGTCTGCGACCACTCGCAGTCAGTTGGAATCTTCAAAGCATCTTTGGTGCATCGAGACGGCGATTAAACAACAACAACAACAACAACAACAACAAGCAACCTTGCTTTTACATACAGCCAGAGTTGGGCATCTGGTTGCAACAAAATGTGCGACTCTTATAAAGAGTTATGTCAGGAAGGGCATCCATCACCAAATTAATCATGCGGGTCATAAGAAATCTGGTTTCCATACTAGATCCATGAGGACCTGGGTTAACAACAACTGCTTCCTGGATGTATTAAAAGAGGACATGCAGAGGGTTGGTGTGACAGAGGAGGATGCTAGAGAGAAGGTGAGATGAAGGTCAATGATCTGCTGTTGGGACGCCTAAAGAAGACTCTTTGCTGGAGGGGTGGAGAGTAGCATTCAGGAGACTGTTTTTTCCTCTCCCAGCTGGTTTCATTTTCATGTCTTAACTTCACTTTCACTCACCGGGTACGGTCTGCACACCATGCCACAACCCAATTTTTCCTAGATGATCAATGTCATTTATGTCAGTGGCTTAATACACAGTACAGAAATGCCATGTCATCGTGTAGTGATATCATATTAGTAGATTTAGACAATATTTGATCCTAATAATACTGTAATGCAAAGCAATGTAAGGTGAAATAAAATAATCAAGAATATTGACCCATATCCTGCTCTATCCAGATAATAAAATATAGCTGATGTCAAACCAGTCAGCTTATCAAGTGGGTTTCCACCTGGCAGCATTTTAATCAGAATATAGTTCAGGGCAGTGAAGCTGATGCTGCCAGCTGGGTGGTTTCAATGCGTCTGTGACCTAGCCTGACACAAAGGTGATAAACAGGGTCAAATTTTACGCATCATGTTGTCATCCTCAATTCACATCAGAGTGATTTGTTGTTGTTTTTTTCTCTCAGAACACTATTTGATATCAAATTGGGAAAAAAGGGGAAAAAACCCTCCTTGTCTGCTCATCTCCTCATCCAGCGATCCCTACCAAATGAGCAGCTCACTGAGGTTCAGTCTATTAATCTTGTCAAATGGATTCAGAGAGCAAGGATATTATAGACAGACATCAGCTCAGGACAGGGGACCAGATGGCTTTGCAAAATGGAGAGAACAATAAAAAGAGGAAAGAGGAGAGAAACTGAGTGCAAAAAGCACCCCATAAAAGTGCAGAATGGGAAGGGATAACATTTTTCAGGAGTGAGACATCATGGAGAGACATTCACATGGATGAAGGAGTCAGTGAAAATGACAGGCTATGGCTCCTGCTGTCACTGGCTCTCAGATGTTAAGTCATAGTGCTTTCCTTGACAACTTTCTGTCATTACATGCGGCAGAAATACAGATCCCTGTTGAATTATGCATGGGTGGGGGTAAGATAAAGACTAAGTCAGGTATCAAGACAAAAGCGGCAACACATGCATGTGAAGAAGAAAAAACCCACACAGGGAATCACAGAAGGACAGATGACCTCAGCTCTGTTACTTTATTGATACATTGCTGCGGTCATCTTTCAGGCAAAAGAAGGCCCTTGATGTGACACACAGTCCAAGCTTAAACTTCAATGTAAAATATAACCTGTCTTCCATGACTGCACTCCTCGGTGGTGATAAAAATAACAGGCAGAGCAGCCATACGGTGGGATAATCTACAAAAGTCTCCAAGTGTGGCAGATAAGACAGAGCTTATAAATAAATTACTTGGGTGAAAAAATTACCTTGAGATGAGAACTTTATCTGGGACTTTGATATTAATTCCATATAGAATGAGGATGTAAGAATACAAAGGATCTGATGTAATTTACAGGATCAGGTGATGCACCTGAAATGAATGTTTCATTTCACGCCACAGGGATTAAAACCTATTAATTACTTGTATTATAAACCTATTATTTGCATTAAGTATTCTTTAATAATCTGTAGATGCACAGTTGCCCTACATTAGGTTCTCATAGTAATCATCTGGACATTTCAGAGACCTTTTCTCAGTTACATGCTAACAATAGTAAATGTTTCTTTAATACATTAAAATAATATTAATAGAGGCTCGGCATGTCTATTTAAACATACTTTTTTTCTTCAAATGTTAACTGAAATGAGATCACACATGAGAAACTGAAGCATCCATCACCGTCACAGTAATTAGGTTACATCATTCATATCATAGAGGTTTTTAAGGGAACCATTAATTGGAAGTGAGGTTATTAAAATAGAACTCATGGGTTAATAATAGGCACATTTACCCAGATATTAATTTCTCATTTCACAAAATAACCAAATGAGAATAATGAGTAAAAAGAATAGCAGAATAAAACCATTGCTATTAAACGTATTTCTATTTTTGGTGATTTCCATTTTTAGGCAGAGCTGTCTGTGAGATATAAAAGCTGGTGGTGGTTCATGATGGCAAACAGTGAAACAGACTAGGGCTGGGCTATATCATACCATTCACGGTAATACCGGTGTAATTTTGGGCAACGATAGGAAAATGACATATCGCGATAGAATATGGGTAAAACACGCATGCGCAGTGCCTTTGTTTACATACGCACATGGCGGCGACGCAGAATGAGAAGAGCGAAAGTGGATCGTTAAATGAAACAGATGAACCAGAATTGGTTTGTAAAAATGCTGGAACTTCAGTGGTGTGGAACTGGTTAGGCTTTCGTCCGTCAGATACACAACAAAGCACTATTTTTGGTAGCGCATGCTAGCAGGCCGTCGTTATTACAGTTATTATACAGCACACTTAAAATCAATCCTTTGATTTTTCTGAAAATCGACAGTGCCCTTTATAATCCCGTGTGCCTTATGTATGAATTCTGGTTGTGTTTACTGACCTCGAAACGATTTTATGTACATGGCGCTCGAAAATCTGTCAAATGTTTTAGTGCGACTTTGCTAAGCTACGAAGCCGCACCACATGATGGATTGTCGGAGCATTACGGCTATATTAGGCAGGCGCCTCGTGGAGTGATACGTACTGCGCTTCAACATAATATTACTGTATTGTGTCCCATATGGAAAAGATATATATAAATCTTATAAAGTTTGTACCTGTCTTGTGTGAAACTTGTATGAAAAGCATATAAGAGTGAAAACAGATATAAGATCCCTTGAAAAATTATATAATGAAACTTGTATGTTTTGGATACTTACTAAAACAATGTATGAAATTAATGAGAAAGCGGCGACTTTCATGAGTAATCACATATAAGTTTTTACTATTTCTTTTCCAACCTCTTTTTAAGTTTTGTGGATATTATACATGGTTATGCTCAGGGTATGTCTGCCAATTTCCACTGGAAATGCCTTTTGGTTAAACTGTCAGCAAGGAATTTGCACTGTTAAATTTTTATATGACTTTAATGCACATAAAAAAGCAGCTGCTTGTTTAAGTGAAAATACATAGATGGGGTATTTTGCACTAATAAAGTTGTGGAGTTGTAAAGTATTTTGTCTAGTGTCAATTATATCGTCAGTTATATCGTTATCGCAAATTTTCAAATGTATATCGTGATAAATATCTTTGGTCATATCGCCCTGCTCTAAAACAGACACAACTATATCTAGCGAAAGGGTAATCAGGGATAGGCACAAGCTAGTGATTCGTGCAGAAGTTGTCAAACAAGTAGTCCAGAGTAAGAGAGACTCTCTGTGCTGCCCAGACGTTTTTTTACAGAGACATTAGCAAAAGGGAAAGAGACAGACTGAAGTTTACAACGTGTATGTACTTTCATTAATTGTATCATGACCGCTTAGGTTTGACAATACTGCATGCAGGCAATGGCAGGTCAGCTAATCATCAGGAGTGGTTTATTAACATTGTGTCAAAAAAAAAAAATCTATTCAAACCCCCACATAGGTTGATTTTGGGAAAAAAGGTTAAAAATAAGAAAGAAGACACTGAGAGGGAGGGAGAGAGGCAGAGAGACAGAAATGAAAAGGCAGAAGCTTTAAAAGCTTTGGGAAGGATTTGTATCCAATAAGCCATGGTGAGGATTAAACCATGTTAATGCAACACAACACATGCCTACACAAACTGGACACAGTGCACACAGCACTCTCGCTCAACACACACATACACACACGCGCGAAGACTAAATCTATTATATTAATGTAAATTTTATAATAAAAAAATGATGCAAACATCTAATGACTCACTGTACAGGGATAGTTCCCAGTGACTATTAAAACAAGCGAAGCTGTGCCTTTTATCGTGTCAGCAATACTTCTGTTCGTTTGGCCGAAGTAGACTCAGCATTCTAAAAACAAGTTGTATGAAATCACCTTGTGTGAGGCGATGTACTGCAACTCCATTAAAGCCAATCCATTGCCTCTATGCAAATTAATGGAACAAAGTGTTCTCATGAGACACAAAATCCCCTGCAGGACTGCAACCTTGGCTTAGGGCTCCTGTATACAGCTGAGAGGCACATAATTTTCTCCACCATTATCTACAATGCTGTGTAATTAGTTTAAGTTTAGAACAACAAAAGAAATATATTAGAAGATCTTAGAGTGGGCGGAAGATATTCCTGGCCACACATTAGAATACAGTGTCTGTTTTGTCTTGAATAAGAAAGTTGTAAAGGTTGTCAGCGTGTCAGTTGCTTCTGACAGATCAGTACAGCGCTTAATAAAAACAGAAACAGAAATAAAAACAGAAAATTGAAACCAAGTCTGATCAAAGTAATCGATTGCAGGCTGAAAGCAGGCTGTCTTTTATGCAGTGAGGCCCAGTTTCAAGATGTGAAGAAACCAACTAAACACGCCATAATCCCTATTTCAACATTGATGCTCTACAGTGTGTTTCCCTGAAAAAAGAACACAAGGAAAATCTGAGCATGTTTACTGTGCGCTCAGTTCAGTTTAACAGGGCAAATATTTGATGGAGTTACATACAGTTGCTTCTCCTGGATAATCGCAAACAGCTCTGCCCTTTTAGTTTTACATAAACAATCCTGAATAAATGCATTCACTTTATCTTTGCAGACAGCATCCACACGATTAACATATGCATTTATGACAATAACCATTTGAATTCCAAATGTGTGAGTGTTCGATTGTTCACTGTCACCAATTAAATTCACATAATGGACAAAATAAAATTTTGCATGCAGTGATTTTATGTATCTAATTAGCACTAATATGAAATGCAGTATTATATATGATGGTGCTTCTTACAGCCGTTGATTAACACAATATTAACAGCAAACAATATAATGTTTGTGTGATTAATAAACAGCAATACTGGATCAAATCCTAAGAGGATACTAAATGGTGAGTAGAGAGGCACTTTACATGTCTTACTATGTTAATGAAAACAGGGGAATTATGTAAATTATTGAGACAAAGCACATCTGTTAACTAAGAAGAGGCTGATTTTTGTAAAGTCAAATATAACAGGCATATCTTGTTTTTCTCTCTGCTAACGCACATTGTTCATGTGCTTTAAATCCATTTAAGAATGTGAGGTGAGTCATTCTAGTTTGAAATGTGCGAGGGCATCATTAGAAAGCGTGTGTTGGAAAAATGCTGACATTTTAGTGGTCTGAGTTTTGTCTTATGTTCGCCAACACGACCAAACAGCGATCTCCAAAAACCTGCATTTTTGATGGTACAGAGCAGAATTACTGCCTTTGGAATTGACAGCATTAGTGTTGAAAGGTTTTAGAGCAATATGCTCCTAACCAGAGGATGTTTTTTCAGGTAAGATCTTGCACATTTCATCAAGACAATGCTAAGTGCATACTGCATCTATTACAGCAGCATAGCCTGCAAGCAGCACCTTTCGTCAACTAAAAACATTTGGACCATCACGAAATGAAAAATACAGCAAAGAAGGCCCCGGACTGTTAATCTGCTAGAATCCTATATCGGACTTGAATAGGACAACATTTCTCTCCTAAATGTCCAGCAACTAAACTCCTTAGTTCCCAGATGTTTGCAGACTTTTGTTAAATACAGAGAAGATGCTACACCGTGGTAAACATAGCCCTGTCCCAACTTTGCTCTTTGCATGTGTTGCTCTCATCAAATTCAAAATGAGCAAACATTTATCTTCAAATTAAACATTTTCTCAGTTTAAACATTTGATTTTCTATTGTGAATAAAATATGAACGTGTGAGATTTGAGACTCTCGCCCTATGGCAGCTGAGATAGGCTTCAGCCCCCCACGACACTGAATTAGACAAACAGAATGAATGGATTGATGGATGGATAGAGATATACAAATTATTGCAGTCTTGTTTACATTTTACACAGCTTCTCAACTCTTCTGGTATTGGAGTTGTATGATTCCTCCCTTCAGTGTACTTTTCTTAGGCAACATTGATTCAATGCAGTCAGTACAATACAGGGGGCAGTATGTGTTCAAACATTTATCAAAGATCTTTTTGTTCGTAAGACTGCAAAAGAGTTAGGCTTTTAAACTTGTCACCTTTGATGTTTCAGCATGCCCCAATGAATGGGCCACTGTTGTGTGTGTTTGTGTTGCAACTCAGTGAAGCAAAAGAAAAAAGAAATCACTAATGCAGGAACTGCAGGAAGGGTATTGATTTGTGTCTTTGAGTACAAAAACTAAGGAGCTACATTTAATGACGCTGCAAAGTTAGCAAAATACACATTCACAGGGCATTCAAGCACATTTTCTTATTCTCTGTTGGCACGTTCAAAAGAATAAAAAACATAATCTATCTGCTTTCTTTCACATTTGAACTGACTATGAAATCCAGCATCATTCTTAATCTCTCTATGTATCTAATCATACACAAATTCTTCCTTTGCTAGCAGAATAAAGACGTTCAGGTACCTCCCCATGGTTGTTTGGTGGAGTTTTCTCCTATAGATAGCACTGCAGAAGAGATTTGTGCTCAGACTGAAATTAATCCAGTGTGAAATCATCAGTCCAGTCAGTGCTGTACCTCAGGGAAGCCCTGCAAGAGCGAGGGTAGCCATGATGCTGTGCACCACAGCTACGTTCCATCAATGCTTGCTGCTCGCGGGCAACACTGTACAAGCATCTAAATGACAAAACATGTCTGTTCATGTTCATCCAACACTAGCATACTTACTGTACTCGTGTTACATTCAAATGATTTAAAATCAAATACTCTGACATTTCTATTCTGATCGGGTTTTAGCCTCAGCAACCACACACCCTCTGAGATTTATTATTCTCGGCAAAGGACAACAAGTTCTGCCTCCCACAGCCTTCAGGATCTATGAGTCTAGGCAAGGTCAAGGCGTGCTGTCTTTATGGAGCTCTTTATGAGCCAGTTCTCCTGGTGGTTAAGCGGCTTTCATGTATTCAACAACAGCAACCAGACAGCGAACATCACATTAGTACTGCACTTATATTGTTCCTGGCAATAAGATGCTAAAATAGGCAATAGATGAAGACGGAACATCAAAGTGGTGATGGGGTGGAGGGAAAAAGAAGTAGATCTACTGTACCTCACTGGGGCGGCCAAAGAGCTTGTTTTTGAGGTCAGTGAAGAGCTGGCTCATAGAGGAAGAAATCCTGTAAAAATAAAGATGCCTTATCAACTTCAGGGATTATAACAGACTGTGTCATTTTAATTTATAGTATGATGAAAATGAAGTTACGAGCCAAGTCCTCTAAGACTCTGTCAGACTTTCGCTAGACAGCTTAACTTTGACTTGCAGAAGTGAGCATTATTATTGCCCTTTCTTCATGTTTTTCATTCTCTTCAATATTGCTTATTGTGTTCCATTCATTTAGAAATTCAATAAGTCTTTGAAGATAAGAAAACATCACATCTTAAGAGATAAAATATTTTAATTAAAAACCCAAGATTAGATTAGGA
The DNA here is from genome assembly GCF_057381845.1 of Rhamphochromis longiceps. NCBI lineage: Eukaryota > Metazoa > Chordata > Actinopteri > Cichliformes > Cichlidae > Rhamphochromis > Rhamphochromis longiceps. The sequence continues at coordinate 16,421,218 of NC_140561.1, forward strand.
AAATGCTTCTGGAGGCAATAAATCTGCAGGAACTAGAACAGGAGAAATATTTTTCTGCTTATGCAATATGCCTTCAACAAATTGCTCACTAAAATTATAAAGCAGTAATTTGACTATGTACATCAATTACAAGAAGCTCTTTTTCTTTTTTTGAATTCCTGCAACAGAAAACGCTTTAAACAATTCAGCTTTACTCTGTGCTGCGACAGTCATACAGAAATTTAAAAGCCAAATATTTTTTAAAAAGGCACTAAATATAGACTGCTGTGTCACTCTAGCTTTACTTTTCTTTTTTTCTTCTGAAAGATAGGTTGAAGTTGTCAAAAAATGTGAGACATCTTTCAAAACAGTTTGTTACATGAGCACATCAGGAGAGAATAAAGAATTTCTCACTCTTTGTTAGTATTTGCGTACATTTAGGCAAATAACTAGGCATAATTGTAATAATGTGTATGCATCTGCTACCAAAGCAGAGTCAAAAATGTTTCTGACATTTTCACAGTCCATCTAATTGTCACGGCTGTGAGCCACGAGTCCAAGTATTGTCAAATGTATTTAGAGAGCTTGAGTGCAATAAAGAAACAACTGTGAACATGGAGGGACTTCCTCAGATAAACATTTTACAGAGGAAACAGCAGTGTCACGGAAGAGGAATAAGGATATGTGGTGGCCCAGCGAGGAAAAGATAACAAAATACAGGAAGAAGCAGTGGATGTAAGCTCTTTTCTGATTCCCGAGGGGGAATATTTGGTGTGAGTTCAGTGACAATTTGTGAAAATGGAGTGACGGAGTGTTCCCTGATCTGGTGGCCTGGCTTTTTCAGGGACATTCACACAGGAAGTGATTCACTCATGCTTTGTTGCTGTATTGCAGACCGCCTGATTTAGGAAATGCACCCTGAGAGCTGAGAACCGTAATTGCTGCAATAAATCTGCCAAATTATCTGAAGGAAAACTGTAAAAAATAAAGAAATAAATAAAAACTCACCGACTACATCTATATCAGCCCGGTGTTGTGCAAAACAGACGACTGTTTCAAGTGACAAAGTGGAATATATAACTGATACTTTTCTGAGGAGGACTGAAGTGTTTCAGCTGGGTCTGCTACACTGTAGAGCAGACCTCATTACATCCAGCCATTAAGTTACTGTTCTTGCTAAAACAGCTGCAAGGTCTTCAAAATCAGACACTGGATGTGACTGCTGGCACAATCACAGTTCTGTAAGTGACTATGACTTTGATGCAATACAGCCTAAATGCTAGAGAAAATGAATGAATATTGCACAAAAGACAGGAGAAGGAGAATTACAGCGATGCTATAGTTCATCACTACAGAAGACTGTTAGACAAGCGTTCTTGTAATTTCTTTAAATAGCATTCAGGAATAATTCTCCTGGTTTCTTAAAAGATATTAAAGAGCTCTTCTTTGGACCTAACACGATGCCACACTGCTTTAATGATGCTGAGGTCCGAGCTCAAGGGAGTCCAGTGCATGACTTATAATTTTCCATTCTGTGTTTTTCTATCTTGCAATACTTTTACTGCATTGGCAGTGTGTTTAGGATCATCGCCACGAAGGTGTTTCCAATTAGTTGCCTTCTAGTATTTTATGGTGGATCACAATCAAAATCTGAAGGCACTTTTCTGTGTTTATAATTCCATCAATTTTGACACGATCCCCAACACCACTGGCTGAAACCCAGCATCAAACATGACACAGCCTCCATCATGTTCTAGAGACGGCTGCAGATACTCAGTGGTATATCTCTCTCCTGACCTTCTCCTAACATACTCTTGATATTATGAACCACACTGTGAACTTAATTTTTTGTCCTACATGTTGTAACATAACTACTACACACCAAAAGCTGCTTAAAGACATAATTATGAAAATTTGCAGAATCGTCTGGGTCTCAACTAGCGTAAACCACCTTTCCGATGAAGATGATGAATTGGAGAGACGGCTTGTCATAAAACCATCTTGTGAGTTAGTGGATTAGTTTGCGACCACTCTCTCTCATTCATTCATCTTAGATCTGATGAGCCAGATCTGAGATGATGCAGCAGCCCTGGTTATAGTAATCCATTACCAGCGTTTGTTACACGTTGATTACCAGCCTGTGAAAGTCATTCTACGTGACTTTGTCGAGATCTCCAAAGAACTGCTGATGAACTTCTTGGTAATGTCTGGAGTGATCTATGCACTATCTATTACTACAACTATTACCAAGGGACTAATAAACACTGTATTCACCCAGAGTACAGTAGTCTGGAAGCTGGTAAACCGTTCCCTAATTTAGAGACTCAAGAGTCTGAAACACTGGATCAGAGCACAGTATCTTTGATTTTTGTTGTTGTTTTATACGTTTAATTTTTGTTTCATTTTTATTGCTGCAATAACTGGATTATAAGGAATTTCTGATAGTTCTTGTTTTGAATATGAATATAACCCAGCAGGTATTGGAAAAATAACAGAACCAAGACAGTGGTATATGCACATTTTACAATGTTAGAGTTTCAACAGTTCACGGTGGAATTAATCATCTGCTACTGAGACAATGAAAAGTACATATTGTGTCTTTAGTATTCGTTAAATGATTTGTTGTTTGCTGTTGGTGGAGGCCAAGTAATGTATTAAGCTGTTAAATTTAGCAGTTTCTCTATTACGTAAGCACAGCCACCGTTTAAGGTCCAAATGACTGAAAAATAGCAGTTCAAGGTAAACTTGACTTCAACTCATATTACTTGAATTTCTAATCAAGTATTTACTGCTGAAAGTTTAACTTCTTAGTATTTCAACAATAAACCCTCACACTGGCTTTGTGAGATGTAAAAAATGTGAAGATTATGTTGCTCACCTGCAAAGGTTTTTTCTTTTTTTCTTGTTCTTACATTTAAGTTCCATGAAAGAGAACGACACGGCTCCAGAGTTGCACATTGTTTATTTTATTTGCCCCCACATCATGTGGCCGTGATGAGCCACAGAGGTAGGGCTGATCAGTAACTTTAAGGCCAACACCTCAGGCCTAACCCTGAACTACTTCAAGCATAAATTAAGTCTGCTCCCTTGGGTTCATCTTTCATTAGCCACGGGTCATTTGTGCATTTCATGTGTGTTAATGTGCCACAGTAAGTTCCCTGTGACAAAATTTGCATGAGTGAATGAGTTCACACCCCCCCCCCCCCCACACACACACACACACGCACACACATAGAAATGTCAAATACTTCCAACTCCCTCCAAATTTTTCCTGAAGCATAACTGACAGCCTTCAAGCCATAATCAACGTGTCTGTAGCATTCATGAAACTGTAATTAACCTTTTCACCAAAGTAATATTACAAACAGCATAAACAAGACAGAGAAGCATATCTTCTAGGGCCAAAAAACCCTTCACACTCAGTGGGCTTGCATGAGGGAAGTGTTTTTGGCCACCAGATCTTTTTTTTTAAATCTTTTTCTACCAACATGCACATAAAGATGACCATGTTATGTTAACTTTGCCTGGAAAACAGCTAACAGCTGAAGCCAGATGCATAAAACCATGAGTAAACATGTATATATGACGTTCTATTACTATGTATATGATTTCACGAAGAAATATGTATGTCAAGAGCTCAGAGTGCTCATAATATGTCTAATATCTCATTCAGATTTGCATTTAGATTACACATCATTCCAGCCTCTAGTATATAATATAGTTAGTTGTATGCTGATATATTGCGTTGATTTTGGGAAACGACTGATCATTGCTCAAACGTATTATAAATGAGGTCAGTACCGCAGTGTTCATCCAAGTTGAAAAACAAAAGCTGCATGAATAAGAAACAATAATGTGATGGCTAATACATTGGCTTTACACTACTGCATATACACTACTGCATATATTGAGGTCATTAATTCTGCCAATATAACATTGATCTTGGAGAGTGCACAAGGCTTTGATTTTTGCATTTTGAATTATGGTGCACTGCCAGCCTCTGGAGCTCTTAGGGTCACATGGGGAGGAAAAAAAAAACAATTTCAAGTGACTGAGCAGTGTTTAGTGACGAGTGCAGATCCTCCCAGCAGAGTTTTGCTGCAGGGCTGGCTCGCCCGTGTACAAGCTAAACTCCTCATTGTAGTTCACGGTGTTCTGGTTTCTCGCAGCTTGAACTGCACAAACAGTAACAGTAAGTGCTAACCAGGAGGCCTGAATGCAGCAGAAACTCACTGAAGCAACATTATCCTGCTGAATTAGCTCAGCTTTCCTGTGACACACTTTTGGCTTGGAGGCAGCGTCTCTGAGCAAGATCTAAACATTTCATTGCAGGTCGCATAGCATGTCTGCTGCTCATCAGCCCCTGGTCTTTGTGATCACTCATTCATCTCTTCTGCCTCTTATTGTTCACCCACAAAACTTTTTTTTTGCCACTCTGTCTAATTGCTTTCTCATAAACCCTGCGCACACATTGCTTTTCATATGTCAGATTTTCTTTCTCTTATCTTTTTTGCATGCTGGGAGTTGATCATTCACAATCCTGCTTTGATCTGACTGGAGGAGCTGCTTTGCAAATAAACAATCAACACGCTCCCCTCCTCTCCTTAATCCTGCTCTTTTCATTTTCACTATCACATAACAAAAGGCGTAATGCCAGCAGAGAATACCCCACTGAGACACTGATGCCAAAAATTCTGTTTTCAAATACATAAACATCACATCATATTCCTGTCTCATTTGTTTCTGTCTGCAGTATATAGTAAACTGTACATACGTATGATATCTATCTATCTATCTATCTATCTATCTATCTATCTATTTGTTTGAAAAGGATTTGTAGATAGAAAACACATGTACATCACCGTCACCACCACTACTGGGCTCACTGTCACCCACACATGTTAAGATCACTATGATGCTAATTTTTCCACTAGGTGACTATGTGGTCATTACATCTGTTAGTCATGTAAGCAAAACATAGAGTATTTTTTTTTAATCAACCACACTCACTTTGCTCCATGGTTACATTAAATTACAGGGCAGAGTGCTCAGTTTGCTCTCATATTTTTCCTTTGTTCTGAACAGCAATGTTTGGCTATCCCTATTGTGATCAAATGTCACTTGCTGAAGCTCGCTCCTGAGAGAATACTGCAAAAGGCTGCTTTGCTATGTGAGTGCTACTTTCTTGCTCTACTTCCTGCTCTACTTCTTGTCCCCTATAAGTGACCTTGCTGTGGCATACTTTCTTTAGCTAGTCCATCAATGCTGACAAATGTTGATGCTATTGTAAGAGTTTTTCTTTATTATGTTTAAAACCTTTTAAATGGTAAGATAACAAAAGGCAAGACACAATAGAAGATACAGCATCTTATACAGTGATTACTGTGAAAACTCTTAGAGGCATTTACGGTTCTGAGACGATGAATGTTAACAAGCCTGGTGAACAGGATTTGCTCTTTTGGGTCCCCCTGAAGATGCAATTTCTGGTTTTGAGTGAAATACCCAGTCAACCACTGGCCTCACACACAGAGCAGCGAAACGTGGATCAAGCTTGCAGTTAGACAGCAATTAAACAAAATTCTGCAATGCGGCACCTTGCCTCAGGGTTTTGCAGAGGAGGGTGTGTTTCATTGTGCTTTATAATTTAACACATGAAACAATCAGAAAAATATGTCCCTCATTTTCACGGCCTTGTTCAAATTAACACCACTTACTTTTACCATTCACTCTGTGACCACTGGTACAATCGCTCTCTGTCTCACTACTCACTAAAACTTCAAAGCTTTGCTGTGCCCTTAAGAAGACTAGTAGAATTGGAGATGACTCTGATGTAGTTGTTTGAAGAAGTCGGGGTGAAATAGAAGTCGGGGATAGAGAGTTGGGATAGGGATGGCTAGGCTGGATAGTTAGAGCCATCTACTGATCAGAAACTTGGTGGTTTGATCCCCGGCTGCTCCAGTCTGCATACCAAATATCCTTGGGCAAGATACTAACCCCAAGTTTTTTTTTCTGATGCATCCATCGGAGTATGACTGGTAGATAGAAACCATTTAACCCTTGTATGGTGTTCGGGTCTGTGAGACCCGTGTTCAGTTTTTTTCAAAAGAAAAATTAAACAATTAATTATTTTTTCACGTGTAAATGTGTTGTGTCTTTCCACTCACTCCACTTGATTATAACTGATTTATTTATAACATTTTATATAAAAGAAAAACGAGAAGCACATTAATTCATAAATGTGATCTAACAAAGGTAAAGGGAAAAAATTAACCATGTTTGCTGTTCATATGTCTTGTAATTGGGATGAAGTAAACATCTGTTGAGTAATTTAACATAAAATTGTTTGATAGTGTTAATTTGGAAAGCCAAAACTCTAGCGGGTCCACCAGACCCATGAACACTGGCTGAGTAACAAAAATACGAACACCACACAAGGGTTAAGTATAATGGGTGAATATGGATGAATCAGCCATGTTGTATAAATGGTAAATGGCCTGTATTTGTATTAGAGATGGCACGATACCACTTTTTTATGTCCGATACCTGTCATGGTCTCCGTGCCTGCCCGGCCGGCCCCACAAGGCTACATTTGCTGTTTCGGTTCTCTCCCTCTCTGCCTGGGTGGAGCTCACTGTGGGCTCCCGCCCTTGGCCCACACACCTGACAACAACAATGTCATCACCGGGAGCACTATTTGAGGATGGAACACAGATCCTCTCGTCGCTGGATGATTGTACTACTGACGTTAGTGTTCTCACAGCTCCTGTGGACTTGTGCTTCGTGATTAGTTTGTGACTTCCCTTCTCTTCTGCTTCAGACCTTCCCCCCCGGACCTGCGACCTCCCTGCCATGTGAACGTGTGTGAGTGTGGGCAAGAAGACGTGAGCAAGTGTGAGAGAGCTACCCTGTGATTCCCTGGAGTTTTGGATTCCCTTCACTGTATATATATTGTGCACTGGAACTGTAAATAAACTGCATTTTGGAGACATCTAACCGCTCTGCGTTTGAGTCCCTATAACCAGATCATGACAATACCGATACCATAAATTTGGATATCGGCCGATACCGATATGAATCCGATAAAGTGGTTTTTAATAAATAAAACTGTTTTTTTAATATCTTGCTGCATTTTGTATAAGTTCAAACTCAAGTTTTAAAAAATAAAACACTAAAGCTATTCTGTTATACCTGTATGCAAAAAATACACTGCACCCAAAATATTTCATAGTTCAGCAATACTGTCTATTCTCCCTATTCTGGTATTTTAAAGAGTAAGCAACCTAACTAATAGGGTTCCAAACTCCCAGCAAAAAAAAAAAATAGGGAACCACCCTCCACCTTATGATGCTTAATCGACGTAATCAACTTTAATTTGATGCAGTGTGAAAAAAATGCACAGAATTAAATTATTTTTCAAATAATTAAATAGATTCAACATCTTTCTTCAACAGAACTGCAGACTGCACAGATGGTACCTTCCCAAAGGAAAAAGTAGTATAGCTTACTAGGGTATATTAGACTTAATAGTTACTATATACAGTAATGGACTTCTATTCATTTTACATCAGATTAAAACTTTGGGTATAAGATTCAGATAATTCATTATTAAAAGCTAGACATTTTAAATGAGAATAAGAAAGAAAAGTATATCTTTGTGCACCCTTTCCCCTGTTAATGCCCTATCGGCCCCCCTGGCTAAACTTTGCTAGATCTGCCCCTGCACAGTTACCAGCGTCAGCTATGTAGAAAAAGATCCTGGTGTACAAAGTAATATTAAATAAATTCTAACGACAGATTATCAAGCTTAAACGTGCTGCTGTTGTTCAGCTGCTGGTTTCCTCTTTCTGGCGCGAAGTGGGTGATAAACAAACAAGAGAGACGGACTCGCGACAGAAAAGCCGATCAGCTTAATCAGTTTCACGATTGAAGTCGCCCCTTTGAGTACTCCAGAATCAGAAAAGTAGTATAATCAGTCCACTTACCAAGTTATAGGATGCATAGGATCTATGCTGTCCTGTGAAAAACTAACTACATCATTACTGCTTGCATTGGAAGTAAGAGGATAAGCAGCACCCAGCTACTGCTAATGAGATGCATTTGATTAACTGATCATAAGCAAAGCAGCCTTGAGCTTTTTAGCTAATTTGCTCCCAGTTTTTCCAGAAATGGATCTACCACCAAATTCACTCTGAGGTCAGACCATGCAATGCCTCAAAAAAACTAGAAAAAACTCAACCGTTAGATCTCAGACTCTACAGGCCTCAGCTAGTATGTAACATGTCAAAGTTCATGACAGTACAATTAGAAAATATCTGAACAAGTATAGCTTTCTTGTAAGGCTTGTCAGGAGAAAGAGTCTACTCTCTAAGAAGAACATGGCAGCCGGCTTAGGCTCGCAAAGTTGACTCTGAACAAACCACAAAACTTCAGCAACAATGTGCTTCTGACAGATGAGGCTAGAGTGGAGATGTTTAGCACAGAAACATGTCAGCACAAACACTTCAAACTGACTGTCAAGTATGGTGGTGGAGAGGTGAAGATTTGGTCTCGTTTTGCAGCCCCAGGAGATGGGCACCTTGCACTCTTCAAGTCGACCACAAACTTCTCTGTATACCTATGTACTCTAGAGGGAAATATGATCTGTACAACTGTTAATACTTGGCCCAAACTGGGTCATGCAACAGGACAATGATCCAAAGCACAGCAAATCTACAAAAGAACCTCTCAAAAAGAAAGGAATCAAGGTGCTGTCCAGGGTTATGAATAGGATCAAAGTCCAAATGTCAACCTGACTGAAACGCTGTGTCGGCACCTTAAGTGAGCATTATAAATGAATGCCAGCAAATGAAACGAGGCAAAAATCTAGAGTAGGGTAAAATTCCTCCGCAAGCATGTGAGAGATCGAGAAAGTCATACAGAATACAGGTTCTATAAGATATTGAACTGTGAAATGTGCCCAAACGTTACACAATCGCATACTGCCATGTGATGTACAATGGCTTATCCAGCCTAACCAGTGCAGACAAATCACTGGTCACTGGAAATATTCACTCAGTATTAGATCAATGATAACATCATATTGCTTAGAGAACTATAAATCACCATGATGACTGCTTGGAAAAATACACCTAAAACCAACTTCAGTGTATCAGCCATCATTGAGCTAAGAGTGTCTCTCATCTGATTGCCCATGGGACTCCTTGCTATGGTAACAACCCCACTAATGACCACCATTGTGGCAACAGCTGCAGTCGTAGCAACAGTTGGCTATTGCAGCTTTTTCACACAGAGACAAAAGGACAAGAGGGTGAGGAGGAGGAGAGGGCAGGAGGCTTTCTGTCATCCGCAGTCAGATGGGGCATGCATTAGCATCTGGTGAAGCTCCTCTCGATTCATCCTGTTTTTTAATCTCTTCATCTGTCTTTTATCTGTAGGTTACCTCATTTTCAAGAGATAACTGACCGCTTAATTCTCAGACAAATGGATTTTCAGTTCATAAATGCAGAAATTGTTCCCATCATCCCCATTACAGTATTCCTCTCTTTTGTTCATTTCTTGCAGCAGCTTCTACCCAAAAAGAAAACAGAAACAATATGTGTTAAGCAGCTCCCTCGTCTATCAACCTAATGTCATTCACCCACCCTAGTGATTCTTCCATCCCCCTCTTTTTAGCATCCTTATTCATTTGTTCAAGTTGCACACTATAATTTTTGCATCATATCCTCTCACCTCTCTCATGGCTTCTGCCACCTCATCCCTCACACTGTAATTTACCTTTCTTTATGAGTCTCCAGCTCTAACCTTCTCCCTGCCTCTGTCTCTCCATCAACACCTCCCCTTGGGCTGCGAGTGGCCCGTGTGAGCGAGAGTGCTGAGAGAGCCTGAAATATTGATGTCCCTAGGCGATGGCAACCTCCAGCAGTCTCTGCAGGGGGTACAGGCTGTGGCCACAGCCAGGTCGAGTCAAAGTGGGTTAACTTTAGCATGATGAATGGCCCTGGCGGATGGAGGCAAGGTGCAGTGAAACATGACGGAGTATGTGCGCGTATGAGAAAAACCATGTTATCCCAACTGCCAGCTGGCATCTTCACATCCATCTGGTAATTTGCTCCCAGGTAATCTGGAGCTTTATCCAAGAATGTGTGTGTAAGAAAAGAGTGAACTAATGAGTGGCTTTCCCCCCTTCCCCCCCTTTTTCCCTTATTCCTTGTGGACTAAGCACAGTTCTCCAGTCTGAGATTTGCTAACGGATCTATTTGTTTATGTGCCCTTCCCCCATCCCTCTCTTCTCTTCTGTTGTTTTCCACCATCTTCTTCCATCTCCTTTGACATCTTTCTTCCCCAGTAAGAAACCCATCATCTTCCTCTCTCCTCATTTTCTTCTTGTTAATCACAGACTTAAATTTAACAAAATATATTATTTTCTATGTATCCTAAAGATGCCATCTGCCTTCTTTTCTTATTGACTTTTTCTCTCAAGTGAAGGTGACCTTGTCAAAAGGATCCATAAGAATTGCCATGGAGACGGCATCCAGCTGGATAATGCTTATGGAGAGAGAGGGGGGATGGGAGGGGCAACAGGAAAAGGCAGTATGAGAAAGCAACGGGGTGAAGGCAGATTCATTACAGATGTGTTTTCTCTGACTCCAGATTCACAGTCCCATCACTCAGGTTCAAATTACTATGATACTTGCACTCGCCATCTCTGTCATTCTCTGTCTCTCTGGATTTGTTACTTCATGATTTCTAGGGTAAGCATAGCTCTTGTCCTGATTAATATGTATTTCATTTAAATCAGTTGCCAGGTTATATGTTTATTGTTTTAAACAGCTTTGAAAGACCCATAAGTCTAATTTCCAAAATGAGATATAGCATTCTTGGACTGGGGCAAATGTCTTCATGGCCAAAGAATAAATCTTCTCTCCTTGTACTGAAGTTAGACCCCTTTTCCAAAACACTTAGAGGAAGATAGCAAATAAGTGTGTGTCATATTAAACGATGACACACTGCTTACTTTGTCCAGCAGTAGTTTACTCAGCTGAATATGCCTGAAACTCTGTCACATGCTAATGTGCATCAACTGTAAACACTGATTTGAGCAGAGTAAATAAAAGTACTAGATTGGACCGTCTTCATGCAGAAGATGAATAAATACATTTTCGTTTGTCTCTATGTGGTTAACACATATTTCTTGTTGTTTTAAACCTCTTAGTGGCAGAAATGCGGTTGGAAATTCGGTTGCAGCCTTGATCAAAAATTGATAAGGTGAGAAAAACTGAAAGCGCAAATGCAGCTACGGTTTATATACCTATGTGCTTGTACACAGCAAGAGCTTTTCTCTTTGTACGAAAATGGGCTGATAAGCAATTAGTTTCTTGTCTTTAGCTGCTCTGATCCGTGTTATGATTTCACAATCCAGCTGTGGCACGTACATGAAAATCATTCAAAGATAAAAGGGTAAAAAACAAGAAATTCGTGTTGCCTTTCCAGTGTGACACGGTTATTCTCTATTTCACATACATAAAGAGGAGAACACTCAGTAGCATAAAGTCATTTGAATTCCAAAAAAGGAAAACATGCTTTTTCACTGACAAATTTTCTGCCCACTGGTTGTTTTGTATGTGAGATTCAATCAGGTCTGCAATGCGTCACTCACACAGACGTAGGCAGACATTCACAGCTGCCTGTCAATATTAGGGCCATCCTTTTTTCTAGGCATTGATTCTAAATCTAAATGTATATTTACAGGATATACTTAAGTAAATAAAAGAAACACGGTAGTACTTGATCTATGACAGAGACTATGTTCGATATATGTGTTTATTTGTGCAGTGCATAGCCTACATATGTGTGCTACATGAACGATTGCGGTATACATTACCATCAGAGGACCACAGTATCTACTGAACCCCAGTCAAAGAAGGAGAAAAAAAGAGAACAGATGTTAAGGCAAAAAAGCCACTGGCCAAATTCATTTTTAATAAACTATTTTAGAAAGAAACACTTGTGGCTGCCTCTTTCATTGACTCCCTCAGGTGCAGCAAGCTGCTGAGTTTTACTTCAGACTACAGCAGAAATCAGAGTGTTTAACTTTGAGCCAGACTGCAACAGTTTAATCTTGAGTCAAATAAACCCAAAATTGTACCACATATCGTTTCTCACAAGTGAGTCAGAAATGTAATCTATTGTTTATAATGTACCATTTCCATTTGTAATTGCAGCATGTATTACTGTTACTATTATTGGACTTATAGGACAGAACAAGCTCACTACCGGATGGATTCATTGCTGTTCCATAAAGGTCATAAGTCAAACAAACAAGGTGCAACATTAACATTCATAGAACTTGAAACTACATTTTTAATGTAAATCTAATATTCACTCAACTCTTATTGAGACTCCCTTAGTCATTCAAAGAGGAATATGGATTTATAGTATAGGAAGTTTTGAGTCACTCATATGGTGCTGAGTAAGCAGAGTAAAGTGTCTGTTTGCTGGTATTAGGAATTCAAACTTGCTTTTTTGCTAGCAGTGCTCATGAAAGACGTGAGAAAGAACCAAAATATAAAAGGTGTGGGCGAGAAAACCAAAACAAATGGCTGAAAGATGCTAAAATATCCTCTGACGAGCTGAGAACTGCACATTCGTGTGCCAAATCTTACTGGGTTCTTCTCCCCAAATTACACATATAGTCCTGTGAAAAAGAATGTTTTTCATAGGACTTTATGCGGTCATATCAAAAACTAAATGCACCCAATGATTCAGTATTTTGTAGAATCACCTTTAGCAGCAATAACTTGAAGTGATTGTTTTCTGTATGAAGGAATTTTGGTCCACAGTTCAGTTCATTGAGGTTTGCAGACATTCATTCACGGACAGCTTCTGTTCAGTCAGGTTGAGGTCTGAACATGCAGAGGAGTTCATGGTCGACTGAATAGCTGTAAGTGGCTCAGGTCCTGTGACTGCTCAACAAACCCAACGCAACATCTTTTCCCTGTGTGTAGTGGCCAAATATTTCTAAGTTGATGTTGTCTGTCCGATGGACATTACTCCAGAAGTCTTGGTTTATTCACATGCTACTAAACAAACCTGCACTTCCATGTTCTTTTTAGATATGTAAGAAGCTTCCTGGTGGCTGCCCTTCCAAAAAATTCCCAACAGTACTGAATTTTAACATTTAACATGCTAACTAAGGCCTGCAGAGTCTGACGTGTAGCTCTTCAGCAGTTTCTCAGACAACTGCACAAAAGTACAAAAACAGAGAAAACCACAAGTGGAATAATTACTTAATGTGGGTTTGTGCATATGCATGTGTGCAAATCACAAAAGTACAGTGTGTATGAGCTTACCTCTGTATGTATGAGGTCATGCAAACATATGTAATGGTTCGGCCTTGCTGACTGAGAGCAGTGTGGCTACAACAAGCTGTGCACTCTAATAGCTATTTGTGGAGGAATAGATGGATGGCAGCACCTCTGTATCTCTGCCCCTTCATTGATAAAAAGCATGAGAGGGCACTTGACAGAGAGGGTGTAAAGAAGTGGGAGCAGGGATGGCAGTAAGTTAGGATGGTGCTATACAAAATGAAATAGTTTGATTTTGTGGAGAAAGTAGACATGTCTGGACACAAGACATGTCAATTTGCAGCAGTTGTTGCCGCTTGGTCTTCATTCAAGGTGATTCCCATCTAACACCAACATACTAGCAAGTTAACCTTTCATGCAGCACAAAGGCGACGCCTCTTTTCCTGCTTTAAAAGGTGTTTTACAACCTGCCCTAAAGGAGGCATAGTGTTGTCCTACATTATCTTTTACTTCGAGCTACTATGAAATGTGTTGCAGACGATCTTTGAAATGCATGAAAGCCATCTTCCTGTGTTTACCTTGTGTTGTTTCCATCTGCTGTGCTTTGCTTTCAGTATGTGAAATCACTGCTTTTTATATGAAACCACTGGATAAAAAAAGTTGAAGTAAAATATTCCTCACACATAATTAATATTGACAACTGTTCTCCCAACACAGACAAATTATTTTATGCCCCTCAGTGGACAACCTTTAATGTAATCTCTTAACTCCAGTTATCGGTGTTAAATCCTTACAGTTAATTAATTGTCCTAATTAAATTAATGTATGATTAATTCGTTTTTTATGATGGAAAACAAATATTAATAAACAATATTTGTATAGGTAAATAAGGTAATCAGCATTTAAAAATACTCTAAATGGTCATAAAAAGATGACAATCCTAGTATACCGTACTGATAGCAAGCTGATAATTACATATACACAAGTCAAGCACGGTGTTAATGGTAACACTAAATAAAAAAGTACATGGCCATCCATAATAGAATTACAGTCATAAAGAGAAGGACAAAACATACAAAAATGTAATATTTAAAACTCAAATTCTGCACATATAAATTAATCACATCTTGTTGCTGGAGCTGTTTTTGACTGCAGGCACATGAATATTTCGCTACATTTGTGGTGGAGGTGTAAACCATGCAAACACAGAGCAAACTAAATTAGCGTGGAAAGAACAAAATGGAGCCAGGGGAGCACAAAATTATAATAATCGTGAATTTGCTTTGCACTCTGGGATATTAACTGTCTTAGGACAAAACCCTCATTTTGGCACTTGCATTAAATTCCCGTTACAGAAATATGTGGTGAGTTTAAGGATCATATCTGTGCTCTGTGGCAATGTGACTGCAGCTGACCAAAACGAATACGTTATTGTGACATCATTTACCATATTAACATGTTAAGATGAAATTCCATCCATCCATCCTCTTCTGCTTATCCGGGGCCGGGATGCCACTTTTTAAAAAAACTCCCAAATGTCAGCGCCTCATTGCCACAAGGAAGTTCCTGAGCCAAATTTATACCTCAGCATCTTTGAATAAACACATAACCCATCATAAATCACCAAATGAGGTCAGTGCTTGATGAAGCTGACTCACAAGCTTACAGCGCAATCCAGATGTAGTAGTGGCACATTATTTTAATGAGCTGAATGAGTCTGTGTGTGACCTCTGCGCTCAGAGAAGGTTCTGGTCGCTAAGAGGTTACCAAGTGGTCAGATAATGAACTCTTTGCACAGATAAGGATCTGGTTCAATCTGATTACAATTTTAGCAAGGGCTACAGCTGACACTCTGCATTAGCACACTTAGGATTAGACAAAGGTGGGGAAAGTGATCGGTGATGATTTTTTTCTAATTTGTAGAGCGCACTAACAGCACCTCACTGAAATTAGCTTTGCTATTTTTAGTATAATCTAAAATGTTATATGCTTGAAATCTTTGAAATGTTTCAGGG
Source organism: Rhamphochromis longiceps (assembly GCF_057381845.1). Lineage (NCBI taxonomy): Eukaryota > Metazoa > Chordata > Actinopteri > Cichliformes > Cichlidae > Rhamphochromis > Rhamphochromis longiceps. The sequence goes on from NC_140561.1 coordinate 16,436,516, forward strand.
CAACAGTCATCCAGCAAAGAACAGAGACACACAGAAACACAGACGTTAAAGGTGAACTGTTATGTTCTTTTCAACTTCTATATTTTATTCCAGAACTGTATTAGAGTGATTAGCAGGTGGCCCTTTATGCAGCTTTATCCTCTGTCTGAAACAAGCTGTTTCTTTTCTGGTTTCTCTAACCCTCCCCCTAATCCCTGAAATATCACTTTCTTCTAATTACCAGAGGTGTAAAAGGATGATATTTAACAGAAGCCAAAATTAGTAACACACCTAAAAATACGGAAAAAAAGGACGCATCGGTAGGAAAACCGAGCTTGTAGTTGTAATCTAGTCTGACTGCTCCGAACTATCATTAAAACATCTGGTTTCAATAAACAAAGATCGTGACAGCCAAAATGCTAAACTTGAGGCTTTCTAATGGAAGAACACATACGGGAAGGTGGGTCACAGTTGCTAGGTCCTTACATTTCATGCAATGTACAAACATCTCAAATATTCTGTGTTTTTTGTACTTGAATTGGATCAGAACTTGACAGTTAAATAGCCTCTCTCTATTGAAGTACCAGAATACCGCTTCCTGGTATTGTTTTTGCCACACATCAGTATCCAGTGACCAGAGGAGATATCCACCTTTCATCTGTACTGTCAGCACTACAGCTGAAGTGAGCTATTATCTCCCAGCATGGGCAACCCCTAAAGGATTAACCAGAAATCCTTCTTAAATCTGCCCTCATCATAAAAACCATGACACAAGCTCTTGCATGGATACTGCTCTACAAACAGTTATAATAATACCAACAGGCAATGTCAGAATCCAGTCGCTAACAACTATCAGCATAACTTTACCAGCTAGCTCTACCCTTGGGTTCAGATGTCAGGCTGTCACAGCGATTCACTAATCCTGTTGCAGCTGTCACCACAAGAAGTTCAGAGCTTCCTCTTCTGCTGTTATTAGACAGATGTTTGCTTTTGTTGTGTTACTTTTCTTCTCGAGAGATTATTCTTTGTTTAATTATTTTCAAATTAAAACAAAGTGATCTGCTGCAAGAGATCAAGTAGACGAGAGAGGAGGAGCTAAAAAGTAAGTCGGCTTCAGTCGAGGATCTCACGGTGCTTCTCTCTCCTTGCATATTTAACATAAACGTTCCCAGGAATGGCAGCATATGCTCGAGATACTTTGGCTGCATTAATAGAAAGTAGTGCATGAAATCCTGCAGAAGAAAAACAGATTCTGATGGCATGAGTCACGTCAGTGTTAACAGATGATATAGTCCCTTAAGCAACTGTCAGTGCTGTGATAATCCTCCTATCCCCATATTTAAATGCTTAAGTAATAAACTGAAATAACTGAAGATGACGTGTCAGTTATTAAAATTAACATTAGCATTTTTGGAAGGCATAATGACACAAATCAAGCCTATGTAAGATCCAGCACTTTGTTCATAAAATACATTTGGTCTTGCTATGAGTCAACGATGACGAAATCCAGACATATTAAACCACGATGGCTCATGGCTGAGTGGAGCTAAAGCTGGCACAGGGACAAAATCTGATGGTTCCTTGTGTTGTCAGGACATTGTCCAGGTCATGATATAGGTCAAAAACAAGGACAGTGGCAGTTTCTGCAAGGGGAGGGAGAAAGAAGGGGGGGATGGGACAAAGAAAGAGGAAAAGAAAAGGAGGTAAAGAATGCAGAGAGAATAAAAGCAACAGCATTAAAAGAGACACAAGCTGACCTCATAGCACCCTGGCATTAGCTTGCTCAGAACAGAGCCTGGATTTGGAAAAATCAGAGCTTTCCACTGTAAAATAATCCACATTTGATAGTATCCTATCAGCCTGATTGGTACTGACTAGTGAGAAGACGCAACAAACGGATGCACGAACATTTCTCTGTCCTTCCCACTCACATAAACATAGCACACTCTAGACTTCACCGTCTCTGCCTAACAAAAACAGTCCCTTTGCTGGGGCTACAGATTACCAAGCAGGGCTTTTACCTCATGTCACTTTTATTAATATGTCCAAATGGCTAGTTGTTTGTCTTTGTTTGTGTGTGCATGCTCACAAAGGCAATGGTCATGTGTGGCCATTTTAACGGCCTGCACAGCCTAGAAGCATGTACATTTACATATACTTCCTCTTCATTTAGCATCATTTAGCTCCACAGAAGCACCACTCCTATTTCTATTAACAGCAGGGCTGACAATCAGGTCAGCAGTTGGCCTATTTAAGGCACGACAAACTTAAGGCCTCTTGCTTGTTTAGTCATTTAAGCGCTTATGCTGGAGTAAATAACACATAAGCTAGGCATAAAAACATCTAAATATGCACACTTGAGGAGATGTTTCACAAAGCATGCTTTTTGTTGCACCTTAAAGGAGGTCAAGTGAGGCTTTGTATCAAATATGCACGGGCTCATGCGACCAGCTAACAGCCCAGGACAAGTGCAGAGCTGTCTTTGTGAAGGTCAACCTTCTTACTGCCTCTTTGACACACACACACACACACACACACACACACACACACACACACACACACACACACACACACACACACACACACACACACACACACACACAGTGGTTATCCAGATGGCTCAGCACACTAAGTATATGTCTTTACTTGCAATGTCACAGAGAGCGAACTCTGCTGTTAATTCTGTCTGTGACCTTGGTCACACAACATGACGTACGAGATGTTACACAAGTCAGAGAATGGACTAAAGCCCAGAAGTCTACAAGAACTAATTACTACTCGTGTCATTGATCTTGAAACAGTGATGACCTAATGTTTCTAAGTATTACCACTACAAACCAATATTTGTATCCCCAAACATCTGTACATGATTCGTTTTTCCAAATCTAATTCTAAGGCTTTAATGAGTTGGTAATTAAATTGACTTCCAGTACACACTGCTATACTTTGGTATTATTATAATAAAATGAGATGAGCACACATTTCAGTAATTGAAGGAGTTTAGACCACAGTTTAGGGCCATAATGACTAATCACTGCTTTTGAAAATTTTACAGTAATGCTTCACTCACTCTTGCAGCAAGACTACAATGTTAGATTTTATCCTTACACCTTTTTTTCCTGCAACCAGTAACATGACTCACGCTGTAGGTCAGTATTACACAAAAAATACTTCAGGATAAGTACTTGCCACCACAGGAGGAGGAAGAGACATGTCCTGAGGTAACAATGACCATCCTGTTTCAGTCAGTGCGCTCTTGTCTCAGAAACTATTGAATGGACTGATATTTTGTACACACTTTCGCAGCCTCTCAAGATCAACTGAAATAACTCTGGTTTCATATAACTCCTCAAGTCTTAAAACACATTATTCATTCTAAAAATTTAAGTTAACCACACAAAGTGTTGTTGTACAGGAAAATGCTCCTTACGCTTGTAATTTTCTCTAATTTCACTAACCTCCCTCTTGCTCCTTTTTATATCATTGTCAGAGTTAAATAACAGTGTTAGATTATACTGATAAGACAGCCATAGACCATCAACCATACAGCTCACTAGTACTACAGTAATGTATTATTTCTATTAGAGAGATTGTGTTTTTCTTTTCATCTTACTGTACGAACAAATGCTCTTGGTCAAATATGATTTCATTATAATCTGCTCAGTAATGGCATTATCTTAAATAGGCCAGATACAAGCTGGCTATATGCAGCTATGCAGCTGGTACGCCTGCCTAAGTTGACACATAGAGCATGAAAATAAAGAATCAGGTCATGGGCATTTAATATGAAGGCGCCGTGACTCATATGATGGCAGGAAACAATACAGTGACATGACAAGATGTCAGTAATATTGGAAATGTCACCAATTCACAGTAGAACTAAGGGAAACATTATTACCACAGTGATTCATTCCTTTGAAATGAACTTCTGTCTCGCAGTGATGAAGCCTATTTAAAATTACAGACACCAGGGTGTATTATTGCTGCCACACGACACAAGGTTTGGATCAGACGGCACTTTTAAGGTTAACAAAACACTCAGCACTAATATTCTTTCTTCTCAGTATGCTATTCAGTGTGTATCGTCTTATTTATAAAATAGACAACAAGTCAATACCGTGTACGGCACATTTATTTTAGTCTACACACACTTAGATGGAAGAAATATCACAAATAAACTAAACTGAGTGTGAATTTGTGTTTTCCCGTCATTTACTTAATGCCGTTGCTGGTAGGGGGTAGGTAATCAGATAAATAAATTTCCACCTGATATAAAATGAAATATTTTGGGGTGGAAAATGATGCAATTATAACACAATCACAGTCTTCAAAAACAGTTTTTTTTAGTTAGTCACAGATGTTGATGAATCCGAGAGTTAAAAACCAGGTTGTGATTGTGGAGCGTTCACTGGCGGAGCCCAAGAGATCGTATATCGAATGCACTTGTCTATAAAGTGTTTTCTCTTTTATTGTGTGGTACTGCTGTTCATTACTTGCTTGTACCTTTTATGACTCACTGATAAAAGCATAATAACCTCCACCATGGGTGCATCAGTCAGAGCATCAACTCTAATAAAGTCATCCAGAGACCAAATAGATCCCAAGATACAAGCTATGGTAACGTCTTAGAGAGCAGAGCAAACTATCAAGTAAAGGGCATGTTTTTCTTTCTTTGCCTGTTAGAGTTAGAATACAGCATCAACCATCACAAAACTCTGGCTCTGGCATCAGTGTGCTGGTAATCCAATTTTTGAATTCGTTGCAGTTTGTCTGGCATCACTGACAACATTTATCTTGTTGGTATGTGTCTGAACTCTTTCACTCTTTAATACAAGTCCAACTCAGGTCAAGGGCAACAATGCTTTCATGCAGTGTATTCAAGTTTTTCTCACATCGGAAAAGCTTCCCAGAATGTACAGAAATTGCTAAATTGAAAAAACAGCTATAGCCTGCACACCTTACATAATCATCAACACAGACCTGATTCTTAACACAATTATACTTTATTGCTTCTTAACAGAAATATTGTATCGGGAGCCTTTATCCTTGCTGGTGTTGGTGCAATACAAAGTGTAATATGATTAGTGCTGTAGTGCCAAGAGGGCTTATTGCTCCCTTCACAACTTCTCAAATGCACTGACAAGTCATCAATGACTCAGCCCCATGAGAGTGACGGAGAAGGGTTAGTGTGAATTAGCTCCCCAGTGCTGACCCGCGGTGACGCAGCAAAAAAAGAAAAATAAAGATGAAATAACATTAGCTCCACTCTTCTCATACAAGCCAGGGTCACTTCAGGCCATTTGATCAAAACTAACCCATGACCCATGGCATAGATAACCTGCTTAATCCTCTATGACTGGATTAGCAGTAGGGGATGCATGGCTAAAGTTACAAACTAAGAGTTCAGCTTATTTTACATGGTTGATGACGGTTGAGGTTATTTAGAAGGCCAAAGTTTTCATTTGATATTACTTTCAAAGAAGTGATCATATTTTCTATTGTAGCTGGTTAAAGAGGATGCACTGGGTCCAGTGTGTCTGAAAACAGACTGATGTATTAAAAAAACGAAATCATAAAAAAAGCAGAAGTGAAGCTCGGATGATACATGAGCCTAGCTAACATCTCAGTTCATTTTTACTGATCACAGATATAAAGTTGTCTGTCTATTTGACAACGATTAGTTAGGAGCAACATGTAATGTAAACATGATTAGGGCAAATTAGATGTATTGAGAAATAAATAAATATATACTGGTTATCATTAGAACATTAGCTATCTATTGACAGTGGCACCTGAAGGGATAGGATATATATAAGGCAGCAAGTAAACAGTGAGTTCTTGCTGGAAAAACAGTTAAGTGTCCAGGCAAGGAACTGAGCAACTGCAATTGTATTGAATTGGACTATTGTAAACATGGCAGGTCTTGTAGGGTGTTTCCTGTGTGGAGTAATTATTCCCAGCTGCAGCTGCAGACCTGTCAGAAGGCCCATGCTGCCGCCTGTCCATCACTGAAAGTGCCTACAGTGGGTATAAGAGTAGTGGGAACATGGAGGAATTAAAGAGTGGTGGTCTGGTCTGATGAATAATGTTTACCTGAAATGATGTTGTTAGCTGTGTGTATTCTCTAACCTCATGACGAGATGCCAACAGGATGCACTGTGGGAAGAAGGTATGCAAGCTATGCAGAGAGACCTTGGGTTTTAGCATTCATGTGGCTGTTACTCTGACAGATATAAGCCATTTAGTCGCTGTTGCAAACTACAAACTCCACTTTATATTAACTGGCTCTTTCTAAAGTTTTATGCACAGTGCCACACAGCCACCATTGTTAAACAATGGTTTGCGGCACGTGACAGAGTTCAAGGTGATGACTCCAATTGAGGAACTGAAGGATGGGCTAGAAAAACAAGTCTGAACCATTAATGCTTCCAGGACTTAAATGATCTGCTGCTAACATCTTGTTAGTCTTCCTCAATACTCAGAACAGATGCATAAGGGCTGCTAAATGCAACTATTTACATTAGACTCTACAGCCACAGCTCTGTGAGGTTATACCTAGGTGCAGCAGTGCTTCAACCTAAATACTAACATCAGCATGCCAACATACTGATAATGGTTGGGATAATCACACTGGGAAATTGTCTGAAGCTGCCCTTTCTCGTATGCAGTGCACACATAAGGAGAGTGTCTGCTGCAGACATTGTCTAAGAGGAAAAGTTTCATTAGGTTTAAGCATGGGTAGAGCACACAGAAGTATGACACAGAAAGACCACTCCCTGTTACATGGCCTCAGTTGGACATTGCGCAAACCTTTTTCCAATCAACTGAGGTACAGTGGGGCAAAAAAGTATTTAGTCAGCCACCGATTGTGCAAGTTCCCCCACCTAAAATGATGACAGAGGTCAGTAATTTGCACCAGAGGTACACTTCAACTGTGAGAGACAGAATGTGAAAAGAAATCCATGAATCCACATGGTAGGATTTGTAAAGAATTTATTCGTAAATCAGGGTGGAAAATAAGTATTTGGTCAATAACAAAAATACAACTCAATACTTTGTAACATAACCTTTGTTGGCAATAACAGAGGTCAAACGTTTACTATAGGTCTTTACCAGGTTTGCACACACAGTAGCTGGTATTTTGGCCCATTCCTCCATGCAGATCTTCTCGAGAGCAGTGATGTTTTGGGGCTGTCGCCGAGCAACACGGACTTTCAACTCCCGCCACAGATTTTCTATGGGGTTGAGGTCTGGAGACTGGCTAGGCCACTCCAGGACTTTCAAATGCTTCTTACGGAGCCACTCCTTTGTTGCCCGGGCGGTGTGTTTTGGATCATTGTCATGTTGGAAGACCCAGCCTCGTTTCATCTTCAAAGTTCTCACTGATGGAAGGAGGTTTTGGCTCAAAATCTCACGATACATGGCCCCATTCATTCTGTCCTTAACACGGATCAGTCGTCCTGTCCCCTTGGCAGAAAAACAGCCCCATAGCATGATGTTTCCACCCCCATGCTTCACAGTAGGTATGGTGTTCTTGGGATGCAACTCAGTATTCTTCTTCCTCCAAACACGACGAGTTGAGTTTATACCAAAAAGTTCTACTTTGGTTTCATCTGACCACATGACATTCTCCCAATCCTCTGCTGTATCATCCATGTGCTCTTTGGCAAACTTCAGACGGGCCTGGACATGCACTGGCTTCAGCAGCGGAACCCGTCTGGCACTGCGGGATTTGATTCCCTGCCGTTGTAGTGTGTTACTGATGGTGACCTTTGTTACTTTGGTCCCAGCTCTCTGCAGGTCATTCACCAGGTCCCCCCGTGTGGTTCTGGGATCTTTGCTCACCGTTCTCATGATCATTTTGACCCCACGGGATGAGATCTTGCGTGGAGCCCCAGATCGAGGGAGATTATCAGTGGTCTTGTACGTCTTCCATTTTCTGATGATTGCTCCCACAGTTGATTTTTTCACACCAAGCTGCTTGCCTATTGTAGATTCACTCTTCCCAGTCTGGTGCAGGTCTACAATACTTTTCCTGGTGTCCTTCGAAAGCTCTTTGGTCTTGGCCATGGCGGAGTTTGGAGTCTGACTGTTTGAGGCTGTGGACAGGTGTCTTTTATACAGATGATGAGTTCAAACAGGTGCCATTCATACAGGTAACGAGTGGGGGACAGAAAAGCGTCTTACAGAAGACGTTACAGGTCTGTGAGAGCCAGAGATTTTCCTTGTTTGAGGTGACCAAATACTTATTTTCCACCCTGATTTACGAATAAATTCTTTACAAATCCTACCATGTGGATTCATGGATTTTTTTTTCACATTCTGTCTCTCACAGTTGAAGTGTACCTCTGGTGCAAATTACTGACCTCTGTCATCATTTTAAGTGGGGGAACTTGCACAATCGGTGGCTGACTAAATACTTTTTTGCCCCACTGTAAATGTCTATAAAATTTCAGGGCTGCAGTGCGCACGTGAAGATGGATGACGACAATGCTAAAATTTGATTTAGATGGTATAATAGTAATTATGTTTACTGCATTTAGCACATTTAGATAGTACAGTGGTGCACCAAGAGACAGACAAACATTGCCAGACAGAGAGAAAATCTCTTGTGCAAATATATCATGCAGTCTGCAGAAATGTATAAATACAACAAACTGATGACCAAATAGTAACTTGTCATCTTTTTAAAGACAACTCGATGATCTGTTTTTGCATTCTGCCTTTTGAAAGATGTCGTCAGCTGGAAAAGTAAAGAAATTGTGCTTGTACGTGACTGCAGGAAAAAATGAGAGAAAACAATGACTTGTTGAATATGAATCTGACATCAGTTGTGTCAGATTAAAGGAAATTGCCCTGATATGCAGATTTGTTAATACACTCCATTAAGTATACGTGTGTGTCTCAAGAGCTTCTGCCGCATCTTTGTTCGTTCGTTTTTTTATTTTGAGAGCTGGCTTCTGAACCTGGCAGTTTCGGTGCCTGTCTATTTATCTGCACTATTCTCTCTTTCCTGCTTTCCTGTTTTTCTTCTCACTCAGTGATATCCTTTATGAGTCACCTGCAGGTCTCTGCTGCAGAGGACTCCAATAATTACTCCAGAACAACTGGCCTGGCAGGTCTATTTATATTTCAAAGACTGGGTGTATTAAAGCGCCTTAAAAAATTCAAGGAAGGAAAGAAATGTCACAACAGACCAAAAGAATGCGTAGATAATGTAGCATAAAAAGAATGAATAAAGAATCAAAGCAAAAGGTGAAAATAATAAAAAAGAGCAGTGAACACAACAGGTGTAAGGCTGGATTTCATTACATTTCGTTCATTTTGGTCCAAATACATTGCTCACGTAAACTGCAACATACCATCTATTCAGTATGCAAGCAGCATTGACTACAGTGATTAGACTACATAAACAATCACATGTTATAAAGAAGCACTTAATAAAGTTTTATTAAGCTTGTCTTTTACCAAACAGAATTTATTACACTCTGCCTCCATCTCCTGCGTCTACTCAAAACAACATCTGTGGAGGACGGGGGGTTTGATTTCTCCTAACCAATCACTTGAGCCCGGCCTATCAACCCTGAATTAATGTTATTCTAAGTACACACTGAGGCATAACCGTCTCAGCACACAGGTTTTGCAAGGGTTTAAAGAGTGGAGTGGAACGAAGTAAAACAGTTCCGCTTGTTCCTTCATTTCCTTCATGTCAATAGACACGCCTCAGGGGTGTCCAAAACACGCAAGCAATTATTACTGTAGCGCATCACAGATTGAGAACTCTTAACAACAACTTGACAACAGTATTAATCCCACCCATTGTGCTGATTGGCTAATTGTTGTACTGCCGCAATCCTGGTTGGAAAGATCGTTTTTTAATCGACAACTGCTTTTCGTGCGAACGAGCTAGATGAGTCGATCAGTCACCTCGTTGGATAAGACCGTTTCAAATCCAGATAATTATCAACCTGACCATTTCCAGCTCTCATTAGGAAAAACACTCTGGTTTGAGTTTGGAAATGAGACCCTAAATCACTCTCAAGAGCTGCATAAACTAATCAGAAAAACCTCTTTAGGTATAAACAGTTGTGATGTGGCAACTAATAAGTCATGTCTTGTGTAACAGAAACAGCAGCAGAGTGCAGCTCAATTAGCATTATGTCAGGCAATTAGTGAGGAAAACCAGGCGTTCTCCATATTCTTCTGCCGCTTGGCTCCTTGAATCTTTTCAGCGTCATTAATTTGTGCCACACTGTGTTAGTTAATTTACAAATGGTGGCAAAAAGTCAGCCCACTGTAACAATGCAATTATCCATCATGGATTCCATGCACTTTAATTTGCTGCCAAACAATCTTAGATATGTTTTTATAACCAACTTCCTTGCCACAAGCCAGTGATGATCCATTTACAGGCCATTTGATACCATCAGCTCTTCTAGACATTAATTAATAGGTACACTTTCCTAAGGTATTAAACAAAATCTCGTTTTCATTTTTGGGCAGTAATAGGAACCTCGGTGTACAGCTAGAAACTCCTCTCTACTACTGTACATCAACTACATCCACAGAAAAGACAGGCAATCCCAGTTCAAAGAAAGAGATCACCCAGTTTCTTTCACAGATGAAACCATGCAGGTAAAGCAGATACTGATGCAGCTATCTGGTGCTAAGAGACGGGTTACAGGAGAGCAGCAGAAGAGTGATAGAGAGTTAAAAAAAAGCATGTTACCAATCACTGGAGGGTGTTAAGATCAAGCCCCGATTAATGTGATCAAAGACCAAATGTTTTTTGTAGTCTGTGTGCGTGTGCTTTTTTTGCGAGAGTTAGATACATGCTTCATGTTACGGCCCTAGCAGGGCCTCCTCCTGAAGGTGCCTGTGTGGGCGTGTCACACTACCTCTTCTGCCTGAGGTGCCACCTTTCCCTTTTGTGCAGCTGATTCTCGTCAGTAATCAAGGAGATTTAAGCCCAGGGAAAGGTGAGCTCTGGGCCAGAGTGCCATTTTGTGTGGGCCCAGCTAGTGAGCTGAGTGTCTTGTGGTGTTTCCAGTTAGTGAGCTGTGTATTGTGGTTTCCAGATAGTGAGCTGCGCTTTCCTTTTGACTTTTTGCCTTACTGACCGACGCCTGAGTTTTTGTTTGTTTCTTTTATGGTGATAACGGCTTGTCCGTCTCTTTTAGTTGAATTACTTCAATAAAACTGTTTTATTTAACTGTTTTGCCTCCCTGACTCCTTTTTCTGACCCGGTCACTTTTGTTACTTCCCCCTCCCCGCCTAGACCCCTCAGGGGAACGTAACACTTCATGTTTCTGTAAGCATGTTTGAAATATGTGACATCGTACCCTTATCGATTCACAGCACCTTACTCTTGTTACAAAGTGAGTGTAACTGTAAAACACATTCATGGTTAGCCACCCGCATTGCACAACCAACAGAGACAATATTAAACATCCATTCTCTACACGTTGTATGTACTTGAGTGTGTCTTTGTATGTGTAAGTGACAGGGAGAGATGATTACTCAGGCATCGTGAGTAGATTTAACAAGTAAATTGAACACAGAGGTGGGCCGCCTCTCTGCTTGTTCTTTTGTTCTCTAATTGAATTTTTCACTGTGTGACAGTGTCACTGTCCACAGTGAAGTGAGTTTTACATTGGGTCGATCGTGGCTCAAGAGTTGGGAGTTCGTCTTGTAATCGGAAGGTTGGCGGTTCGAGACCCGGCTCAGACAGCCTCGGTCGTTGTGTCCTTGGGTAAGACATTTCACCCGTTACCTACTGGTGGTGGTCAGAGGGCCTGGTGGCGCCAGTGTCCGGCAGCCTCGCCTCTGTCAGTGCACCCCAGGGCAGCTGTGGCTACAATGTAGCTTGCCATCACCAGTGTGTGAATGAGTGAATGACTGAATGTAGTGTAAAGCGCTTTGGGGTCCTTAGGGACTAAGTAAAGCGCTATACAAATACAGGCCGTTTACCATTTACATTGCTATGAACAGAGAGGGTGCCGATCAAGAAAGAAGCTACCGCTCTAAAATTAACATCTCTAGGCTAGACTGAAATTTGCACCTCCACACATTCACAAGAAACCAACTAATTTAAACAAACTGTCAAGAAGAGTAGTCAAGTATCCAGCTAGAATTGTGCAGGAAGCTTATTGACCAAAACCCAAAAGCATCTGGTTGGGGTGGAATTGTAAAGGAGTATCTGTATACTAAAAATAAAATATATTCAAACTTATACACTAAAATCATCCAACAATCATGCCACTCTGGAAAAGAAGATATAAAAGAAATTACTGAACAACCCAAATTATCATGCCTATAATGAGAGTATGTAGACTTCTGTCCACAACTGTACTGTTGTCTTAAAAAAGTTTCTTTATAATATAATAAGTTTAATTTCTAACATAAATTTTAGAAACATTGATTTGCTTTATGTTCATGAGTAATATCTGAAGAACATTACTCGTACATATACATAAAATATACCAGTTTTGTTCCTATCACAAAAATATAACTTAGATCCTAACAAACAGCTCAAAGTGGGTAAGGTGTGGCTTTTTATTGGGGAACTGCTTTATATAAGAATTTTAAGACCAATACTGATATCGATGTTTGGTGATGTAAAAATATAATATCGTGGCTGACATTTTTTATCCTTTAGATACACAAAAAGATTTCTCTAGCATTGCTTGAGTGTAGTTATTACTTACTAGTTTTTACTAAGATTATATGACAAGCTGGTTGTTGTTTAGTGGCATTACAAACACATGTTGCAACAGGGAGGTCCCAGAGAGCCCTCTGGTGGACAAACTGTAAGAACAACAAACCTCAGTGCATAGTTGAAGGGTGTTTCTTGTCTTTAATATACTTTTTAAATTTCATTTATAAGCAACTATAAATATAGATATATTAGCAAATCGCTAATATTGGTTATATTACCAGTATATCTATATACATATATATATATATATATATATATATATATATATATATATATATATATACATATACATATACATATATATATATATATATATATATATATATATATATATATATATATATATATATATATATATATATACACACATATATATATACATATATATATATATATACATATATGTATGACATAAAGACAAGAAAGCTCCTTACCATGCATGAGGTTTCACCCCAAGTCCAGCACCCTGAGGCTGTACGCTAAGCGGAAGGAAGGGGGCCGGGGACTGGTGAGTGTCAGCACCACAGTCCAGGATGAGACAACAAACATCCAAGAATACATTGGGAAGATGGCCCCAACTGACCGAGTGCTCAGTGAATACCTCAGGCAGCAGAAACCCAAGAAAGAGGAGGGAGACGAGGAACCATCATGGAAGGACAGGCCCCTGCACGGTATGTACCACCGGCAGATAGAGGAGGTGGCTGATATCCAGAAATCCTACCAGTGGCTGGACAAAGCTGGACTGAAAGACAGCACAGAGGCACTAATCATGGCAGCACAAGAACAAGCTCTGAGCACAAGATCCATAGAGGCTGGGGTCTATCACACCAGGCAAGACCCCAGGTGCAGGCTGTGTAAAGATGCCCCAGAGACAATCCAGCACATAACAGCAGGGTGCAAGATGCTAGCAGGCAAGGCAAACATGGAACGCCATAACCAAGTGGCCGGCATAGTGTACAGGAACATCTGTGCCGAGTATAACCTGGAAGTCCCAAGGTCAAAATCGGAGATGCCCCCAAGGGTGGTGGAGAATGACCGAGCTAAGATCCTGTGGGACTTCCAGATACAGACGGACAAAATGGTGGTGGCTAACCAACCGGACATAGTGGTGGTAGACAAACAGAAGAAGACGGCCGTAGTGATCGATGTAGCGGTTCCGAATGGCAGCAATATCAGGAAGAAGGAACACGAGAAGCTGGAGAAATACCAAGGGCTCAGAGAAGAGCTCGAGAGGATGTGGAGGGTGAAGGTAACGGTGGTCCCCGTGGTAATCGGAGCACTAGGTGCGGTGACTCCCAAGCTAGGCGAGTGGCTCCAGCAGATTCCAGGAATAACATCGGAGATCTCTGTCCAGAAGAGCGCAGTCCTGGGAACAGTTAAGATACTGACCCGAGCTTGAAGGATAAACCACCCGCAGGGGCGTGCTGGGTGTTCATATATATATATGTATGTATGTATTAATTGTAGCTTAATTCCATTAATATAAATATATATATATATATATATATATATATATATATACATATATATATATACATATATATATATATATATATATATATATATATATATATATATATATATATATATATACATATATATATATATATATATATACACATACATATATATTTATATTAATGGAATTAAGCTACAATTAACAGAACTAGTGTGACGCGACTGCTGAGCTGCTCATGAAAACATTCTTCAGAGTCAAAAATCTGATCTGAATTTAAAGACAGAGCTTGCTTTGTGCATTCTAAACAAAATTATCAACCACAGCATAAGCAAATTTCCTGACCTCTTGTACTGTACTTACTAATCTTGTATTTCCGAATCTAAAAATAAGACAAGGAGATGTGTGTCTACAATGCAACAGGAAACCTTTCTTTACCCCAGGTTCACAGCTCTGTTTGCCCCAAACACTGTAGCTAAGCAGCTGAAAGGCTGACCTCCTCTCACTAAGACACATCTTTTGACTCTGGCCATTTTCTCACCATTATGTTAAGCAATGGGCCTTTGCCTGCCAGAGACAGGAGACTAGTTGCTGAGGCTATCATTCATAGCACAGAGGAGGAAAGGATTAAGGCCATTGAGAAAGAGCAGGAGAGAGAAGGGTCTGCATCTTAATGCAGGCCTGAGTGTGGAACAGCCTTGTTATTAGGTGGCTCTCTGGAAAAAGAGCAGCGGCTGGGTGGGTGGGTGGCTGCTTGTGAAAATAACAACATTTGCTATCTAAAATCCAGTAGTTAGCACTTTTTCAAAGATCTTACCTCTTAAAATCTAATTATATTTTCAATGAAAAGGTAACTTTACCATTACATTTTGAATGCTTAACTATTTTGTCTTTAATAACGTCAAATGATTTCTTTTCCCTCGTGATTTTTCCTTCTCGAGGTGTGTAACGCTAACGCATTACAATCTAAAAATAGTTCACCACTGACACTTGTAATAGATGACTGTCTTTAAGAAATATCTCTCTTCTCCATTTGGCTGAGGGATACAGCAAATTATTTCATACAGCTAGAACAGAAATATTATTACAACACAGATCAAAAGACTTAGAATCACACTCAGTGACCAGCTACAGTCACCAGATCACCTTAAAGAAAACCGACTGTCTCTCAGTCATGTTGATCATCACATGGAAAAAAGGGAAATAATTCCTATTGAACACAGGAATTATTAATACAAAGACCTAAAACAACTTTATACATTTCTCATGGTTTGTGGATTCCTGTAGAAAGAAAAATAAACATCATGTTTGCTATGCTTCGCTGTAAAAAGTGTTCTAATTCATGCTAAAATCTTTGACTACTGATCGCACAAAACAGATTTTTTTTTCATACAGTTAATGGGCCTTTCCTGGCATCACACCAGCAATAGTAGCTCATCATGTTGTGTGCAGAATTACAACAGCCTGAGCGGTGTAGCTCCCCCTGGCCAGCCTGAACTTGTGCCAACCCCACTATCCCACCGCAGCCTGGCTAGCATGGATATTAGCTCCAGTGCAGGTGGAAAAGGGGCTTTGGCACTCATTCCTCAGCCTGGTGCCTCTGGAGAAGTGAGACGTAAGGTTTAATTAGAGTAGATAGCACGGCATTTTGGACAAGTAGGGGAGGCTTTAATTGATGTCAGAAGTATCTTACTTTGTGCGGTGTTGTGATTTCACTGGGGAAAAAGGGAGGCAGTAAAACCAAGTCTTTGGTTTAAATTAGAGAGAGTATGTTTGTAACAGCTGAAATCTAAATGTCTAGCAGATAAGAGTTTTTAAAAAAAGTACAGAAAACAAGAAAATGTAGCCCTGACACCGACATGATAATTGTCTAAAATTACACACAGTTTTGGTTTCTTGAATGCTGTGTTCTGTAATCAGCAGACAATGACAATTTGAATAGCAAACAAAACTTCCATGATCTTTTCTGCATATCACCGCAGTTTTCTAAACAAATCAGGCCTAACTAATAGAGACTTTGAGCCTTTGTTAAGCATAATCCGGTTTTCTGACAGCACTCTTGCTAAAAAAAACACATCTCAAGTAAATTATAAAAAGAAAGTTGCTTGTCATCTAACATCTCACAGGCATCTTTTGTGTGATAATAACAGACCGGCAATAAGCATAAAGGTTTGTTTGGGATTTTCAGCATGTGCATTAATCAGTTTTGACTACAGCTACGACATACCAACTGCTACGGAAAGTAAACAAGGAAATAATGTGTGCGTGTGTGTGTTACCGCCCCAACACTAACGCACTCTTAATCCAAAACAGCCCGAAACAATGTTGCAAATAGATGCAGAGCTGTGATCTATTTCTAAAAAGGTTTATTGGGAACAAGTAGAAAAAGGAACACCAAGATATAAGAGATTCGGTTTCCTCTGAGGACCCTTTTTCCAACTGGGAGGAATGACGACATCTTATCTCTCCAGTGAGGCCATTTAAATATAGACTCCCGCTGCTTTAGCTGTTCCTACAGCGTGAGAGTCTGTTGATTTGCGAACCAGACTTCCTTTTACGTTGCCATCCTTGAACTTCAGCAGCAGTGACACAGCTTTATGTCCTGAACTCTTCCTCTAGGAAGTCAACATAATAATTCATATTTACTGCGCTAACATTAAAACTTCCATTTTAATATTAATCATCCCCGAGCCCACACGTTCAACAAGTCACAGGTCCCTCACGGCTCTCTGCAGAAACCCAAGAAGGAAAAGATTTTTTTGCCATCGTCACTCCATTGATGCAATATGGTGTAATCTGGCCCCCCTGACCGAGCAGATATTTAATACAGGACTGTTCTATACATAATAAATGGCCCTAAGCCATACACCGCTGCATCCTTCTAAAGCAAAGCTAGAAACGGCCTGCCCTTGAAATACCACCAGGGTGTGGAAATCCTATTCTGGTGCCCACTGTTTCCATCCATACAATATGTGACATTAATTATCTTGTTTTTGAGGTCAAAAGGTTCTCGCAAAGATAAACCCCCCCCAACGACTCCAGAATAAGTGCAGGGTTATCAATAAATGACATGAAAAAAGGCGCTTTGACGCATGTTAAAGCACATGTGAGGTAAGTGGATAATGAAACAACATGGCTGAGGGCTGGTATGCTTCTCTCTGTGCATGTGTGCATGTGCGTGCATGTGTGATGGAGACAAGCGAGGGGGGTGGGCAGAGTGCTGCTGAGAGTGATGAGATGCGATGAGACACAGTTTGAGTGAGTGCATACTAGTGGGGGTCGTGATGGTGGTGGGGATAGTGTGTGTGTGTGTGTGTGTGTGTGTGTGTGTGTGTGTGTGTGTGTGTGTGTGTGTGTGTGTGAGAAAGTGGATGAGAATGAGCGAGAGAACAAGAGAGGGAAGATAGACATAAATGGCTATGAGTTAGCATGGCCTACTATTTTTTTTTATTACAGTTTAAGCAAATTGAGGCCACTAACGCAGCAGTTAGGCTGCTTTTCAGGTCACTCAAAAAGCTGTACTAAAAGGGTAGCTAGACCTAAATCCACTGTTAATTTGATGGAATAAAAGACACCGCAACCTAGTAAAGGATCAAAGCATGCTGCCGCACAACGTGTCGCTACAAGTTGTCTCATGTCGTCGTGTTACGCGTGCAGGACAGCCACACCGGAGTTAATTTGATTGAATTAAAAATCTTGATTACTGGCTGAGCACAGCTGGCTCTGAATCAGTTGACAGTGTTGCTCCTTTTTTAAGGTGCCAAATAGAGACTGCCATACTCTTCTTACTGTTTATGCCACTCAGGTTGCAGGTTGCCAAAGTCTTTAGTCAACATTGCGGATTCCTTTTGCTGAAAACATCGTCCCTATCCTCAGTATGATGAGCTGGCTCTACTCAGCAATGCTGTGGGAAAAGGGACTGTTCAGCTCAGTCAGATGGGTGATTCATTTGAGTTTGTGGAGTAATTGACCTTGTAAATATGGAACTTGGGAGTCTGTGCTAAATCATTATCTCTGAATTAGCCGTTCTTCATTTTTTAGCACTTGAAACAGTACAAGCATTTACATAAAAACTAATATTTCATGAAATGTATGGCTCCCAGTAGTCATGGAGCAGGTGGCTGTCACCAACACACACAAAACTTGATAAATGAACATCAAGATTAAGGGACAGTTGGGCGTTTCAGGTTCTGTAAAAGCTGGTGGAGAAAAGGTTCATGATTTTGATAGGCAATGTGTGACAAAAAACTTGTGAATACATTAGATTTCCAGCAAGGCTCTTATTATAAGTATGACCCAATTATAGCATGAATATGATTATTTTTAAAGGAGAAACCATAATCAAGCTTTTAACTGCTTGTAAGAAGGAACTGTTAAAAATGAATTCTCAGACTTTACAACTATCTCAGTTGTATGCTATATTTCTATTCATTTCCATACACAAAATGTGAACAAATCCTGCAGATTATTACAACATAGTTAACCACTCGTCAAATGTCAGAGTCCAAACCCCCAATAAGCACTTCTGTGCCTGTCCAAAAAAATCACACTGAGAAAGCTGTGGAGGAGGAACTGCATCAATCATTTCAGGCACACATCAAAACATCCCACAGCCCCATGTTGTTTTATTTAACCACACAGAAACCAGCAAGCCCCCAAATCATATGAGGGCGCCTGTGAATTTTCAAGAAATAGCCTTTAGCCTGTTATGTCTTCTAAACCCGCAAAGGCGCAGTGTAAATACTGGCTCCAAAAAAAGGAAAAAACCAAAAAACAGCGTTTTGAATCAGCATGAGTCACCTTCCCACCCACTTTGGACGAAATGTTCACTCCTGTCTAACAGATTTGACTTAACATGTAAAACACAGAGAAATTCAGTGGGCGATACGTGGGCTCCTAGACACAAACAACAACAAGTAAATCAACAGTTTTAGTCTCTGTGGAGCCGTTTTGGGTTTTTAAAAAAATGATTATTATTTTTTTTTACCTTCGGGTGAGAGCGCTTCTGGGAAATTGGAGAAGACGACTTGGAGAATGTATCCGTGTTTAGTCCGTAACTTCCCGTGCAGGGCATCTGTTTTTCAAGACGTGCTGACGGCGAGGAAGAGGAGGATGGATGAAGGAGATCACACTTGCGAGCGCCGCTGTGGTAACTAGCAGTGACAGGCGCTTTCCGCTGAAACCCGGCGTGCCGTCCTTTGACGCCTTATTTGTCCGGTGAGTTTGTGTGCCTCTCGCGGGGGTAAAAGCGGGAACGCCGGTCCACCGTGGTCTCCATAACCGAGCTCTGTGTTCACTCTATATTTCTAAGCTTAAAGACGACAGACAGGCACATGAACAAAGAGACACACAGGCAGGTGAGAAGAAGGAGAGGAGGACTGCCTCTGTCTGTCAGGCAAGCGAGGAGAGAGACTGAGACGCTGCTGCAACCAACCAACAAACTCTAAAGAGAGAGAGGGGGGGGGGGGAGAGGGAGAGAGGCATAAGTGAGCTATTGACTTCTCAGTTAGCAAAAGGCTTTAATCTGGAGTTGTGTAATCCATCACCATGAAAACCATCTGCAAAGATGACTCTTAACTAACTACCATAATGGACTTATTGAGCGTTATATCCAAATCACGAGTCTAGCTAAAAACACTGGATTCGACATTTTTCACAGTTAAAATCATCTGCAAAAAAAAAATAAAAAAATTCAGCTTTCGGCTTTATCTGTAAACTCCAGCTGGGATAAAAAGGTAATCATGATAGGAAAATGTAAACTCTATCATGGATTTGAGGAAATTGTGGCTATTTACTGTTCATCAATAGTATGTGTGAGTGTTTTGAATTATTAATATCACAATGAGCTAACAATAAAAATGCAGATTTTCAGAATCATCCAGCAACTACTGTAAACTGAAATATCCCCCAATTTAAATGTGACAAAACCGCTCACAGACAGATTTAAGCAGTTTGTGGTTTCAAACCATAAATAGATACCAGTGGCCCCCAACAACAACAACAAAAACATTCAAAAATGCACGTTAGAAACCTGTCGTCTCTTATATGATAATGCAAAAGCTTTTTCAGTTGAGCTTTCCTCTGACAAAAGAGAATCAACATATTTACTGAGTCCCTTTCTGCGAGATAGATGTTCCACATTTAGGGAGATAGGGAACCATAATGAGAACTAACAGACTTAAAAACTCCTTTGTCCCACACGCCATCAGACTGTTTAACTCCTCTCTGGAGGGGAGAGGGAGGGGAAACAGGAGGACAAAGGAGGGAACAACTAAGCTGTAGTGCCTCTTCACCTCACTGTGCAATACCTTTTGTGCAATACTTTTGTAAATAGTCAACGGTGCAATAGACTCAAGACTTGAAATGTGCAATTGACTTGTATTTTTATTTTTATTCCTATTTATTCTATTTATCCCCTTCGTATATTTTATTTATATTGTCTCTGTATTTATATATATATGTGTGTGTGTATAACTCTGTAACTTCTGTCGGTGCTGTGCTTTTTTGGAAATCGAATTTCCCAGAGGAACCCACCCGAGGGATTAATAAAGTTCTATCTTATCTTATCTTATCTTAATGAACAGAAAATAACACTGGACCTGCCCATCTGTTTTTATCAGGCCTCTCTTGCACAGGGAAAGTAATTAATTTTGTCGCCCTCTGTATGAAGTCTGTATGTTATGCAAAAAGAGTAGAGGCTGAAATGAAAGTGAGCAAAAGACACAGATATGAAATGATTCAGTACCATGGACAGCTCACGGTCTGCAGCCTAACTAGGCCAAACGCTGCTCTTGTTCTTGCTGTCGCCTTTGTAATTATGTCAGTTAATCTAAATTCAGCTCGGAACAGACTTATATTAAGATTAGAGCCATTGTACTAAAAAATTATGATGTTCACAAACTGAGGCACAAACTCTTAGTGTACTGACTAAGAAAGACAGGGAGGCACGGCAAGTGTGGCGAGACATCAGTGAAGATTTAGTCAAGCTAATGCACCGAGAGCACTACATGTTTATGGCTTTATTGTAGGCCTGTTTCCACTTGTCACGTTTAATTGCTTTTGTCCCCCAGGAGGTTAAAGCTGTGGAAAAATACAAGTGTTTGTTAAAAGGTTGACTTTTTACCTTTTACACACACAAGATCACTTTCTCTCTCTCTGTCTCGCTCACACACATGCGCTCACACAGGTAGATTAGCCCCAATTATAATTAGCTCATTAGTTTTCTCATTAGCAATACGATTACAAACTAGCACTTGACTTCTATTTTAGTCGCACTTTTTTAAAATATTTTTGCCAAAGTTGATGATTTTAGTTTTCTTGTATTTGAAGTACAAAAATCAATGCGTTAAACTGATAGAAGAACACTGGGGTGATAGAGAACGCGGTTCTATTCCAACTCATCAGTCTCTCTCAGAGCATTTCTACACACTACGGAAAGCAATTTTCTCCAAAACAGGACAGTGTTGTTGCTTATTGATCACTTTTCCATTAGAGATCTCTACACTTTCTTCTGAGCAAAATTTTTGAACTGAACTGGTAATGAGGTGAAGCCTCAGCCACTGTTCACTTGACACCTTTCTCCTGGAGCAAGAACACAGTCTATACACCAGGGTGCACAAATGATTGGCTCTGTGTCTTGGCATTTCTGCTGCCTTATACAATGAAGCTAAAGGGAGGCTTTCTGATGGTAAAACTCTCAAGATCCAGACCTTTTCTTGCAACACATGGCAGGCATTTCTACATGTGTTCTTGTCATATCTGCTGCAACACGAAGCCTGCATAATCCTGGCTCACATGCATTAATATTAAAGCAACTCCCTTCTGCTGCCTTTCTCTCTAAGCGTGTACTTCAGCAGCATCTGTGCTGTGAGAAGGCAATGTGAGGGAGGATTACCTGCTTAATTAGGGAACTTAGGCTTTGTATGTTAGTGTGAGGGCAATACATCAGGAGTGTAATCATAAGTAATCAAACACCATTTATTTAATCTTTCCCAAAGCATTCGCTTTACAAGATAGTGAGTAATTGCAACTTCTATTAGACCCTATAAACACATACACTCACCAGACATTTTATTATGAGTGCCTTTCTAGACTCTCTGGACTCTCTTTTGCCTTTTAAAAGTGGTTCGTATTGACATGATAGCATCACACATGATAGAAGCAAGCTTCACATCAATGAGCTTTGTGTTATTGACTTCCTGGAAGCATCCATAGGAAGATGTTTACACTGTGGTCATAAAGGGTGATCGGCAGAAATACTCATGTAGACTGTATCATTTAAAAGATGCTCAGCTGGTACTAAGGACCCTAGGTGTGCCAAGAAAACAACCCCCACATTATTTAATTACTACCATCAGGATGAACTGCTGAAACAAGACAGGATGGATCCATGTTTCATGTTGTTTAACCATCCAAATGTCGAAGTAGAAATCAAAATTCATCAGTAGATCTGTTGTGCTGTGCTGGTGAATTTGAGTTGCGCACCAGTTGGCACCTGCCGTGGTCGGTAGCCCGTCTGCTTTTTCTAGTTGTATCAAGTTGTTATTCAAGTTAGCACTGCCTTCCTGTTAGGTGGAAGGAGTCTGGTTCTTCTCCTCTGACCTCTAACATCAATAAGAAATCTTTGTCCAGAGAAGTGCTACTCAGTGGATATTTTCTTTTTAAACCATTCTCTCTAAATCCTACAGATGGTTGTGTGGGAAAATCCCAGTCGATCAGCCGTTTCTGAAATATTCAGAATATTCATACCAGCCTGTCAGGTTTTTTTTTGTCCACCACACCACATTCAGTCACTTAACTTACCTTTCTCCCCCTTCTGATGCTCAGTTTGAGCTTCAGCAGAAAGACATCCTAACCACTGTCTAAATGCCTAAATGTAGTGGCTTCTGCCATATGATTGAATGATTTGATACATTTCATACACTACAGTACATTTAAGCTCCATGTCAATGTTTGAGGTAAACATGTCTGTTTGCAATTTGTTAATAGATTAAAATGAGATATAAGAACGTCACTCTGGAAGACTAGTAATGGCACGTCATAGTCCAACTAATAAACAGATGGTCTCTCTCTCTCTCTCTCTCTCTCACACACACACACACACACACACACACACACACACACACACACACACACACACACACACACACACACACACACACACACCGATTCTTCTTTAACATAAAGTTTGACACAGTCACAAAAAGTCAGTACGTTGCTGGTTCAAGTTGCATATGGGAATTAGTAGTGTCATTTCACAGAAACCAAGGGACCTTTCAGGACCGTTCACTCTGTTCCACGAACAATGGTGTGATTAATTAAGGAAATAGTTCTGTTTATGCATGATGTCTGCACCTGCTCATCAACGTCCCTGACAACACCAATTAGCTGCATGTGGTGTAAGAATAGAATTTGACAGCATATTAACAATTGGGAACAAAAATTGAAGCAGTTTGGATTTTTTGTTGGACCTGTTAATAATTAAAATATGACCTTCATCTTGATGTCAGCTCCACCCCCTTGCACTTTTGTTCTCACAAAATCTACCCACAGACAGACAGACAGACAGACAGACAGACAGACAGACAGACAGACAGACAGACAAAGCACCTGCCAAAATACTTAAAGCACTTTGCCTTTGTACAGAAGGCGTCACCAGGATCACATAACCTACATAAAAAAATCTACATAAAAATGAATGAAAGCACATATTTATTGGTAGTAAATAGATTAATTAAACATTCATTCAGAAATTCTTTTGGTTTGAAGTGCAGCTTAAAAGCTGTTTAATAACAAAATTGGTTTGTTTGTTTGTTTATTTAGTTATTTTGGAATCATATCACTTTAATTAAAAACAAAAGCCTGCATACGAAGATGCTCTCAGTGGGGATGATTTACAATGTAAACAATGCCTGCAGTTTAAGATTTTCCCTACTGACTCTCAGTTTGGAAATGCTGTGACCAACCACTTGCGAGAATCTATCCATGCCAAACACCCGTCCTCCTCCATGATTGCTCAAACACACACACACGTGCCCACACACTCACATTCACATGCATGCAGTCACACTGAGGCACCTGTCCACCTCTGCTAAATGTTCCCATCTGAACAGGCAGCTGGTGTCAGTTGCACATCTTTTTGCTCATTGGGTAATTTAATTCCAGATTTAGAGCTTTCTGCACCGCAGAGAGGGCATGGTCACCTAACCAACACACACAATGTGTTGGTGGCAGCACTGCTGAAGAGGATGTAAGCAGAGATATTAAATTTGTTTCTGTTAAGGGTCTTTCAGTTGGTTTAATAAAAATGCAGCTGCTACCTGTTTGTCCTTCATAGGGCTCATGGCCAAAATGGCCAATTATTTTGTTCAATATTGAGTTCACAGTTATTTCTAATGAATATTCATTGATTTCAGAGACATTTTTATTTTAGTTTTACTGTCATGTAAACAGAGCTTTGATTTTGCTTCAAAATAAAATTAGTGGTGGCCCTGAGAAGTTAACAAAGCAACAAATAGGAAAATGTTTCAAAATGGAAACAGAAAAAAGTAATGGAGCTCACATGTGTACATGCATATGAAGTACGTATGAAATATATGAAATCAACAATACAATTAATATAATAGTTTTTCACTCTATTGCTTTTGCCTCCACAACGAGTGTTAAATGAAACGCGTAGCAAAGTACTCGATGGCTGTGATGCGTCATGCATACAGTGCAGATATTGCCGCTTTGGAAAAAATAACTGTGTGAAGGGATAACATATCTTTAGCCCATTTTTCCTGAACCTTCATTACTCATCATGTTTAGTGGGCAATTATCTTTGATCAAATGGATTGGTTGGTGATTTCAGTTTGTCTGAATGGCTACCATGATGCGCTGTACAGACTGATTTTTGTGGACATCTGAGCTGATGTTGGATGTTGGATCATATTTTTATAACTCTTTTTGAACAGTTTTATGTTTGGACGTTGCTTTAATTCCATATTCAGACTGTTCCATAGTTTCACTCCATGAACAGAAACACAAAAGCCTTTTCTTGTAGTACGTACCTTCCCTGTTTTGAAGTTACAAAACCCCCTTAAATTATAACTTCCTTCTTTAAAAAAAAAAACATACTCAGAATATTACCTGGCAGTTCTTTATTTTTTGCTTTGAATAGAATTTGTGCTGTTTGGAATTTCACCAGATTGTCAATTTTCAATTTTTCAGACTGCAAAAATAGTGAGTTTGTATGTTCCCTATAACCTGCATTGTGGATGATTCGAATTGAATTTTTTTTGAAGAGTAAAAAGTGAATGTTTTATAGTTATTGCCCCAGACCTCTGCACAATAGCGTAAGTATGGTGAAACCAGTGAACAGTAGAGAATATGAAGTGATGTTCTGTCGAATACCTGCTTTGCCTTGTTTAGTACTGCAATGCTTCGTGATACTCTGGAATGAATATATCTTACGTGAGCTCTCCAGTTAAGTTTTTCATCTATTATTACCCCCAGAAATTTATTTTCACTGACTCTTTCAATATCAACACCATTTATTTGAATCTTTGCATTTGTATTTAAACTACTAATTCCAAATAACATAAGTTTAGATTTATTCAAATTTAATGATAATTTGTTTTTATCAAGCCAGAACATCACTTTACTTATTTCATTAGTCATATCCTCCAATAAATTCTGCAGATCATCACCAGAGCAAAAAATGTTTGTATCGTCAGCAAAGAGAACCATTTTTAATACTTTGGACACTTTACAGATGTCGTTAATGTACAAGTTGAAGAATTTTGGACCCAAAACTGACCCTTGGGGTACACCACAAGCAATGTCCATACATAAGGAGCAACCACCATTTAATTTCTGCTTCCTGTCACCTAAATAACTCCGGACCCAATCTAAAGCTACCCCTCTGACACCATAACGTTCCAGTTTTCTTATTAACATATCATGATCTATAGTGTCAAATGCCTTTGTCAAGTCTATGAATAACCCAGCCACATATTGCTTTTTGTCTATGGAATTTGTGATGTATTCTATTGACTCTAATAGTGCCGATGATGTTGATCTGCTTGATCTGAATCCGTACTGACTCTCGGTGAGTAGTTTATGTTTATCTATAAAAATTTCCAGTCGGTTTTTAAACAGTCTTTCAAGAATTTTTGAGAATTGAGGTAGTAAAGAGACAGGCCTGTAGTTTGTGAAATGGTGTTTGTTGCCAGATTTGTATAGAGGTATAACTTTTGCTATTTTCATTCTATCTGGAAATCGACCAGTTTGAAATGATGAATTGTATGTAAACGGTTTTATAATAGCCTCAATATCATTACAATCCAAAGATTTCTGATTGTTACATTTTTTTGACAATTTCAAAAACTTCATTTTTATCAACGGCTGTGAGAAACATAGAATATGGATTTCTGTCAATCAGTGTATCCGGTTTTTCCTGTGCTTTCCCAGGATGAGTGATTGTTCTTGCTAAATTTGGTCCAGCAGTTACAAAGAATTCATTGAGACTATTTGCCACAACATCCATATTGTATTCTTCATGCTCATTACAAATGAAATACTTGGGATAGTTCTTTTGTCCAGTCCCACGTTTTATAACACTGTTCAGTATTTCCCATAATCTTTTATTATTATTTCTATTTATATCTAATTGCTTCATATAGTATTCCTTTTTGCTGAATCTAAGTATATTAGTTAACCTATTTTTATATCTTTTGTATCTGTATCTGATCATATATATAATTTCTTCTTGGTTAACTTCACTTGCTCTAAATCCAAAGTATTTCCAAACAGCTTGAGGAACAAGCTCTTCAACTTCTGCTGTGTCATACATCTGAATTGTGATGTATATCTGTCCTTCAACATTTTCTTACTCATTCAGGCTAGTCGAGGAAACTTCGAGCTGCACTGTGCAAAGACCAGCTGTAACATGTGGCATGTGGTCAAGTGCTGATTTGCTTTTGCTTTGAATTTTAAATAGCGGAGCGTGCTCATTTAATTGTGGGGACCCAAAACCATGATTGAGTTTAAACTTTGATTAATTGCGCAGCCTTGTCCTTCATATGCACTACTCAACTATGAGGTAGAGGCTGCCTGATGAATGTATTGCTTCTATTGCTGACACTGGTAAATGCTGCATTTATGCCAGATTGTCATGTAGTAAAAAATATGCAGAGAATCTGAGAGCAATTTTAGGGCATGCTGCTTTGGTCCTCTGCACACGTACTCACTCAGTTCATGTTGATTAAATGGTTTTTAGGAAAAATAGTTATGTATGAGAATTTCTTAGCGCATCTAATGAGGACTCACTGCCTGCAATGAACACATTATACAGTTTTACAGAATGTGTAAAGTACAACTCTATACTACATGTGAGATTTCTGCAGACTCAGAATTATGTGCTACATATTGATGCCATGTCAACATGGTACAAACGCGATCTAACTGACTACCACCTTGGGTGCTTACAGATGAGGATAAATGTGTATATTCTGGGTGTAGCTTCTCCAGTCAGTAATGTATGCGCATGTGTAGAATTTAGTTCATTTCACTATGTTTAAGACCGAGCTAAACATTTTAAGTCTAAATGTTGATAAAAATGCATGTTGTTATGAAGGGTCATCAAATCTTAAATAATAGTAGGTTATCTTTGTTGTTGGTTTTGTGTCTGTTATTCAGTTCAATTCAGTTTTATTTATATAGCGCCAAATCACAACAACAGTTGCCTCAAGGCGCTTTATATTGTAAGGTAGACTCTACAATAATACATCCAGAGAAAAACCCAACAACCATATGACGCCCTATGAGGAAGGACTTTGGCGACAGTGGGAAGGAAAAACTCCCTTTTAACAGGAAGTAACCAGTAACCTCCGGCAGAACCAGGCTCAGGGAGGGCGGGGCCATCTGATGTGTGTCGTAGTTTAAGTTCCTCCAAATTGACAAGACTAAGAACACAATAGAGATTTTATGTGGCTATATACATGCACAGCAATGTTTCTACTAATACTAACATGAAGGCAGAAGGAAATCTATTCCTCCTCTCTATCATGTGTGAGCATGGGTGTGGTTAACTCTGCTCCAGAATTAGACATGGCTGCCAGCTTCAGTTGGTGCACATTTTTCTCACTGACACCCACTTCTTGTGCTTGTCTTGTTATTTGATTCTTCTGCTCTTAGGCTTAGTTACTGCGTCTTTCTGGAAGTTCTAAAAGTTCCCATTTGCATCTCTACTCTCGGTTTTTGTCCTTCGGTGTCTCCTGTGTCAAGTTGATCTTGTTACATTTAGTTGTGTCTGTGTACTTGTTTTATTTTTGTACCAATTGTTTTCTATGTCTTGCATTAATTTCACCTTTCCCATTTCTGGTATGTTGTCTTCAGCCGTGTTCTCCACTTATTTCCGCTTTCCATGTCTCTCATGTGGGTCTACAAGATAATTCCACATAGCTAACAGTAACATTTACACTGAAATCTATACCATATCTGATTAAAAATCATCATCAGAGTGGCCATAATTCATCCTTATAAAGCATCCATATTCAATTCATCCTAATTCAACCTATTTGAGAGGTATCTGGACTTCAGTCGTGGGCTTACTACTGACACACGGACCATCAGACTGGGATTGCAAGTCAGGAACACACACTGCTGCTCTTCTCAAGAGCACAAGTCCCTCCTTTAAATACTAGAAATCTTTTTGTGCCATTCATACGATGAGAGCTGTTCCTTTGTACATTTCCCTTTTTTAACCTGTGCCAACAATTGGAGTTGTTCACATCTCCCCCGTCACATCAACAGCAATTTTGACAGCAAACACCTGAAATATAGCAGAATAAATGCAATCAGCATTAATTATACAGATGATTAAGATTCAACATTTTCCAAAGCTCAATGGATAAGCCTTTCAGGGCTCACAGTTTTAACAGTAGGTCACAGGGGGACCGTGCAGAGCTTGTTTTTGGTTTTAGGCAGGTTTCCTTCCATAACTCTGATCCTTGAAGTGAATGCTGAAAAATGAGACTTAAATTCGGAGGCAGGAACAAAGGCGCATTTATGGGGCACTGGGAGAAGCTGTTGGTTGATTATGCCAGCAGAGGTTGCTGCCTTGGCTTTTAGCAATCAGGACTGCATTGTAGCTCGGGATTTTTTTTTTTTACTTTGTCAGTGGAAGGAGAACTTTTATCTTTGTGCAATCAGAAGAAAGTGCTCTGAGAATTATTATCGCATCCCATTAAAAGTAACCTGTTTAGGGTAAGGATAATGGTAACGATGCCCTACATCATTATAATGGACCGTGAGCTGTATTCTTTATCCCACACTGAGTGAAAATGAAATGTATTTATCTCTGTCTCTCCGAAGTAGTCAGAGTAAGCTATTTTCTTTTTGATTAAAAATAAATGGAAACAAACAGCAGATGATATATTGTTTGATATATTTATATATACAGTATTTTTTATTGCACTCTGCTCTAGACCAGTTTCCCCCCCAATGATTATACAAATAAAGTTTCACACCCTCTTTAATATAACTCATTTTGTTTGTTCTCAAATGTCACTTCTAGCTCTTTTTCTATTTTCTTACAGAATTTTATTACACAATTCATCTTCCAGCAGTATCTGTGCATCTGTAGAACATGCATTCATTCTTTCTGAAACAAAACCAAAGATCTGTTGTGTTTACAGAGACATTGTTCTATTCAAAATATATTGGTGTAAAAATTGTAATTCCTTTGTCAATTTCACCTAGTGCCCAGACGCCCTGCCTCGCCGTCTTCCACCGAATGAGTACCTGCTCAATTAGCTGCCTCTCTGACCTTTTCCCCTGTCAGGCTGCAGCAGGACCGCTCTGACACAAAAAACACACATAATCGATCTATGCTGGATTCCCACAGGTCACACCAATTATTTCCCGTGTGAAAGCGGAGCAAAGCAAGACCAGCTACCTAAGCCCATTGTGAGACAAGCAGCCAAATTGCTACATTGTGTTGTTTTTACATTTCTTTGTCTCTTTATTCCCTTTCCTCGCGGTCGGACTGGAAATGTCATCACAAGAAATGTCAGAAAAAATGTGCCGTCTCTCACTCACCAGAAGAAGTGGGCTTATTTCTCTGAACTCTTTCACACATGCACACAAACCGTTCAGTTCATGGCGTATAAAGAGGTTTTTACATTTGCTAAGTGACTCCTGTGTGCTAAAGTCCTTTTCACCAAACGACGATCAGGTAATACAGAATAAATTTAAGAGCAGCTGGGAGAAGAAATAAAGTAGTGCGACCCTGCAGTCTTCTGGACACAGTTTGCATGTTCTCTCTGTGGTTTTATGGGCTCTGAAATGTCTTCCCCAGGGTGCAAAGACAAACTGCAATTAAAAAGGCAGTAAGTAATGTTAGGAGGTCTCAAGGTCCCAGTCCACCTTTTCTGTATATGAAAATACTGTACTTGTGTTTGGTTTAAGCCTGACATGACCTGACCTGCTGTAAAAGAAGCTCTCCCAATTCACAGCTCATCCTCTTTTCTCTTTGCTGATGCTTAGTGTGTATTCATTTAAAATATGTTTGTCCTGTAATGCATGCAAACATTCATGCTTATATATCCACAAATATTACCAAAGCCTAACGATGCTCCATTTAGGGCTAAGTCTTCCTTTGCTTCTATTTAAAAATCAGAGCCTTGAGCCAGTGTCCAATGAAACACAGCCACAGATGGTTCCTTAATGCTAGCATGGACATTTAGAGATGTGTGTGGGGGGTGGGGGGGCATGAAATCAGCCAAATGGGAGCAGAAGCTGTTTTCCAACAAAGGCGGAAAAGAGACTGGAGGATTAGGATGAGTGCTTGAGTGCAAAGCGATCAAAGCTCAAATGTTTGTGCCTTTTAAATAATAGTAACATGGAATTCCTCTTCTTGAGTGCTCCTGTCGTCATTGTTTGTCAACTGCAGCTGGGCATGTGGAAGATTAGCTGTGGTTTAGGCAAAGATTATTGGAAGGATTTATGAGCAGATGAGAACGATTCTGTCCAGCATGGTGGCCATTATCTAACGCTGCCAATGGTATGTCTGAAAATGAAGATCATAAGTGAAGAGCTTAAGTATCCACACTAGGGTGGGGACTTCATAGGTGTAGGGTAATTTCCAATAAACCAAGTTCAAAAAGGGAGTCTATGGCTGACGCGTGTTCCTGGTTTCCAAAAGAAATGCTTCCAGTTGCATTATGATTTGAAGACTGTTTATTTATTACAAACTTAAGATGTAACAATGAAGTCCTTCCTAAATAAGCATGAAAGTTCCAAAAAATAGCAGTTATCCAGAACTACCTGTGCACACGGTCAGAAAACCGTGAGACTCCTAACCTGTCTGTCCATGCTCCACCCCTTCTCTCTCACACAGGGTTTCATGCTACTATTGCACTTACACACTTAAAGTGAGAGGTACCCCCTTTTAGGTTCCAATCCCAAAACAGTGACTTAAAATTACTTTATGTAAACACATATATTTTCACATTTATTAATCCTGAAAAGATGACTTATGTAATGAATCTATGAATTATAAAACAAACACGAACTCAATCGTAAATAAAAATATAAAGCAGACGTCTGGCGCTTACAATAGGCGTGCATTGATGTCATAAAAATTCTTATCCACAGAGTGACATGTTTTGGAAGATAATATATTCAGTGTATTTCAGATTCTTAGCAGCTCGGCTTAGAGAGCAAAAACTTTGTGTAAGCCTTTCAGCAAATTTGGAACTAGTCACAAAAGAACATATGGAATACATAATACTTCTTTGAGTACAAAGTGCAGAAAATCCTCATGAATGTAAAATGACAAGTCATGATTCTTCTGGGAAAAATAAGCAACAGCTGCTCGTTCATTCTCTGAACTGTCTGTCAGGCATTATAAATATGTAGGATACTTTGTATTTATTCTGCACCACTGCCCTGATGTATTAGTCAGCCTACTAAACATTTGGTGCAATCATGGAAAGTGTTTCTTTTCCTTTGTGGAATACTGTATTAGACACTAACGGAGTAGCGACACTGCTGATTGTTAACTTTACAGCAAACGCACAGACGAGGAGGTGAACGGGACAGTTCTCAGACTGTAAACGCTGCCTCTTTCAACTGTGTCACCTTAAAAGTTATCTCTAAAACATTCTCCAGTGTTAAGTATGACATGACATGTTAACTGTTGTTTCATAGGCATAACACTGTGTGTTAAGAAGTTTACACATAACACGTTTTCACATACATGCATACTGCAGACAGACACAGTATTCACTACTTCCCAGAACACCAAGGACATTATTTATAAAAACTTAATGGCATTAATCAAACGGTGCACTCATGTCCATCCTGTTTCCTGCTCCCTCCTGACTTCTTTAGCTGTCCAGATCCATCTGTGGATTTTCCTTCCCTCCAAATTCTCAATCTTGTGGACTGCCTTTTACCTTAATTACAATACACTGTTTGATTGGGACTTTGGAGCTGTGTTGGTGACTAATAGCCTTACCCTCATGTCACTGCAGCTAATTCTATTGCTTGTCTTGCCTACAAGCAGGAAGTGGGCTTTATTATTTTTACCGTAGGATGGTGCTTGTGTCATAACTGTGCTTTGTAAGCTTCTCTGTTTATGTGTATGCTTTGACCTATAATAATATTAATAATAATGGTGATAATAATACAATTTATTTATAGGCACCTTTCAAAACACCCAAGGACATTGTACAATAAATGGACAAAAGGTTTTAATTTAACTGGAAGACAGTCAAGCTGTTGCAGAACAGGAGTGATGTGGTCAGTAGAACGGGTTCTCGTGATAATATGGCAGCTGAATTCTGGACTCGCTGAAGCTTAAGAAGGCATTTGTGAGGAAGGCCAAAGAAGAGGGAGTCACAGTAATCCAGGAGAGAAGTAAGAAGGCTATGAACAAAGATAGCAGCGGTATGGGGAGTGAGGATGTGGCGAATAAGGTTTGATGTTACATATGGAAAATACAATCACGGGGTAATATTATTAATAACGGAAAGGAAGGACAGAGAACTATAGACACGCAGACTCTGTGAGGATGGGGAGACAGATTAACTGTCAATGACAAAGGAAAAACTGTCACTTTTGTTGACTTTGTACGGGCCCATGTTTAGCCTCATGGGCAATGATTGGCCTTGCTTTGCTTTTATCTTATCATTATGGGGGATTGCTTTTCTTATACTGCATTGTTTAAACAGTTCGAAAAAAAATTGTCCTTGGGATCAAATACACTGGGATCCACTAAGGGTTAAGTGGGTCCTGTTGGATCTGGCAATTACCTGTTGGGCCGCAGGTGTACAGCTTGCACTTATTAGTCTTTTCTCTTTATCCAAAATTGGGAATGCTTCACAGTGCCAGGCAGCTCACTTCATCTCCTCTGACTTTGAGTTAAAAGAATAGTTGTCTTATTAAATCAGCATCTATGCAGTCCACAGGATGTAAAAACCTTGATCCAGATATGCAAGAAGTTTTGTTGTTCTGGAAGCAGAAGTGTGATCTTACGATCCTAGAAACAAATGCTTGGCGATTGCGTCATGCTGGAAGCTTCTTGAAATGGACTGGAGAGTATTTTAATGATGAAAATTTTTTTCAGCAAGTACTCAATAGCTGTACCCACCTGTGATCAGTGTGCCTCTGCCTTGGCTCAGGTTTTGATGGTGGAATAGCTTTGAAAGTTTGATGTCTCACTCTATATCCATTCTGATCAGAGGTGCCCTGTTAAACCACCGGTTTGCAACCTCTATAACAATGAGGAGTCTCAAGAAGGATGCTAATAGGAAAAATAGCATACCATGTTGCACAGGAAGCTGCAGGGAGCCAGGTGTCACTGATTGTGAAGCTCATACCTGACAATTAGCTACCTATAATGTCTGGTTTTGTTCAATTATGAAGCCCAGGTGTTAATGACTTTAGTGTCTTTATTTAGCCTCATGTGAAGCAGGAATTCAATTATTCATACTTTTCTATCTGTTTTTTCTCCTCATTAGGTCATCCTCGGTTCTTCATTTTAAACTGACATATGGTCATTATATCCAACTGAAGTAAAATTACACGCTCCATCATGAATCTGTATCACCTTTAATCACATGTAAGTTAAGCCTGGCAGTGTGTGCGATGCTAGAAAATGATTAGAATCTTCTTACTTTATTCGAGTGTAACCAGTTGTTTAAGAATTTTGTAACTGTGCTGGAAACTAAGCTAGTAAACCAAACTGTATTTTCAGGTGTGAACCCTTAACAAAAAGTTATTTGTATCAATAGCACAATGTCACCATAAGACCTTAGGGTGAAGGAGTTCATTGAAATTCTTCATGTGCCCTAACACATAAATATGTTCAGTATTTTATCAGAAAGAAACTCAGACGTGTTCATTTGCATTTAAAAAGAAACCGTTCTTTTATCGGGCTTAAGATTAGATACTGTTTACTGCTTCTGTATGTGCCTGCAGGGTCGATGTGGACTTCTGCACTGTCTTAGGTGTGGGTGGGTGCTGTTTTTCTTGTTCACCCACCCTTTTTTTTGACGTATCATCTCATCTATAATGCTGTCTGCTTTGCATGTTCCTTTTTTGCTTCGTGCCTTTGAATATAAAGAATAGATTTACTTATAATAATATGCGCCATATACTTTAAAATTGCCTTGCCTGGCACCTATTTTTGTTTTTTATCTCCTTCTATAGATTCCCTGAGAAAGATTGGCTAAGAAGATGAAAAGGGGGAAGCAGCGGCATCTGATTGAAGTGAAATTTCCAGGCATCATTCATGCCTTCACATGGCATCACAGCTGGCAGTCTCTGTAGATGAGTGCATTCAGCTCTCATCAGTCTGTGCTGCAGAGGTGCGATGATCAAACACGCACACATATATGACAGTGCATTTGCATGGCAGAGGACTTTAACATGTTGAATCTGCCTGTTCCTAGAATCTCACACCTGCAGATGTCAATGGCAGCTCTGTTCTGATGTTGTGTGGGTATCAACAGGCTAGTTTTTCATTAACAGTGCGCAACTGCAGCGCAGTGCTGCATGTTGCCGTCATTAAACAACATCCTCTCGTTAATGAGAGCAACTGGAAATTAAATAGAAATTTCACACACACAGCAAGACAGCAATAACCGCACTTTGAGCCAACACACACACACACAGACACACACAGACAGACACACGGACACAGAGACTTAGCTTGCAGCTACATTTCTGTGTTAACAACTTCCTGAGCTCTGCAGGCGCACACCCACACTTTTACAGTATCTGCAGACGTTACACTGTTGATGTATGCTCACCCCGTCAACCCCCTTTACTTACTCATTTGTCTCACGCCCACAGACACACAGACGCAAACTCACCGCAGCCAAGGCAGTCTCTCAATCAGTGTTCCCACCAAGCGGACACCCTACACCAAGATGTCGTGATCCACTAGAGGTTGCTATTGCTCATGCACGCCTTTGTAGGACGGCAACGTTTTAGTGGGTCACCTGTGAATGATGGCAAACATTTAGCATTTTTTGAAAAGCAAAGTATTCAACTAGGCATCTGAAATTTCTGTTGTTGAAATGAAGGCATTGTAGTTACACTAACAGATGATTTATTTGCATAGTGGGGGGAGGGGGGTGTTACCGTGTGTTTAAAATTAGTTATCAGGTTGCAACGTTTAATTTAAAATGACGTTCATATTAAGGAAAGCATGCTATTGAGCTATTAGGCTTGTTTTCGCTCTGATAATTTCTATTCTAGTTTGGCATCATGAGAGCAGTGCTGATTGCTTAGCTGTTCATATGCAGTTTAAATTACTCTGCAAGCAGCTGCACAGCAGGACTGTCTCTTTTGATTGGGCCTATGGTGAGGCTTTTTAATGACATCCAAGTTGGAGGCAAGATCGCCCTCAATGAAAACACTAAAATCTATCATGAAATGCTGTCTTAAGACCAGATGAAGATTTGTAAGCAAGTTATAGCATCCTTTCAAGTTTTTTTTAAAAACATAATCAACTGTGATCATGATCAAGAGAATATCGTCAACCAGAATTTTTCTTATATATTTTTTTAACCTCAGCAAGTTAAGGCCTACAGTTCATCTTTCACTGATACAGTGCATACAAATATCTGCGCTTCCAACAACATGTCTGTTTAAATGTATGCTCGGGTCTTGACAGGAGGAAATGAGTCATATTTGCCAAAAATACACATCTTTGAAGTCTGAGTTAACCTAAGGACGTGCAGTATTCCTGCAAGTGTAGTCATGTTTGGGTAAGCAATCACCACGTATATCATTGATAAGATCTGAAAGGCAGCACAAACAAATGCTGAATTTCAAATATTTTACTTTGGTCTCAGACCTGCAACTCCTACAACAGATCAAAACCCAACTCATTAGTGTTTCTGTTTGTGTTACAAGCTGTTTTTTGAAGCAGCACACGCACTTTCGGCATTGCATATCAAGTGCTTTCATTAGTAGTTTTGCTGCATAGATCTGGATTGCCTGGAGCGAGATCTTTTCTATCTGTGAGCAAGAGGTAGCGAGGGTAAATTTAGCTGTGAACACTGAAATGTAAGCTTAACAGAGAACCACCAGCTGATTGCAACTAAATTTTACGCAGTGAAACCTAGCATCAGTGAACTGGAAGCAAAGCTTGAAATATAGAGAAAAGGCAGCTTACTATTGGGTATTCAATCAAATGTGTGTGGCAAAAGAGAGCCATTAAAAACAGCCGTGCCGGAAAACAGGAAGAAAAAGTAACAAGATTTGCCTTGTTGTAATCAAACAACTCAGTTGGTTTTGTGTATCTTGACACCTATTGCATGCTTCTGTGTCCCATAAGAGCCCTCTGTTAAACTTCCTGAGGGCTTTGACCAAAGTCAGGATCTGTGGATTAACGATGCCATGCATGGTGAAGCCCTGTGGGACATGAGACGTAGCGCTGGACATGTACAGCATTTTTCTCTGTTTTATTAAACAGCTGTGCTGTATATGTTTTAATTCTGCAGCATGAAACATTTTCCTCCTTCTGAAGATATTTCCTAATATTAGTCTGTGTAATCCTCTAACAGATTTTTTATTTTGGTGCCAAATTTTAAATTCTCACCCTGAAAGCAGTTTGTAATGTTGGTTTTTGCTATGATGACTCACCTCTCATTTTGGAAATATATATTTTTTGTTCTGGTGTATCTGAGCTTCAGTGCATCATCAACATGAAGGCATAGCATGTAGAGTAAAACGACATCATGTCTGTGCCCTGTCTCTGAACCATTGTCAATAATTAAAGACCTGAAGAAGGAAGGATTAGTGCTCAGACTTACACTGGCCTACATCTCTGCATGAACATCACAGCAAGAAGCTGGAGATAACATAGTTTCTATAGGAGGAGGTATGCTCACACTGAGGCAGTCTTATGAGTGGGAAGGCTCTGTATTCGGTATACTGCACCGTGACTGCAGTGGCTGTGCAGTTGAGCACACGAGGCAGCAGTCAGTAAATCCAGTTCATTGTCTAAAAGCATGCCATCTGTCTCTGACATCACACTATTTTCTCTGGACAAAGATTATATATGTACAAAGGCCCATTTCTGTCAGAAATGTCAGAGTGGAATTGCTAAACCCTAACCGTCAGAATACAACTAGGTGATGACAATAATAAATGTATCTGACACATTCCTGAGGCTGGTGGAAAGTCATTTCTGTAGAGTATGTTGAAGGCCGCAGCTCAGTGGTTTTATACAGTAGAGAACAGTCAACACATTTCAGTAGAGTGTGAGCAGGGAGCAAAATAATTATTGTAGATAGTGAGACAAAAAATGTTTAAAGAAGGGCAAAAATGTGAAATAGTGATATTTTAAAATGAAAAAAAAAATGTATACAGGGACTAATTCAAGTTTTATTTGCATGAATTGAACTGTGTCAGAATAATAAAATATTACCTAATGATTCATAGTTCTTTATTAGTGAAATAAGATACCAGATAAATGGTAATGGTAAATATTGCCAAGGCATTGAAATACAGTTATATTTATACATATTTCATCAATTCTTTTCGTTCATATATCTAGATGAGAGGATAGGATTCATTTCTAGTGAGACACGGCTTGTCATGTATCACAAAGAGATAAAATAGTCTTTTACAGATTTTTTGGACCTGAAAGCAAGCAGCTCAGCAGAAAAGCACAGCATCTTGTTGACAGTGTAAAAGAAGCAATTGTGTATTGTATGTCATTGTTGGAACTGACACAATTCTTCATAGTTCTTCAAGAAACCAAAACACTGCCTTAGAAATGCAAAACATTTTGGTGGTTGTGCTTTATTTAAATTTATTTAATGTAGATGTCTCAGTCTGGTCTGTTCCCTCACTGTTCTAAGCCACAAATCCACTTTTGCATTTACACGCAACAGTTTTTAATGGTTTCGATTTCAGGGATGTTGCATAAAGGAAAAAAGGAAGCTTGTGATTATGATAAATGATGCAGACACACTATTTTACATGCAACGATGCTGCAATCGGAATAAGATGGCCTCTTGACTCCTGGGGCTGCTTGACCCACATTTTAAGCTCCATTTTCTGTGACGGGGGAGGAAAGCAGGCACACTGGGTACAGTACAGTGAGAACAGGGTTGGGCTCTCCATGTACACAGCTATATTTATTCAAAAGAGGTTACCTCCAGCAACCACCAGCTGAACTCTTATGAAGGCCACTGTGTTCTGTGTCTACAACAAGGACAGAATTTCTCTGTTTCGAGTGTTGCACTCATTAAAAACAGTGTTAAAAGGCCGGAAATGAAGTGTTAAAATGGATTTCTCGCTCAGCCAAAACCCCCCCCAAACATGACAGCAGTGTTTGTAGAACCAGATCTCTTTACAAATACAGATACAGACAATCAGAGAGAGTGAACTAAATGATATCTGGGCTTGTTGTAGCACAGGGGTGTCAAACTCAAATACACAGTGGGCCAAAATTCAAAACTGGAACAAAGTCGTGGGCTAACGTTAATATTTATTGAAATATATTTATTCCTCCAGATATAAGAATGAATCTTTTCTTATGGACTCAAACAAGTTTTGCTGAAAAACTGAATATGGAACAAGCAAAGCTTTATACTAAACAATATATATATTAGCTGTATAATACCAGTAGGCCAGCTCTAATAGTAATTTGGTATGGCTTCGCGGGCCAAATTACATTTGGCCCGCGGGCCAGAGTTTGACACCTGTGTTGTAGCATGACCGCAGCATTTCATTCACCTGATAAAAACTACCATCGCTTTCTTGTTTAGGCCCTCCTCCTTTCCTTTTCTCCACCCTTCCTTGCAGGGTACACCTGTTGCATGGGTCAAGGCTGTTGTTAAGGCTTGCTCACCAATGCTTCCAGCCTCCAGCGCTGTTACACAGCACAGAGCACAAATGATTTTCCCGTGGTAGTTGGGCAAGTCACATAAAGGAGTCAAGGTATGTTCAAATCCCCCCTTTTCTCTCTATTTTCTTTCTTCAACTGTATCTTTCTTTTTGTATGCTTTTTAAAAAAAACAAAACGTGTGGCTCAAATAGAACAATCAAGCTTTTTTGATGCTTAAATTAGGAAATAATGAATGAGTAGTGATTTAAGATGCACGGCACCAGTTTAGAGGTTGATTTTGGCCTCCAGGTATGTAAATGTGCAAATGTACGAAACACTTTGCCTCAGGGTCTGTCTGCACACATGAAACTCGTGCTTTCTCGTTCTTTTAGGTTTTGAGGGAAGGAAAAAGAGTGATGTTTTTGTGGAAGGATGATGGATGGTAACATACAGATAGAAATAAATAAAATCTCGGTACCACAGTGACATTTTCTGTGTAGCTTAGCATTTGTTTTAGTATATTTTATTTCGGTCACATTATAAAAAACAAAAAATACCCAAGTTATTATTACACATTCATACAAGCACCCACAGGGATTCACAGGGGGCAACTTGTGGTTTAGCCCAAGGATAGTTCTGCATGCAAGCTGGAGTAGCTGATGACGGGTTAGATGACCCGCTTCACCTCCTGAGCCTCACCCACCCCGAAAACCTGTTAGAAAGGTGATACAAGTATTCATTTTATAAGAATAATAGTGGGATAGACCACAGACCTGATTCTGATTGAGTTTTAGACAAAGGCCAGGTGAGCAAAGTAGGTCAATGCATTTTCTAGGTTATAAAAATCCATTCTTATGACACAGGAAGTCAAATTTCCAACCTGTAGGTCTTTCAAATACAAAGCTACTTTAAGGTGCTTCTTATTTCACATAGGATCGCCACAGCCTTTCAAGGAATACAGGAACAAAAAAGTTTCACTGACTATTCTGTTCAGGAATCCATCTCCCATCAAGAAATCCCACCTGTCTGTTGCAGATACTGACATGTGCATGTGTATCTGTTATTTTCTTTCTGGAATTGTGGGATGTGTCGAGGTCTGAAGACAGAAGGTCATAACCTAGTAGCTTCCCGTGGCCTTCTCCGGGGTCAGCTGCCTGTTGTTTGTAAAGATGCCTGGATCTTTATTTTTGTTACTTACTGGATCAAGTTGTCAACCTTGAGGAATGAAACTTATCTATTTTCTGCCTTCAAATAACAATTTTCTGAAAAAAAAAGTCTATGGGAAATATCTTGATAAGGACTTGAAACTGATCTGCTTTATTCAAACAATAAATTGTGTTGAAAAAGGAGAAAAGTATCAGGATATAAGTGTCACAATTTAAGTATAAGAAAGAAAGTCACAAAATAAAGTTAAAGAAAACGACCAGCTGCTGAGGTTGTGTAGTCCAGCTTGTCTTGTTTTCATAGCATTGAGAATATTAATTTATTTAGTGCTATTATTAGGCTTCTTTTTTGCTGCTGCAGCAGCAGATGCACAACAATGCTTGACCTGAAGAAAAGAAAAGAAAAAAGAGTGAAAAAAGCTCAGAAACTTTATCGATTTCCTAAGATGGAAAGCCTTTCAATCCTGGACAAACACAGGCACAGACTGACAGGTGTGTCTGTGAAAAACACACATGCACACACAGATGCTCAAGCAGCAGCAGTAAAAAAAACATGAATAAATAAATAAATAAAAGTTTGAATAAATCAAGTGAGAACAGCAGTGAATGAGAAATAAGTTGTCCTTTAATTTTCCCAGTTTTAATGTCACCACTCATCCTGTCATCTGGTTACCACAGCTTTTGATTATGTTATGCTATTCTTATTATTGGTTTCAA
Source organism: Rhamphochromis longiceps (assembly GCF_057381845.1). NCBI lineage: Eukaryota > Metazoa > Chordata > Actinopteri > Cichliformes > Cichlidae > Rhamphochromis > Rhamphochromis longiceps. The sequence goes on from NC_140561.1 coordinate 16,477,888, forward strand.
ATTATGTTGCCATGCGTTTACATGCACTTTGCTGCTCTGCACGCATAACATGTATGTTGTTCTGCACACAGCCTTTGTGTGTGTGGTGTGTATGCTGTGTGTAGGTGGATGCATTTAATGACCCGGCTCTTTGCTAATGTGAATGTCCGGTCAGTTGCTTACACAGCTGCACACTTGTAGATCCACATTCACTTCTCTCTCTCCCTCTCTCTCTCTCTCTCACACACACACACACACACTCACGCACAAAGAGATGTACACACTTTTTGTGCACAATGCTTTAGCCACACCCAATTTTGCGAAACTTGTGTCTGAGAGATGCTTTGTCTGCAGAACTTCATCTGTTTTCTCTTTTTTTCTGTTGTGCTGAACCAATGTGGAGTTCGCACATCGTGTCGTTGTGCTTCACTAGCTAATACATTCAGCTTCGCTTCACAACGAGCCCATCTTCATGCTCAGATGATTAACACCATGACATTCGCAGTTGCACTTTAGCCATCCAAGAAGTTTGACTGAACCCATATTTAAAGCCAGACAGCATCTTATCAAAGTAGGGAGATCTTTCTGGAGACAGATGTGCAACAGTGACCTTTGCTTGCTCTTCCAAGCAGATGTTTTCTGGTCTGCTGGTAATAATACCTTTCGTGGAGGTAGTTGAGGACAGGGTCGCAGTGCTGCTGGAGTTGAGTCCTCGTGCCATCTGGATCAGTTTATCCTGTTAGTGGAAATAACTACCTTCACCTGGCTGCAGGGGGGAAAACACTTATCATTAGTCCCCGTTCGGTTCAAGCTTATTTTAGTGAATCTTGTCCTTTTCTAGGAGAGGCTGCCACAGCGCTTAAACTGTATGGTCAGGCGCTTTGAAGTCAACGGATGATATGTGGACGAAAGATGCCAGAGAGAGTGCTAAGAGCAAAAACAACTCTTTTTTTCCCTTCTGATCTTGTTGAGAAACAAGAGACTTTTCCTTTTTCCATCTCAAATTACAGTCATTACACAACTGCGACAGTTGATGAGATATGACACCTAGTGGTATAACACTTACACTGCAGGCTTAGATACAGAAGAAAACCCAAACAAGTCAGGGAGGCAGGCTCTGCAAGTTGTTTGATCCAAGCACGCAGGGCCTTCCCCAGGGATGTCCTTTGATGGTTCCTCTTTGGTATATTAATATTTACTATGGTGTACAACAACCACAACATAGTAAATATTAGTACATTAGCATCTAAGATAAATAGTCTGTACACATGCATCTTACAGGGGAAAAAAGGAGTGGGAAATTGAGCTACCCAAATGCCAGCAGACAATACCGCTCCCTTTTTCGACTGCCTCCCTCTGATAATAATTTTCATACACTCCCTTAGCTCGTGTTTGTTGATTGCAATCACCAGCACAGTAAATCTTGCTCCCGTCTTTCACTGGACGGCTCCGTTCAGCTCTGAACCCACTGCTTTGAGGTTTGACTCTATGGTTAGCCAAAACATCTGCTGCACCCACAACCACAAACAACCCAAACACACAGACAACAAAAAAGCAAGCGCAAACGAACTTAAATTGGACTTAAAAACTGTAAACACAGTTTTTAAGTAAGGAGACACGCCTGAGTGAAATTAAATCGGAGGAGTAAAAAAGAAAGGAAATGTTGAAAGAATGCGATTGGAAAATGAAGCAGTAATAAATGGCTGGAAGTAAATTCAAGAGCATAAGTGACAAGTAAGCGAGAGAAAAACATGGGTGAGGTCGTTTGCTCATGCTCAGTCCCCAGTAGTGAATTAGTAACTCTGTCCAGTCAGAGTTCCAATTACAAAGTGATAAATCAGACAGATTAGCTGCACTCAGAGGCAGCCCACTCCCACTAGCTGCTTCTGGACTGCTTACTGTATAAAAAAAATATCTGCAGAGGGGGAGAGAGCTAAAAGCAAGCTAAAAAAAAAAAGCAAGTTACGCTAATAGGGAAAAGAGAGTGACTGGAGAGATTAAGAAAAGAAAAAACAAGATGTTTAGTGGAATAAAGCAAAGGGCTGGCAGAAGAACGCTAAGAAATAAGAGAAGGTGAAGCTGTTAGAGGTGATCAGAGAGAGATGATCCCAGGAGACAAGGAGGAGACAGATACTGTGGAAGCCGGGGGAAAAGAGGGGCGGAGATAGTCTGCAGATTAGATTTACACAGACTTGTGGTGACTCATGTTTTTTTTTTTTTTTTTAATAAACCTCACATATTGTCTTATTAGCTCTGTCTTTCCCAACATTGCTGTTTGCTCACATGTCAAGCTGTGTGAATCACACCATAAATCCAGAGCTGCAACACGTCTCTGTGCTTCCCACTTCATCTGAACAAAAAAACTTTAGCCCTCCTCTTAATGCCAATTGTTTTGCCTCTCCTTTTTGGCCCACAGACATCGCAGTCTCGATGTAGGGGAGACCGGGGATAGTTGTAACGTGGGTCAGTTGTAACACTTCCAATTTCTCCAATCAGGGCTAAGTTTCAAATGATGTGACTCATCCTATACATGCCCAATTCAGTTCTGCTATCACATGTGAAAAATCAGCACATTTTGTCAAACACAGACAATTTAACATGAAAAAAAGTAATTTGTATGCCAAAAAGTAAGTTTTTCTACTTTATTTCAATTTGTGATAGCATTATCTGCTTTGCAGTTAAACTCATCAAACTTAAATTATGTTATTTGTATGTCTATGGGGATATATTCTGTGTAGGTCTTTAGAGCTAGTGTTTTAGCCGTTGGCTGTAATGTTAGCTAGTTCATGGCTATAGGAGTCTGGGTCAGTTGTAACAATAATGCAGATGTTACAACTTACCACACTATTACTTTAACTTATATTAAACAAGTTGGGGCAACGACATCAGCAGAGAGAGGTTCACTGGTCGCTTTTGTATATGCGGTTAATGCCATTGGCAACACAATTACTTCACTGTTTGTGTTCCCCACACATATATTATGCAGACCACTGTGTCAGAGATGGACCAGTAGGAAGTACTGGTAGTGGAAATAAATCAGGATGGGTGCAAGAAACAGATTTCCTCATCTTTCTGAGGCACTTTGCAAACCACACCAAGGTAAGCCATGATAAAAAGTAATGGAATTGCGATGCTGGTGAACAACTACATTTTTTCAGCTTCATTGTTATGTTCAAAATTGGTGCAAGAGTTGTAAGTTATAATGCCCACTGAGCCAATGAGGCCAAACTCAAGGAAGACCAACCAAAATTAATGAAATATTCAGTTGCAGAAAATTCCATAATATGTCTTTTTTGGGGGGTTGGAATATGTTCAAAAGTTAGATTTCTGCATTCTGTCACACACACACACACAGCTACATAAATGGCTCTAAGTGCATTCATGTGTTGAATAAACAAAGATTACATGTTAATGTTTTGTTAGTACCCTTATTTCATTGTGTTACATTTCACCCCAGGATATGTTACAACTAACCCAGACTATGGGGTTAATTGTAACATTTCACTCTTTGTGTTTGAGGCCATACCATGCAATGGGTAATTGTGCTGCAGAGAAAATAGCTGCACTATTTAATAGCCGAGACATGTAAATACTTTGCATTACATTTTGAATCCACTACCTTAAACGAGCTCCAATTTACAGACAGAAATGTCCAAAATGTTACAACTATCCCCGGTCTCCCCTACTTGCGTATGTTCACTCTTAACTGGTAATGTGTTTAGAGCAAAGGAGGAGAAGCATGAAGATATCAGCTCTTTTCTCACACACACGCAGACTCACACCTGTTGCCATGGTCTTCACCTGAAACAACAATGTGTGTGTTCGCAGCAGTGTGACTCAGCTGCATGTTTGGGTCTCTCTGTTTCCCATGGCCTGGCAGCAGGCAGTGTTTTCATATGCCGCTCTCCCAAAACACCATTGTGTCAACAGCTTTGCTTAGACACGCAAGAAGAGCTGAAATTTAACCATTAAATGCTGTCGTCATGTAGTCTTTATGAGCGTGCTAATGACTGCTTGTGTCCGGTGGCTTCCTCAGAAAGCTTTACTACTTGCTGATGTGAAAGACTTATTAAAGGGACTATAAAGGTAGAGTAAGTTATGGCTTAGCTTTTACACATACGGTAATGTTCCTGTTATGTGCACCTGGTTACTTCCCGGTGGTTCCCAAGCTTTTTTTATCTGATTTACCCCACAGGCCTGTGAAATGAGCCCAAGTCCCTAATAAGCCTTTAATTGTATAAAAATGGATGCTGTTAAAATAATTCTTCATCCAATCAGAAGGTCAACATTTAGGCCTTGTAGATTACAGGGATAAAAGAAAAAGGACAAAAATAGATGCTCAACATTTTTTAAGCTTTTCCTTCAGTTTATGCGTTGCTTTAAACAATTTTACCTCATTGAGCTTTTTATTTAAGTTCTGCCAACTTAAAACAACGTAACGTAAATGTTCAATTGAAAGCACTTAGATGTTGAAAAAGTGCTCATATGAATGAGAATGTTGTATTTAGCGCTGCAGTGCAAAAGCCCTATAAGAACCTGTTTATTTACCATTAGGTGGGTATTTCAATTATTTAATACTTCTCTCTGTTTTAATGATTTGTGCATCCTGGCTGTCTTTATTCTTTACATGAAGTTTTAACATTTAAGCACTGAAATATATTATATAGTATGAAATAATAATATTAATATATTACATTACAATACATTGTTTGTTTGAACACAACCATATAATTGTCTATTGGCCCAACAAAGTACATGGCTGGTATCAAATAGAGTGCAAAACAGGTTACCTAGAATATTTTTGCTAGGATACAAAAAGTACATAGCTTCACTTACCATGATTCACATTTGTGTATAAAGATGTGGAATCAAAGTAAAATTAGCAGTCTGATTAAAATAATAATTACAAACTACCTTCAACCTGCTAACATGCAGTTTGTTTATAAATGGCTGTATTAATAGCCTAACAGTATCCTGGTACTGAATACCCATTAGTATGCAGACATGCAGTTAAATGCAGGTTTGCATAGTATAGTATGTTACCTCAAAATACAGGTAAATATACATGAGTGCAACCTGAGTTTTTGTCTACTTTAACGATGGGCTGCTCAGTTTAAAAAAAAAAAAAAAGGAAAAGAAAAGAAAGTTAGTTTTTTGTTTTTGTTTTTTACATCCAGGTAGTTTTGATTCATGTCGGAGGAATTCTGGAATTTTGTTCACTTTTTGCTGCGAATACAAATAGATTTTAAAAGAAGCACATTTTAGCTGTAAAGCCCTTCGAATGAGCATTTCGTCTGCAGTTAGAATGCCGACCTTCAGCGACTCCAGATTTGAGAATAATGACGCTGTCCACAGTTATTTTCTGTCTAGCCATTTTGTTTTCTGCTGCAGAAAACGCATTCTAATCTCGCAGGGTGACATGTCTGAATAGGGTGGCTGTTAATATTGTTCTAGTCTGAATGGAAAAAGGGGGAGAAGAGGGGACTCGAGCCAAACTCTCAACCTTGCCACATTTTTCTCGGCTTGCCCTATTTTCTTTTTCCTCTGAATATTCTCCCCGTACTGTTGTGAATTTAACACCTGCTTCCTACGCTGGACTAGCACCCAGCAGTGGCCAGCTGAGGTTAAAGTCACTCGGCACTGTGGATCTCAGGAAAACACCAGGACAGAGAGAGATCAGCTAAAACATGTGGAACTGCTCTGTGGGTCTTCCGTGAGAATTTCACATATGATAACAGTCTGGGAACCAAAACCTTGAACACACTCCACAGTGATGGAAACATTTTGATTTAATTTTTTTAAAAAACACATCTGGAAAAACAATCACTTTGAAGAAGATCATTATACTGTCCTCAATTACTGCACCCGTGACATGATGTGATCATTAAAACACATAATTATATTCACTTGAACATCTTTTTAAGGCATATAGACAGAGTATGGACCAAATTTGGGCTTTCATTTTGAAAATGTTTCCACTTAGAGAAGTCTTTAATGTATCATTCTTCTCCTGCAGCACATGCACAGCCCATTATTCCCAGCATTTGATCTACTGAGCTCTCACACAGACATATCCAGGCTACATTGTAGATTGCAGCTGAGGGACATTCACTGCCAAAGCACATTGTTTTCCAAAAGGGATTCTAGCTCATATTGCGGATTTGCTATAAAAAGGATTTTGTGAAACTGACATGCAGACAGCATCATTTAGAAGTGGAGAGAACAAGAGAGCATCTGAGCTGATGCACTTTAAGCATTGCCACTGGGTTATAGTGAATGTACCGTGTATATAAATCACTTTTTAAAAGAAATGTCCCACCATTTACATTTGTTTTGTGTGTTAAGGCTATTGTCACATTGGCATTGCCTTGTCTGTCTGTAGGAAGCAGGAGAATGGATGTTTGCTACAAAAACGATGTATTTGTGTCCCATTGAGACCTTCTCATAATATTAAAAATGTGATGTCTCATTATAAAATCTCGGTGGGAACAAATCTATTAAAGTGGGACAGATGGAGAGCAATTTAAAGTGTTAGAGGCGCCTCTGTCCTGTCCTTTATTAGCCATAAAAATGGAGCGTGATATGTGGAACTCCACAGGCTGATGGATTTGCAGTATCGCAGGAGATGAACATTTGGGGACATATAATGTCAAAATCTATCATTAATGGCACCTGAACGAACAGTGAAAAACAAGCATACAGGTGCACAGATTCCCACGACAACTGGAGTGTCCTTGAATGCACAGCTTTGCTTCACAAGATGCTTATTTTGCCCTTAGCGCCACACGCTACTCAAAACATGCAATAAAACCACTCTTAGGGGACCCACAAATACCTGTCACAAAAACACGTCTGTGGTGCAGACAGATAGTGAGGGAGAAGTTCCTTCTTGCTTGCTGAGAGAACACAAGTGTCCAAATCAACCAACCAACCAACCAACTCCCCCAAATCCCGACAAGGTGGGGTCGAGCAGGAAATTATGTCACAGACACAGCAGCAGATCTCCAGACACCGATAAGGTTGCTCCTCCTGGGAAAGTGAAACAAGTGAGAGACAGATTGCTTCTTTGTCTTTCTCCTTCCTCTTTTCATCTTGTCCCATCAAGACAGGAGCGATTACAAGAGGAGACTATTGAGACACTGTTTACTGAGACAGAACACTTATATTAATGTCGCTGAGACATGCTTTGGGTATTTGGGTGTGCTCCAAAAAGCAGGATGCAGTCTGCTGAAAAGAAGCTTTTCCCTTGTGTTAAATCAAAACAACATGTGACATAAAGTTAACGAATTTGGAGAGCAAATGAAGTCAGGTAATTGATTCAAGGACCGAGGCTTGGGGTAGATTGCTGAGGGGAGAGTGGCTGCTTTTCTATTCTTTAATGATGATATTAGTGGGTATACTCAGTGTGAGTCATGCTTTATAGACTGAAGACTGTGCTGCAGTGTCTAAGTGTTCATGGGAGGTTATGTGGGCAACTGCTGGTTTGAAGTAAATCACTGCTGGGGTTCTGCTCACTTGCCTCAGGGATCTCCAGCTCACTAGCAAGGAATTACACACACTGGGAAGAAGTGGTGAGGGAGCACTGAGAGCCTCGTCCTGCTGTGTTTGTGTATATAAATGTGTGTATGTCTATATTTAAGAAATTGCAGCACATGTGTATGTTTATACGGTTGCTTAATGAACCTGTGTGGGTGTGTGCTCCAGACTTCCCGACAGCATTATCTCAGGAAGTCTGACAGTCTATCTTTGTGTATCTTTGTGTTATTTCTCTGTCTAGTTTTGTCTGGTCCACTGTGTGTGTGTATATATATGTGTGTGTGATATGGATACGCTATGATGGCCATCGTATTTGCTGACTCATAAAAGCACTGAGCAAACCCACCCCCACTCCACCACTGGTGTTTGGACAGCCCATCTGGTTTTCATGAAGGAAGAGGAGTACGAAATCAGCATCAATCTGCTGCGGTCTGCTTTCATCCTGATGAAGAAATGACTGATTTTTCTGATTTTGTTTTAAACAGCATTTCACTACTAACAAATCAACAATGACTGCATCAAAGTATTGACTTTGGTGACAATACAGTTGCTCTTAGCAGCATGGAGCATTTTAGCTTTAGCTCAGTGTTGCTTGCTTTATAGTCTGCAACTTTTCCCAGGTAGTCAGCTGAATCTGGCTGACTGAGACTCAGTGTTTGCATGCTCAGTGGCTCACCAAAATTAGGCTGACTCAAGCCAAGCAATGGTTGCCAGATTTGGATAGTTGTTGTGTTTAGACAAGTTTGGACTGACGGTTGGCACATTTAGCTGAATTTGGAGCTATTGTTGTTCTACTGTGGCAACCTAAAAGCAAGAAACATACAGACAGACTTCACTTTAAGCACACAGACTCTAACCAGTTTACTGAGGGCAATTTTGGGTCACCATTCATTCCACGCAAGTTTGTTTTCTTGCTCCCTGCTAGGTTTGGGCCTTTATGAGCCCAGAAAAGCATAACATTATATTTTGAAAGATTGAATGGTGATACAAATCTCACAAATCTTACAAATATTGAGCAATCTTAAGCTACCAGCTTGGATCATAGGTAGTATTATTTGACATTATTTAAATAAAGTTAAATAGTAGCATTATTTATAGATTATTTAACTATGTTATCTAAAACACAAAGTTGTAGTCAGATGTTTACTTACACTCATCATGGGCATGAATACCATGATAATATGGAGCATTTAAACATTTCTTTGAGCTGTTAGCAAACATCTTTAATGACTTTAAAAAACAAGAATTGGGTGCAGATTTTTATTTATTTATATTGGATTCTGTCTGATCTACACAGGGTCATAATTATACATAAAGGCTCAAATACATATGCCTACAGCCACTTGTTGTACTAAAGGTTTTAACATTTTACGACTACACCCTATTAAGTATTTGTCAGTGATCATCACTGACTACAACTGGTAGTCTGTCTTTGCTGGCATAAAAAGGCAGCACTTATCGGATTGGGAAAGTCAAGGACCACAGTGAATATTTAAGGAGGATTGTAGATTTACGCAAGTTAGGAAGCCATTTCTAAATGACTTCAGATTCCAAAATCATTAGTTCAAACAACTGTGCGCAAGTGCACGGTATTCAGATGTGGCAGTACCTTGCTGAGGTCGGGAAGAAAACTCAAACTCTTATCCTCAGATAAAAGGAAACTGGTTAGGATGTTTAGAAACAACTCAGGAACCACCAAGGCTCAAGCCAGCCATCAACTAGAAAGTGTTGTGACACCAGCGTCACTTTCTATAGTGAAACAAGTTCTACGTAGGTATGTACTGAGACGTGTCGGCCAAGAAAGAAGCCCTTGCTTCGAAATGGACACCTTTGGGCTTGACTGAACTTTCCTCACGTGGACAAGCCAAATACCTTCTGGAAAAACGTTTTATGGTCAGATGAGACAAACACTGAGCTATTTGACCACAGTGACAAGAGATATCTTTGGAGGATTATAGGTGAGACTTTCAGTCCTAAGAGCACTGTACCATGGTAAATGGACTGGTTCTCTACACAACATGCCTCATACACCCATTCACACACGCACACAGCATCTTTGGTTTAGTGTCTTGCTCAAGGATATTTGGCATGCAGACTGGAGTAGACAGGGATCAAACCACCAACCTTTCAATTAGTAGGTGATCTGCTCTACACACCATCTGCCAAGCATGGTGGTGGTAGCATCATGGTCTGGGGCTGTTTTGTTACCACTGGTACTGGCACACTGCACAAAGTGGATAGTGAAGAAGGATACTACCTTCAAACTCCTCAACTTCACCTCAAACGAACTAGATAGTTGAATCTTGGACACAAATGAGTGTTACAGCAGGATGATGATCCCGAGCACACATCAAACCTGGTTTTGGAAACGATAAAGCAGGCTAACAAAAAGCTTCTGGAAAGGTCTATCCAAAGACTGAACCTCAACCCCTCTGAAATATATGGATTAAGCTTAAAAGCCAGGTTCATTTCAGGAAACCAACCATCCATTAATTGAGCTCTACCAATTCTGCCAAGAAGAGTGAGCAATTAAGAAAGAAAATTAAAAAAAGCATTATTGCCTACCAGCAAATTAATGACATGCTGTTTATAGAAAAGTTAGGAACTGATACTCACATTTAGTTCTTACAGTTCCAGACACACTTATCCTCCAGGTACTCGGATAGATGTCCTTGTTTCTTCTGAAAGATTCTGTTACACCATTTGCATATTGTTCTTGATCATTCAACTCAAAATCTCTGGGAAGAAAACAGGGAAGTGGAAGAGAACATAGCAATGAGGCTAGAATGGAATCGTAAATGTTGCCAAGATAGTTTTTTGTGGTTTAGAGTGAAAGACAAATTAGCACGGCTTTCTCTTTATGAAAGAAAAACATGTGAGGAATGTTTAGGAGACTGCAGTTTCTACAGAGTGGAAAACCACACCACAGAGACAGCTGGAGAGAGCCTTTGCTTTCATAATTGCAGCTACAACTTCACCTGAACACTTGATTAAAGGAAATATATTCTACCCCTTCTTCATATGAAGCAGATATTCATGTAATGTCTGGAATCTCCATGGATAAACAGACAGTGGTCAAGGCCAGCTGTGAGGTACTTGCACAAAGCGCCACACTCACATGCTCTCCCTGGCATTCAGCCGGCAGAAATAAACAGTTTCCTTTCCTTTTTCCTCAAGACATTTCTCAGTCCAACAGAAGGTCCAGAGTTTCAGACAGAATACATCTTCTGATTCCAGATGTATAATGTAGTGCAGAGGGTGTAGTATTACATTCCTCAGACCTAAAGCAGAAGTATAGCCGAACCCTTCACATGCCTGCTGCTTCTTGGTTTGGACCTCTGCAGAGAATCCCTCCTGCTCTCCATTTTCCTTTGATATGGGTTAAACACTGGGCAGTCTGACAGAAGACAACTGAGGAAGAAAGGAAATGAGAAAGCCTGGAGGAGACAGTGTAAGTCAGGGAGGGACAGAAGAAAGGTGAAAGACAGACTTAGTCTCCTAAAAGCTCCCAGTGGTTAAAATAGAAAGGAAGGGGCCAAAGACGAGGGGGCTGGATTTCTGCAGCTCTCTGATTCTGGGTCATAAAAGTGTGCTAGTATCTGTGCGTATGTTTATGTGCATGACAGAGTAGGAAGTGGGATGGCTCGAACTTTAAAATTCATTAGCAGATACTGTACATTCAGTAAATGTTTTCCTGAACGCTTTGTGTCTCCGTTTGTGACACATTGTGTCTGTGGGTGTGCTTGGTTGTGTGAAAAAAGAGAAAAAAGCGTTTGAGAAAGAGCAAAGAAACTCTGAATAGCCTCGAGGGGGTTTTCCTCTGAAAGGGAATGCTTTTCTCCACCCCCTCACAGACACCCTCTACTTCGATCTCTCTCTCTTTCTCTGTCTCACTCCCAAACACTCAGAGTGGCAGTAGAAGCGAAACAAACTTAAAAGAAGAGAAAAAGAATCAACGGGCAGCTTGACAATTTGCGTCTCTCTCTGTGCCACACACTCAGACTTGGGGAAGGTCTGCCAAGAATGGAACTGACTTTACTTACTTTTGAAACTGCTGATGAACTAAACATGGCAAGTTCTTCTGCACAAAGCCAAAGGAGGCTGTCTGGAGAGGATTACCGGGGCCAAAAAATGACAAAACCTTCTGCTTTGTAGAGGAGAAGCTCCTGCAAACATGGTAAAGTAACACCAAGTTTCCCTCCCGGGTATCCTCATTGTCCATTGTTACTTTCTGGTTTAAGATTTAAACTGCTCCACTGACCCAGTAACTCAGAGTCTGATTTCTGGTCTGGACAAGTGAACAAGTGAATTTCTTTCTGTGACTTTGCCAGCTATGTGTACATGTGTGTGTGTGTGGGCTACTGGAAGCCTGATACATTGGTTTACACGCAGGGCATCATTTTACCTTCTTTCAACTTTTGTTTTCTAGTTGGAGAGTTCTGAGCACGGTAATGATGCACACTTTTTGCTCTCGTCTTTTATGAAACTTTATCTTTGTAACACACAAAGGGAGTACAAAACCCAATGTGAGTGCTCTCTCCAAAGCTTTTTGTAATCCCGAGCACAGTTGGTGGGACCGTTTCACATCAACAGCCAGCAGCATCTCAAGCTTTTTAAGTGTGTGCACACCAACAAAGAGAGAGTGACAGAGAGAGGCGCATTGTCGTTTGTCTCGCATCCTTAAGTCCTTTGATTTGGACTTAATTGATGCGGACGGCACACATACTTGAGTGAGTGGAGAGTGTTTCGATGTATAAATTATTTTACTGCTTTGCATGCGCACAAAATGGAATTCTCCAGTTCAGCGGTCGGCTCTTTAAAAAGTTCAAACCGTAGAGCTTTTAAAGATAGGAGGGGACTAATCTAATCCCAGTCACAGCAGAATGTAATTACTTACGATGAGTAAGCCACAAGATGGGGAACACTGATGGTGGATTTGTGGGAGGATGTGGTTTCTTTAAACTTTTATTTACATATTGCTGCTGCTATTAAATTTGTTTTTAAAAAAGGAAAGAAAAATCCCTAAATGCTTGCTTGGAGCATGGCTTTTATTTTTGGTAAACTGGAATATATTTAGTCAGTCTCACATTTATCCTTTATATTTATGGAATATACTGTTATTTCTTACATGGGAATCAGTCTGACCCATAACATCTGTCCAAGCTTAAGTGATAGCTTTACAGCAGGAAGGAAGGATGTTTAAAGAAGTACAAACTTGACTGCGAATGGCGGCCATCACTGTACTTTGCCCCCACTTCACTGCAGCGCTAGTTTGACCAGCTTTCAAAGACGTAACTGTTTGTTTTACTTAATGCCTGACTGATGCCATGAGCCTGCAGAGTCTCACTTATTAAACTGCTGCACTGTGCAAGACCTACTGTGTTTAAACTCTCTACAATATTACAAAAGTCCAACTCGTGGCATGCTGGTGTGCAATGTATTTGCATTTAGTTACTCATGAAAAGCACAACCAAGAGTCACTTATTAACTATCAAGGTCAAGAACTTTCCTCTTGAGGCCTCACAGAATCATGTGTTATGTGTTCCTTTAGTGTACAGTAAACACAGTTACCTACTGCGGGACAGACAATATTTTCAATTGTCAGTTGAAGTGATAAAATTATATTTAAAATATATGCAAATTATGAAAGTGCAGATGAGAGTTCCACTTGGGCTTTGGACTTGCTCTCGTCTTATAAAAACATATTTAGAGGCAGCAGGCGAGCAGACTTTCTACAAAACAGTAACAGTTGCAGAAGAGTAGCTAACAAGAATAAGCAAACAATGACAGGTTTAGCTTTCACAAGAGAAAAAAAATTATGCCTCTTTTCACTAAATATTTTATTAATATAGTTGCTTTAGTTGTCTGCCGTTGCTGTTGTGCTGTGCTGGTAGAGACAATTGATTTATCTGAGTTCTTATGGGTTTTTTTCATTTTGGGGGCGTTAAAACGATCAAATACTCACGAGGGCATTTATACTGGAAGGAAATAGTTCCGTTGTGGACTATTAAAATGTAACAGTGCAATGAATGATGCTCATTGCAATGTTCCATAAACCTACAGGAAACTGCAGAATTTGGTGTTTATTCACTGTTGGTTTGGCAAAATAAACAACCACAAGTTACTGGCTCTGCTCCAGGCGTTTAAGTCTATATAATATATCCACAACTTTCAGATTTTCAGGATACTCAAAAGTGCTGATTTATCAGAGTGCCACAAGCATGTACATCATCTCAAACCCTGTGGAAATGCGATGCGAGTGTCCAGATTTTGATTGATTGGCAGAAAACTGGACTTGGATTTCCTGGGTCACTCCCCCCTTTAATTTAGCTAATACTGCACACTGCTCAACTTGATTTTAATTTTTGCCAAGTCTCTGCTGAGGCTGACTGGGAAAATGAACTCATTTGATTTATGAAGAAATTATGGATAATCACAGACATCTGCCATTTGGAACTGTATGATCCAAACAGATTTCATTTTGCTTCACGTCAAGGCTCTGAGAGTTGTCGTGAAGCTGTGGACTGAATTTTCAGTGTGTCTATCATCTCTGTATCACAAAAGTGGGTCAGATGCAACAGAGGCTTTGCACTTGTATTTCCAAAACAGAGCCCCAGCCAAGTGTTCAAGGAAAAATGTCAGTGCCTCGGCTGTTTGCAGGCCATCTTTCATCAGGCATTGTCTCTAGAAAAGTTTGTTTTTGCAACATTGCCATTTCCTCCCCAATCTGTGGCTTTCCAGTTGCATGAATTAATTTTAAATGCAGTTTGTTAACGGTACAGAAAAAAAATACAGATTGCACTTCCTCTGTTTGACTTACATTTCTTTGAACTCGCAGAAGACCCTCATACTACCTTGCAAGAATGAAGAGCAGCAGATGTTACTGCACTGCACTCCTAATACGCAAGCTCACAGACATAGAAATCCAAATTGTCACATGGCTTAATACATTTTACAACACTTCTTCTAACAGTACAAGTACCTTTTCCACACTGGGAGCCAGTATGTTGTGTTGCACTGTCTAAATACTAGATAAATTGAATTTTATGTTCGATATTTTGAAGCCAGGATCGGCTTCAGGAAGAAGGCTCAGATCCAGAAGGTTTTGCTTAGTCATGTTAAATGGGAGCGGTTCATGAATAAATCAGCTGTGGTGACATTGTGCCAGAAAAAAAGTCCCTGTGTGAACCTTTCAATCATAGATGTATTTTTTGGTTCGCTTGTTTTTACACAGGGCCGTCACTGCTGTATGTCTTTACTGGTCATGGGAAGTCTGTGCTGTCTGATCTTGTGGTGGCATGAAAGAAAAAGAGAAACTATGTCATATGGCGCACTTTAAAGCATCTAGGTTTATCCTTAGATCAGATAAGGATTTTGAAACACGGATTTATGATTTCAGCAGAGATGACGGCATAGATTTACGTAGGATTCAAACACACTTGGTTCATTGTCCTACGATATAAGCAAATATTTTCAGCATGACGGCCTGCAGCAGTGCTGTTTTGACACTTCAAGTTATAAGCTGTTGGACTTGTTCAGTCTTATATTATTTGCAGATTAAGGTTCAATTAATGGATTATCTGTGAAAGCTCTCCCACGTTCTGTGGAAACTTGCCAGTGTTCAATACTACAGCACCATGAGTAAGGACTGGAAATCTGATACACTCTTTATTGAACTACAAAATGAACAAATGTATTTATGGGACTCTACATTACTCTTAGCGGAAGAAACAAAGCGATGTAGTAATTTTGTCTCATGTTGGATTTTTCATCTTAAAAGGCTTTAAGATGGCTTATCCGTGGGAGCCCTCTGCTGAGTTATAAAGGCTTAGAGCACACACAGAGGCAGTTCTGTCTCATCACCAAACAGACAGAAGGAAATAGTAGAAAAGGAGGGGGAGTAGCTCAGAGACACTGGGAACATGGTTTTCATTAAGACATGACTAACACTCATTTTGATGATGATAGCTCGAAGTCAAAAGATCGTTTTTATTTTGGGTTCCGTGTGAAAGTAGTCAGAGTAAAGCGTACGCTGCAAAACGCAATTGTTTTTGAACTGTGAAATAAAGAGAAAGGAAGATGACACCTGCATAGGAAGCTGACTCACTTTAGCTCTACTATGTGCTGTGTTTTTTCTTTCCATGACAACATTTCTTCAGTTGACATGTCACAGGCGCTCAGCCTACTGTGTCCACGCTGTTTTTGTCTTTTCTCATGGCTGAGTTGGTGGTGTGTCATCTCTCAGGTACAAGACTAAACGTGCAGAATTCAGGCAGTTGTCAGGAAATACTGGACAGTCTTAACTGTCACTTTTGGTTATGTTTTGGGTTTACCCTGGAGGTGCAGTGACGGCCGATCTCTTATGAGGAGTTCAAGAAAATGTGATGAACAGTCAGAAACGAAAACATAAACCAAACTCTTTCAACATGTCGCATCAAAAGCTGCGCCAGTTTAGTAAAGGTTAATCTCCATCACAATTACATCTTTTGACCCATATAGCTGATGACAATGCAGTACTCACCTTGACAGGTTGTTTATGCAGTAGCTCAGTTCTCGACCAAGACTTTTGTAAGCCCCAGCCTGAGGCAATATGGTGAAACCTGCCATAATGCTTGCTATTCTCTATACAAAACACTGAAAAAAAAAAAAACTCCTAAGGGGCAGTAGACAAGACAAAGAAAGAGCTAACCTTTATAACAAATGCCTCTTGTCCATGTGGTTAGGTCAGCTCAGGTCAAACAATGACCTTTGTTGTAGACTGAAGCTCTTTCTAGAGTTAAATCGCAGGCTGCAATGGACAATTATCACAAGATAGGAAATCCCCTTGTCTAGAAAATGCAGGAGAGGCAGTGTTGGAATGTTTTCAGCTGGCCACGGACCAAAAACAACAATCTCAAAATGAAAGTTCAGGATTTAAGCTTGACTGAATACCCTTCACTGGCTGATTCTGGAAATAAAATATATCTTGGTGGAAAAGCAAAGACGCTTTATGGTCATATGAGCTGGTTACTGTACACTGATAGATGGTGGAGAGAAAGAAAAATGCCATAATGATGCATGAAAGAGACTCTGCCTGGATATTTAAAACAGACTGAAGGAACAGATATGAGTCTATTGTGATGCCAGGAAGGTGACACAAAGAGCGTACTAAACAGGAAAGAGACAGTAGAAAATAAACTCGAAACATGAGGATGTTGATTAAAAGCAGTGTAGCTGAAAACTGGCTTCTATGTAAACTAAAGCAACAGATACACAAGCATGTTCAATAATGCAATTTAGTGAGTTGGTGCAACATAGAAAATGCATGGCTGTCCCTCTATTGAGGTTTGACCCACCACACCTTTGGATGCATGGATCGATGGTTGTTTAACTATCATTATATTGAAAAAGATTATACTAGCATATGCTGCTGTGACTGCAACTTACGATTATGACTTCATTATTGTAATAATAATGTTTTCCAATACCACACACAGACACATTTTGCTTTGTTTGACAGATATTAATGATGAGTCTTTCACAGTTCAGACCTGTTTAGAACATTTTCTGGCACTGGTAGGCACACATACCAGTACGAGCAACACAGCACTAGAAGTGAGTTGACTCGCTAGCCAGTCTGAACTGGTTCCAGCTGAGCTATGCTTAGTAAATCTTAAAATTGTCTCTCTCATGCAAATATTGCTAGCCAAACCACCCATAGAGATGACTTCCAGTCAGGGAAGTTTTCTTTTTTAGCTGGTGTTAACAAAAACAGAGGTTTATTTCTCAATTCAACAGAAGGGACTTGGAAGGATTCAGTTGCAGTGAGGAAATGATTTAAAGTCGCATTACACAACAGTGGATGAACTCTATTAAATTTGTGGAATATAACCTGAAATCTATCATCTACATAAGAAAGAGCACACGTGCAAAACTGCACCAATTCAAATAAAGCCCTCCCTGAGAACCTGAAGTCCTCAACTCTGCAAAGTAAGTTCAGGGAGCCGTGCTTTATTAGACAGGACCACAGGTTTACTGTTAACTAACAGAAATACAGTAGTGGCTGCAGTCAGTCTAAAACAGCTGTGATGCATTACCATTTAAGAGCCTTCCTAAGAGGTATTCTGCTCTCCATTTCGTGATCTGTTGTGACAGATGTGCACAATCAGAAAAGCATTCTTTTCTACTTAGGGAATGCAAAGGCTCCATAGACTCAGAGCACTGTGAATGGTCAAATATTGGTATTGATTTACATCCAGAAATCTTGTCATGAGTCCAGTAGATCAACATTAGCTCATTTCACAGACATTTCAGTCACTTTGTATTCACTATGTATGTGCAATCCTGTTTTGTGAATGCAAAGACTAAACAGAGTTGAAAGATTTACTGAAATACCAAATGGATTATAAACAGCTGGAATTTTATGACATTTGCATGTTTTATGTCCAAGTTGCTCGCAAGTATCTGCATCTGCCAAATGGTCCCAGTGTAAACCAGTGTGAGGTCTTTGAAGCTCCTGCACTTGTGTTTACACTGAGCCGCTCTGGTCTTGGTCAGGCCATCAACCTAAATGAGGAAGGGGCTAAAAAACAGAGTCCTTTGTAGGCTTGGAGATTAACACAGCAGGCTACTGACAAGTGATTGTGTGAATAACATACCTGCTGTGATTAGCGACTGATATCTATGCAGATTCAAAAGAAGTCCTTATATTCAAATATCAACTCGGTATGAATATTATGGCTTTCCTTTTCATTACCAAACATTGATTTGGTTCTAGGATAGGATAGAAGAATAATTGTACATTTCACCTCTATCTGGCATGAGATAAGACTGTGAAGAGCACTATATTTAATAATCTTGAGACACTATAAAAATATTACATTGTATTTCATGGGGTTTCCAGCCAAGTTAGCAATGTGGAAATCAATGCCGGTCAGCCTCCCCAAGTGGTTTTCACTTTTGAAGTTCTCATTTTTCAGTCAGATGCATATGTCAGTGTATCCAAAGTGTTCCCTCGATGATTCCCAAGAATTTGGCAATCACGTGACTTTTCTTCTTTCATCTCCTAGAGGTTCACATTGCTGCACCTTTTATCACATGCTAGAGGAACTTCACTTTTGTCCAGCACTCTGGTTAATGACCAGGTGATACAGCTGCTCTGTATATAATAATATAATAATAGCATAATATATTAATATTTAATATACAATAATAGTCTTTTCTTTTACAAACTTATTTTACTTTATTTATATATTGTGCTACATGTAAATGTTACATCTGTGCACAAAACTCTGGATTCATTTTCATGCAGCTGGTGTACTTATACATCAAACCAACAGTAGAATATCTGCAGTACCAAACACTGTTGTACTAAGCCAGGGGTCAGCAACCTTTCACATCCAAAGAGCCATTTGGACCCGGTTTCCACGCAAACGGAAACACTGGGAGCCGCAAATACTTTTTGACATCTAAAATGAAGATAACACTGTATATATTGTTTTTTACCTTTATGCTTTGTGTGAACAACTAAGGTGTGTTGCTTATGAAATCCATGAAGTGCTACAGAGAAAATTATATTTTATTTATCTAATTAACACATTTTGAACTCTTAAAGAAACATAACAAAAGGAAAGACGCTGAACTAAAATGATCCATGTAGCAAACAAAAACTGTTGTGAGCCGCCATCCTTATATTGCCTATGTATTTTACCTGGTTAATGTGTGTGGCGGGGCGTGTTCTGCAGTGGCACCTGCAATCACGCCTCGCCGCCTTTACGTCTGTGCCGTCTATGCTGTTGTGTTGGTATGTGTCAGGCTGTGAGCTTTAACACCGACTGTATACGTACAGCAACCGTGTGTGAAAAGTGGTCAATAAAAAGATGCTGAAAAGCGTGTTCATGGAAACATCGTCGGGTCTGCCGTGATATCTTTACAATGGGACTTCTGCTCCTGAACCTCTGCGCACAGCGTCTGCAAATCGGGGCTGTACGAAGTCACTTTCATCTTCACGCAGGACTGTAAGCTGTCGTCTGTGAAGCGTGAGCGGTGTTTGTTTTTAACACAGTTCACGGTGGAGAACAGCTGCTGACATAACATGAATCCGAAGGTCCATAATTGGCCTACCTCGGGTTGAAAGTCTTGGCGGGTACACCGGCTTCTGCGAGTGTGACGCTTATTTTGAGCGATGACAAAATAAAAGAATATAATTGTATTTTTATATTTCAATATCACAATAATCTTCCAATTTAGAACTACAAGTTAAAAAAGAACTAACAAAAATAAAATACACTTCAGCTAATTACTTCTAATTTATTTTCCCAAACCACGCGGAGCCGCACTACAAGGACTAAAGAGCCGCAGGTTGCCGACCCCTGTACTAAGCCATGTTGACAGGCTTCACGTCTCTAGTCATCACCACCTCAAAACTGGGCTTATAGTCTGGTTGGTGCACCAAAACTGCTTTGAAGACATTATCTTTTCATCTGAATAGTTTCCATGTGCTTAGATGGACTTCACTTGTGGCACAGCTGGTCCTAGTAGAATGCCCATGCAAGCATTCGCAAGATTACTAAAAGCAGACGTCTGCCCACAGGCTGCTACTTTACCTTCTGACATAAGATGGTGTCATATGCAGTGGCATCTTTATGAAACCATATGCTTCTTTGTCATTTTCAATTACATCAGATGCCGACCCAGGTCTGCTGCTAATATACCAGCTCAAATGAAGTGTATCCTGGCTAGACATGAAACAAGTTGCACATACTCATACAGGACAGACTTAATTATCTCCATAATAAAATTGAAATCCTTTTGAACAGGCTTGTTCATGCTTTCTTCTGTGCTGATCTTGCCTTTAATCATCCAAGTAGACTGAATAAGAATTCACTGACCCAACAGTGAACTCATAAAAAAAAATAATATATCTGTTTCTTTATGACAGCAAAAACTTTTTAAACTGATTTCAAACCCAGCACAGTGAAGGTGAGCAGGTCTGGAAAATCATCTGTCTCGTAATTTGGCATTTGCACAGCAATTGTTGTCGACCTGTTTTGGCTTTTGAGGCTTTTTTCTTTCAAATACCTTATTTGAAGAAAGTTGTGTCTAAACAGACATAGTTTGTAATTCATGGTCACGGTGTACTCGTTTTCCACATGTGGAACTGAAAATAGCAGCGTTTGTGAAAAGGCTGAAAATACCAGAAAATTTGATAAAAAATCAAATCCACAGTGACAGACTGAGCGACATCTGCATTACTGTAGACGTCCAAACTTCATCTGACTGCCCTTCATCTCTTTTTCTCCTACAGAACCCAGAATCTCTGGACTCGTCCATCCAGAGTGTGCTGTCGGCCCTCTTCCCACCGTTTGAGGCCACAGCGCCCATCGTCCTCTGCCAGCTGTTTCGCACTATTGAGGAACGTTATCACGGTGATGCTCTGCAGTGTTTACTTGACTTCCTGATTCCTTCCAAACATGTGCTGGAAAGTGTCCAACAGGCAGCATGTGTGAGTAGAAATCATATCTTTGTGTCTTTGTGAAGTCTTCCATATGTTAAAAGGTTGAGGGGTTCAAATAGTGTCAACTGTCCAAGTGATAAAGGCTACCCTGCAAACTTGTGCTGCTGC
This sequence comes from Rhamphochromis longiceps, assembly GCF_057381845.1. Lineage (NCBI taxonomy): Eukaryota > Metazoa > Chordata > Actinopteri > Cichliformes > Cichlidae > Rhamphochromis > Rhamphochromis longiceps. The sequence goes on from NC_140561.1 coordinate 16,499,006, forward strand.
AAACGTCTTTTTCACTGTATAGAAGTGATTAATAAAAATTGTGATTTATAAGCTACAGCATACTGTAGACATTGTTTTGTTTTGTATAGAAAACTTAGGCTCAGTCAGAGCATCAGATGCCCACATGAATCTAAATGCCTCAAATTACACCAGTGGTAAATTCAGTTTTACAGTATGATCAAAAGATTTACTGTAGATGTCCAAACTTATAAGCAGGAAACACAGAACCAAACAATCAATACAGCAATGCAGTGAATTAAGTAGACAGTAATTTAGAAACAAAACTGCATTGTAAGAAACCTTATTTGATTTTTTCCTAGGCTGGATACTCTGATGTGGTTTTCCGCTGTGAGGGCTGGCCTCTCTGTCTCCATGACAAAACGGTCATCCAGTTAGCGCCCGTTAACCCCTTGCTGTTGCGTCCTGGAGACTTCTATCTTCAAGTGGAGCCTTTTGGGGAACAAGCGGCACGCATCGTCCTCAAATGTCTTCTTGAGGAAGGATGTCGAGAAGTGGAGGAGACCCCCATCCCTGAAACGTCTTATCCCTGCATCTTCACCGAAGACTGGCTGCGGGACATCAACGAAGGACGTGATGGAACTCCTTTGTCACGGTGTTTGCTTTGCACAGACCAAGGTGTAATTAAGTTGCCGTGGGCCAAAATTGCAATTCCAGAGTTTTTAGACAAGCCTAAGATCATGCCCACCTGTCAGAAACCTCGCCCTGAGCCAAAGCAGATTTCAGTTCCCATCCACTTCAACTCCTCCACCCTACCAGTTGAAGCCACGATTCTTCCAGCAAATGACAGGATGTCAGCATCTTTAAGACCCGCAGCCTGTTCTTCCAAACTTGTCAAAATGGAAGATAAAAGAGGGGCCCCAAAATCCTGCTCCAAACCATTAATCAAGCCGGTGGGTTGGGTTTCTCCTAATACCTGGGACAGTCATAACTATCAAGAGATTGAGGGTGATTATGTAGACCTGGTGGATATCGACAAAGGGAAAGAGCTTGTGGATAAACAGAGAGACAGGCTTCCAAATCCAACCAATTCAGTTTTGTTCAAACCTGTTAGACCACCCCCACCTGTGCCGCTTGGGAATAGCGTTCCCTGCGGACGCACGCTTCAGTATACAGAGGAGCGTTTTACACCATGCAGCCAGGGGAAGCTGGAGCAGGACCTCACTGATGAAGACATGAAGTGCAGGTACAGAGATTCATACCTGGCGGCACTGACAAATCCAGTGCCTTTTGAGAAAGGGAGTGTAGACCTCCTGGCTGCCTTGGAGGAGGTCGGCCTGACTGAAGATGGGGAGTTAAAATCTAAGGCTAAAATTGGTGCTCAAAAAGACCAAGTAGGAAACTATTGTAACCACTGTAAGGAACCTGTGTTTGGTAATGAGCCCTTCCCTTGCAAACACTGCCATGAGCCAACACCAGCAAACTTAAAGCCCCACCTTCCTAGTAAATGTGAGCCGGAAAACCTCATGAAGGAGTCGCCCATAATTTTGAAATCAACCCCTGGTTTGAGCCAAAGTCAGAGAGTTCAGACAAAACTTATTTCTCACCCATCAGGACATTGTGCTTTTATGCATCCAGTATCAGATGTGTCCTCGGGGACCCCTGGTGGTGACCTGGAGTCGCACCAGAGGGGGAAGGATGTGAAACCATCAGGCAAGCACAAAGTTAAAGTGAGGTCTTTGTCCGCTGTCTCAGAAACTCCTACAAGGAGGCCACTTCTCTATAAGCTCAACAACAGGAGCCATAGTGATATTTGCCCTACAACAGTCACGAACTTAATGCACTGTAGGCAAGAAGTTCAACTTGATGAGGAAACTCTGAAACTGGAAACAGAGAAGTGTCTAAAAAAAGGTAAGTGAGGGATAACATCCATGCGACTCAACAACATTGTTATTATTTTGTGCACACAGCCATTAAAATGATCGGTTGCTCCATGTTCAAAGGGGCTTTGAAAGAATGTGCTCCAGTGAAGGTCACAGTTCATGAAGGCTCTTTAAAAGAGGGTTCAAAGGTTAAAGATCAGGTTTGAGTATGATCTTCCTCTAGGGATTCTCCCAATGCTGTCTGGGTTCTCTGGCAGTACAGCCACATTTATGTCATTCCCATTATCAAGGGAGTGAAAGGAAATAGCATGCTGCACCCCAGTGAAAGAAAGGGCCTGAACCCACTGGGTAGAAAGAAAAAAGCAGAGCATTCTTCTAATGTAGAGAGACAGCATAACGTGCAAGAAGGCAGTTTCTCTATCCTCTGCACCCAGTGGCATGTGCCCGCAAGCCCTCAGAGGGGCAAGTTGAGATCTTGACTGGAGACATGCTTGTCACGGGCTGTTAAAGTGGCAAAGAGAGAGAGGACAGATGAGGCCTTGTTGGCTCCAAGAGGAGGCCAACTAGTAAAAGCAAGATTTAGTAGTCAGACCGCCGCTGTGTTTTGTTATAAAGACCATGTCCAGTATTTAGAAGTGGTCTGTGAATGTCTGTGCAGCTGTGTAACTTTAAACATGTTAAAGATATGGCTGTTAAAATTATTAATTGCTGTTGTTATAAAAGGGCAAAGGTTACTGGACAGAAAATGAAGCTGACAGTTTACAGGAAGGCGTTGCACGATCTTAGAATAAAGTCCCTCAATAAAAAACAGTCTAATGGATAATTAAAAATATATGATCATTTTTCATGCTTGCTGCCAAAAATCATGTTTTGAGTTGTCACATTTATAAAACATTCAAAATATATAAATATATTTTTTGCTTTGTCAGATTCTCAGCCGAGCAGAAGTGAAGCTTTGTCCACTGCAGAGGGGCCGGGTACCAAACTCCACAACTTAAAGACAGAAAGTATATCCTCTTCTGACACTCAGCATCCCTCGCAAGAGTCAGCTTTCAGGAGGATCAGTGGCCTGCTTGAACTGGGGATTGTGTGTTTACCAGGTAATTTTGCACTTGTTAGTGTATGACATGAGAATATATTATTTTGCAATGTGATTTTTCACTGCAAAATAACCATTTCTGGCATACAGTACATGTTACTGTATGCTTCAAATTTCTTTTTTGTACCTAAGAAGTCAAATACTGCACACAACATGACGACTTAGCATTTTAACAGGTAAAAACAGTTTTTATTTGATCAGAGGATGACATCAGCGGCTTCTGTGTCATTGTAAGATGTGATGGATCAGATGTTATAATTATTATGTGCCTCAAAAAGCTCAGCAGAAGCGAGTGACGCCTCAGTTTTCAGTGTTAAACATAAAAGGTTAAATTTAATGTAGCCCTGACTTCCTGTGACTGAAAATTCATATAAAGAAAACTTTTACCACTTCATGGATTTATTAAAAGCATCTTCTCCATCATGTCCATCCGCAGGCAGCAGGGACAAGACTGGCAGGGCAGTTGTGGAGGTCCATGGTGACAGGATGGGGTGGACGTCCCCTCTTGTGTCAGCACAAAGCATCTGTGAATTACTGCTCTACTTACATTCTATACCAAGGTACAGTGCTGAAAGACTGAGATGTATCTCTAGAGAAAAAAAGATAACATTTCTGCAGTTAACAAACCTGTGAGAATGGAGTTTGTGCTTTGCAACATGTGGGAAGCTGATGTCTTCAGTGTGCCAGAAGAGGAAAATACTTGCTGGCTTTTCATTTAGCGCCTGTGATTATTATGTTATGAAAAGGTTCTACCACAAGAGGGCAGCAGCATATCATTTTCAATATTTCCAGTGGTCAGCAGGAAGCTGTGAATAATATTATGCATGACCTCATATCCACACCAACTGTTCTCCTATGGGTAATTAGTTTGTATAGCAACAGTTCTACAACTGTACAGATTTGACCTCTGCATATAGCACCTTAAGATCATTTGGCAGTAACATGGCTAATGTTTACTGACCGGTGGCCAGTAAACATTAGCCATGTTACTGGTCTAGTAAAGGGCAAATTAGCAGGCTTATTTGTTTACACTAACTAAAGGTTTTGATGCAAAGCTGTTCTACCAGAAAGCTGACCTTGTGCTGTCCCCAGCAAAGAGTCACACCACAACAGTCTGCAGCCAGGCTCGCTGCCAGCAGTCTGGTATGCAGCGCATTGACAGAAATAACAGCCTTGCTTGATGTAGGCTCACATAGGGATAAACAAAGAAGAAGTTTCTTTTTTCTTTGTTTTTTTTTTTGTGAATTTGTGAAAAGGTTTAAGGTCTAAGTGTCAGATGTGGGTAAGTGGGAGTCAGATGAAGAGGTTAATGTAAATCTGAGATGTGGATTACTTAAAGCCCAAAAGCTCTTAAATCTGTTCTTTATTGCTAAATGAACACTGTGATGAAATATTACATTTGGGTTCCTAATGCGCTCTAACATGACTTGTTTTCGTAGGAAAGATGTTCGAGAGCTGGGAATGACTTTGGTCATCAATGCCAGGAAGAAGCCTCCCCCTCTTCACCTCTACAAGGCTCTATTGATGGCCCAGGTTAAAACAGTAATGCTGCATGCACATGCCAGAAAAAAGTTGATGCAAAGATTATGGGGAGTGTTTGGTTTACTGGAAAAAACAGGCCTGGGGGTATAGTGTACTGGCCTTGTGTACAGTACAAATTGCACTGTAGGTCTGTGGTCATTAAGGTTTTACCGTAAGTGAGAAAAAAAAGGCAGGATACTTAGACATGTACCACTTAATAACCCTCAGCAGCCTTCCCCTAACCTGTTCTCTTTCCGCTTCAGGAGCAAGCTCTCCATGCTGTCCACAGTATCGTCATGCTGATGGATAAAGACACTTGTCAGCGTCCTGAAAAACAGCCTGGTCTGCAGGTCAGACATCAAAACATTTCATTTCCCTATTCAGTATAAAAGTGTAACTTTTATTCACAAAGTGTTTGCCTTTGTCTCTTAGATGGATTTGGTGACCACTATGAAAGCCCTAAACAAGACGGTGGAAGCTTCCCAACTAACCTCTGATTTTGGAGGTACCTTCACTTACAGTCACACCGAGTGGCTGCAGTTCCATCAGGTACTAAAAATGCACGCTAAGTCTACACAACTGCTCTACTGGTGGTATTGAATCCTAACTACTTCACTCTGAAAACCCATGGAGTGGTGTCTGGTGACTAAAGTTGCTCAACCATAATTCAACACAGTTAAAATTAGGCTCCCACCCAGCCAACCACCCGGAGCATGCATGATATCCGATGTGCTATACTTTGAGTGCAGGAAGGGTGTGGTCACATGGGAAAGGGCAAAGTCTTATCTGAATGATGAATTTGATTATTTATTATAATGTTAATTGCTCACATTAAGTAGGGGCTGATATTTTATCCTGGTTACGGATAAAACTCAACACTGAGTCTCAAGGCCATTCTGCTTTAACACACAGATCAGTTACTTTGTGTAGCATATACAATACCATAAATTACATAATATTTAACTGTACTAGTGTGCAAATGAGGGGAAGGAGGAGTATGCCAGCCCAAGAAGAAGAAAATAAAGAATTGAACTGCCTGTAGACAGCTATAGATATTTTTTTTAAATACAGTTATTTTTAAACCATTTATATTTCTTAATATATCTAATACTTAAAGCAAATTGAATGTTAAAGTAATACAGCATTTAACCACAATGTGGACTAGTAAATACAGTAAAACATATTCAATATTTGTTTTAGATCAGTAAGCTCCCGATAGCTTAAAGTTTCTTATATAAGTAGAAAAATTATTATAATGCGAGATATTAGACTTGATGCCCTAGTCATGTACCCTACAGTAATATTGTACGGATAGTTGAAAGCATCTAAAGTAACCAGCAGCACACTGATAATGGTGTCTGCAGATTTTTTAAAAATTAACTCAGTTTGTCTCCTTTTGCTTCCACACGGCGTTGCCTCTTCCACAAAGCTCCTCAGTTCAATACAATTGAACATGTTTTATTTCAGAGGCTGGTTTCATTTATGACTGACCTGCGAGGAGCTGACAGTTTGTTGCAAAAGGCCATTAAGAGGGTGGATAACAGAAACCCAATGGACACAGCTCAGGTAACATATATATATTTATACTGTATTGTTATTAAATTGGTGTATGCACCACACGCTTATATTTTGGCTTTGTATTTTGCATAAAACAGGAAGTGCAGCAATGCATTGAAGAACAGAGGATTTCAATGAAAGAAATGCTGGAAGATGCTAGACTGGTGACTTTGCAAAGGGAAGGAGGGGCTTTTCTGGCCAGGATGAAGAAAGAAGAGTTCAGATTTCCACAGTCTGAGGACTACAGGTGTCAGATATGATTTGTCACTGAATGATATTCTTCTTTTTTAACTTGTATTAATCTATATAACATGCTATAGAAAATCCAAGGGCTGTTTTATTTGCACTTGCCATACTTGGCAAATTTATGTGCACATTGCATTTGGAAGGGTAATGGGTGAAGCCATCCTGGGTATCACCAAACTTTACTAATCGGAATGATAACATGTAGGATTTCTCCTCCCTAATGGGAAAAAAACGACATGCATTTGAGGTAGAAGTCAATTAATGACCATTTTTAGATGCCTACACAGTCCTGGGAATATCTCTACTGTAATTATTCCAGCTAAGTGAAAACAAAAAACTGCTGGCTGCATGGCTGTGTGGGTGGCTGCAAAATGTTGTTTATATTAAATATTAACAACTAGTTTCATTTGTTTTACTTACCAGCAGGAAGCATAGTAAGTTATCCATGAAATGTTACCATAAATCATAGAATAACGACTATTAAACATATTTATTTTAATTGCTTTTTGCCTTGTTAAAAAAATAAAAAAAAACACACCCCAGTAAAAACTGCATGAATCTTATTTGTGGTTTTAAACTAGAATTAAAGAGCAAACAGATTTTGTCTTAACTTAAAGGCCCAAAAAGAGATGTGCAGCTACCACTAAACTCGTAAAAAATAGCTGTGGCAAAACAGGATTATTGTGTTTTAAAATACTTTTTAGTTTGGAAATTTTTTATAACGTGCTTCTTTTATACGAACAAATTCCAAAAATCTGGTGATTTTGAAAATCTCATAAAGTCATATTTTATTCGCAAGAGAACACAGAAAACATGAAATGTTTGAACTGAGATGGATATTGAACATTTTGAATTGAATAGCAGTGACCCATCTAACACAAACAAAAAAGCAAACGTTGAGACAGCACATCTATAAAGGCACCATCCACGCTGAAAGATATGCACATGTATTAGAGCAACAAAGAATAAGTAAGTCTTTTTCAGGGAAGGCCTTTTGTATTTTAGCAAGACAATAAAAAAAATGTATGCTGCATGTCTGTCATTGTAGAAGAGCCCTGCCTGCAGTTCAGCCTTTCTGCCAGCTGTAAATGAAAAATGAGATAAAGAAGATCGAGGACTGTTGTGCAACCAAGTATTTTATATCAGATAACAATGGGTCAACATTCCTCTCCCAAAGGTCCAGCAGCCGGTGTCCTCATTTTGATGTTCCCAGATGTTTACAGACTGTTGTTAAAAGAAGAGAGGGTGTTACCCAGTTTTAAACATGGCCTGTTCTTAAATTTTTTTGAACCATGTTGCTGCCATCAAATTCAAAACGACCTTGCCTTTTTTCCTAGACTGGGAGTAAACATTTTTCTGTGTTCTAGTCTGGGTCAAATATGAGGTTGGCAAATCATTGCACTCTGTTTTTATTTACATTTTATGCAGTGTTAACAACAGTTTCAGAATTGGGTTTGCAATTAAAACAATAAAACAAGGACAGTGTCACATGATGGCTGTCAAAAACTGCCTGGCGTGATGCTGATTAAAAAGCCATTTCCCTCCCTGCATGACAAACGCAACCTCACAGTCAGTCTTAAATGTTTTCTCCTCGTGTTGCAGAGACGCTTTGGAGTCGGTGACAAGTCTTTATAACCAAGTGGAGGAGAAGCTCCACACACTGGTGATGAGATCAAACGAGTCCCTCCAACAGCTGGAGTTCCTTTTCAGGCTTCGAGAGGTGGAAGCCAAAATCAGCACGGTATGTCTAGTAATCTTAGTCTGTTTACAATATTAGAATCTACAATATGTGTTTAAACATCTAAAAGTTATGTGATGATAAACTCACAGCTGGTAGCCACATGTACAAAGTGTAACCGCATAACCAGGGCTTTGTGTCTTGTAGGCTGGGATGTGGTTCAGCACAGAAGGTGAACAGAGACTGAAGGACTCTTACCCAATTGATGATACCCAGGCTTGCACTGAAAAGGATTTGGAGCACTTCCACATGTTCCTTACTCAGTCTAAGGTATCACCTAACGGCAAAGAAATTAGAGATAAGAAAACTTGCCCTCTTTTGGCTGATCAAAGTTGATATCAGTAATATCAGTAAACTGCAGAAGCGGAAGGAAATTGATTTCACTTAACATTTTCATCGTTTATCACAGGAAAAACAGCAGAATGCCTTGATCCTAGCTGCAGAGGCAGAGGGCATTTTTGAGTCCAGCGACAGCAGCCCTGCAAGAGATGTTTTTCAAACTCTCGTCAACACTTTCAGATCTAATGTAGAAGACTTCATGCTGCGTGCACAACAGAGATCCAAAGAACTGGACGCGCTTGTGCACGTTTACGCCTTTTGTGAAAAGGTTTGTGTTTTGTCATTGCTCCTGACAATTTTTATTAACGTCCCTTTCCCCCTTGTAAACATTTTTACTGATGACTTTCCATTTCCTTTCACTCACTCTCTCTGTCTAGGCATCTGCCCTGGCCAAAGAATGCAGTCATTCTTTGGAGCAGGTAGAGCAGGGGTGTTACCCAGCTCAGACTTTAAGTACACTCCAAATGTATGAGCAGAGATTAGGTGGTGAATTCTCCACCCCTCACTTCCAGGCTGTGAAAGCTAAAGCCTGCGCCTTGGGATCAGGGGCTTCGGCAGCAATGAGAGTGTGGAATGCAGCTTGGGCCCAGTGCCGAGAAGTCAGGCAGCATCTTAAGGAGATGCAGAAGAAGAAAAAATACATAGATAAGAACCAGATCCAGAAGACCACAGCTGCAAAGTCTCCAGGGGAACATGGAGAAATGGAGAAAGAGGAGAAAGGGAGTGTGATAGCAGAGGCAGAGCATTCCTTAACCCCACAGCTTAGCACCAGTGCTGTGTGCCTCAACTGCAACGACTTCAAAGAGAGCAAAAACAAAGAGTCTAAAGAGCTGCATTTACCAGAAATGCCTGATAAAAATGGAGAAAATACTTCTGATTTCTCTCTAAACACTGACTCCCACCAAGAGAGCAAGTTGAGGCCAAGAGAGCATCACAGTGAGACAGATCTAAGAGATGTAAACTCAATGAAAGGGAGCGAGGATTTTCCTTCACACCAACCTTTAAGTCGATCTCTAAGCGAAGGCTCACATGTCTGCTCTTATCTGACGAGCGTTCCTGGCTTTTCGCCTTTAAATGTGAGTCACAAGCACTGTCATAGTAAGACACAGTCACTGGAACAAAATCAGCAGCCCATCCAAAATCTCCCTTTTCCCCATAACAAGAGACTACTGCCAGGAAACCCAATCAGCAAATCACCAAGAGACAGCAATGAAGGGAAGGGTGAAGGATGTATAGACTCCAGACAGGAACCTGAAGATGTCAGGACTCCAGAGACATTACTCACACAAACAGAAATCAATGGCTGCACTGTTTTGTAAGTAACCCTCTCCCTCACCTGTAATCTAGAGCAAGATGCTGTCCAACATATGGCAAACTATATTAAATGTTTTACCCAAATGTTCCCCAGTAAGCAATACTATCGTATGAAGACATGCTACCCACGCACACACAATGTAAAACTGAGCTCACCTGGGTTTCATTTCCTGCATGTGGAACAGGAAAGTACGGAGGATCATGGAGGAGCTACTGTCCACAGAGAGGGAGTATGTGAAGGCTCTGGGTTATGTTCGAGAGCACTACTTCCCTGAGCTGGAGAGGGAAGATGTCCCTCAGGATCTCAGGGGCCAGAGGGGGAGCATCTTTGGTAACTTAGAAAAGCTCCACGACTTCCACCGACATTACTTCCTGAATGAGCTGGAGGGCTGTGTGAATGAACCCTTCAGAATAGGACGCTGCTTTCTACGTCACGTAGGTGCCATTTGTGAAAGTCTAGCTTTAAAAAAAAAAAAAAAAATATATATATATATATATATATATATATATATATATATATATATATATATATATATATATATATATATATATATATATATATATATATATATATATATATATATATATATATATATATACACACACACATACACACACTACACAGCTCACTAGCTGGAAACTACCGCAAACACTCAGCTCACTAGCTGTACCCACACAAAATGGCACTCTGGCCCAGAGCTCACCCTGCTCTGGGCTTAAATACCCTTAATTGCTGATGGGAGTCAGCTGTACAGGAGGGAAAGGTGGCACCTCAGGCAGGAGGTAGTGGGACACGCCCACACAGGCACCCTCAGGAGAGAGAGAGGCCCTGCTAGGGCCGTAACAATATATATATATATATATATATATATTAGGGGTGCAACGATACACAAAATTCACGGTTCGGTTCGATACTTTGGTGTCACGGTTCGATATTTTTTCGATACAAAAAATGTTCATGCCTTTTTAATTTGTCATTTATTAAAACTCGCCCTGTGTGTGGGGCTGGACGGCGTCAACACGTTAACGAGCTAACTGCGCTAACGCACCAGTTCCCACCAATGTAATTGAGCATTGCGTGGCACATCCGACATACTGTTTTACTTTTGTCCATGACGAGCTTCAGGGTCATACGTCACATGAAAACCAAAATAGTTCCAAAGTCCAGATCTGAATGAGGGTGGGGAGGTTCAATTTGCCATGTTACAACGAGCTTAGCTTCTGTCTTGCTAGCTTGCGCTGCGCTCAGTGGATCTGCACTAGGGATCGTATCGTTTAGGTTTTATCCGATACCGGTGCCAAATCGGTACTTTTGAAACGGTGCCGGTGCTCAAACGGTGCTCAAACCGGTGCTTAAAGAATGGAGAAAACACAAAATTGGTCCAAAAACCTCTCATGTTCAGCTGGTTTTTGTAAAAAGATAACAATATTAGCCTTTTCTGCAGCTATGGGGCATATATGGTATCACTCTTGGCTGGAAGCAGTGCTTAAACAATGGAAAAAACACAAACTTTATCCAAAAACCTCTCATGTTTAGCCGTTTCCCTCTTTTTCTTTGGTCATTTTAGCCTTTTTTGGCCAGGGTGAAGGGAGTATCTGCCATCAAACAAGAAGACAGCCGCATGTAGCTATGATGATGTTTGCTAGCTCACCTTACCTGCATTAATGTAATAACGTGGTTAGCCTACTCAACGTAAATTACACACGAACAACATTAAGCTACTCACGCAGAGAAGAACGGCTGCTGCTGCATCATCATCCGTCATCATTTCTGCTACACTGGCAGGGCTAGGGGCCAGGACTCTATTCTTCGTGTTTTTGGGGATGTTGCTAACTCCGGGTCTGATAACAGGCACCACACCCGCAGTAGATGCGCTTGGTGTGAGGTCTCGCAGCAAGCTATCAAATACGGCGCATTTCTTGGCTTTTAAAAAAACCCGCTATGCGTCGCCAGGTGTTTCATCGGATTCGAGGTGTTACCTCCTTTGACAGTATCACAGTATCAGCTTAAAGCACTTGTTGCAGGCTGCTGAGTTTGCATATTTTGCTGTGAAGTACAGCCAGACTTTTGACCGCTTCGCCTTGGGCATTTTTAATCTGTAGCTCTGCTCTAAAAGAACGTACGTACCTTGACCCGCCTACTATCCTCGGAAACGTAAAATGATTGGCTAGAAGTGTATCACAGCTCAGGAAAAAAAGCACCGAAATAAAGCACCGAAATGTGCGCTGCTTTTCGGTCTGGTTACTACCATTTATGTCAGAACCGACACCGGTACCCATCCCTAATCTGCACTCGACAGTGCAGCCTAGGCAGAGTAGTTGAACGCATATTCACTGAGCGCTCAACACAGACAGCATCTTCAGAAGAAAAGTTGATAAAAATAAATTTAAAAATGTGTATTGTTCATACATATGCGTACCAGACCGAGAGCACTGTATCGAACGGTTCACTATCGATAGGATTATTGTTGCACCCCTAATATATATATACACTCAACAAAAATATAAACGCAACACCTTTGTTACTGCTCCCATTCCCCATGGGATGGACGTAGAGACCTAAAATTCATTCCAGATACACAATATAACCATCCCTCCCAAACAGTGGTCACAAATCAGTCCAAATGTGTGGTAGTGGGCACATCTGCTATATTGAGATAATCCATCCCACCTCACAGGTGTGCCACATCAGGATGCTGATCTGACATCATGAGTAGTGCACAGGTGTACCTCAGACTGCCCACAACAAAAGGCCACCCTGGAATGTGCAGTTTTTTGCGCTATTGGGGGTCTGGGGACCCAGAACCGGTCAGTATCTGGTGTGACCACCATTTGCCTCATGCAGTGCAACACATCGTCGCATGGAGTCTATCAGATTGTCAATTGTGGCCTGTGGAATGTTGGTCCACTCCACTTCAATGGCTGTGCGAGGTTGTTGGATATTCGTGGGAACTGGTACACGCTGTCGTATACGCCGGTCAAGCACATCCCGAACATGCTCAATCGGTGACATGTCCGGTGAGTATGCTGGCCATGCAAGAACTGGGACATTCTCAGCTGCCAACTGCCCTGAACAATGTGAACCATGATTCATCCGTGAAGCGCACACCTCTCCAACGTGCCAGACGCCATCGAATGTGAGCATTTGCCCACACAAGTCTGTTACGGCGACGAGCTGGAGTCAGGTCAAGACCCCGATGAGGACGACGGGCATGCAGTTGAGCGTCCCTGAGACGGTTTCTGACAGTTTGTGCAGAAATTGTTTGGTTGTGCAAACCAATTGTTCCAGCAGCTGTCTGGGTGGCTGGTCTCAGACGATCTTGGAGGTGAACCTGCTGGATGTGGAGGTCCTGGGCTGGTGTGGTTACACGAGGTCTGCGGTTGTGAGGCCAGTTGGATGTGCTGCCATATTCTCTGAAACGCCTGTGGAGACGGCTTATGGTTGAGAAATGAACATTCAATGCACGGGCGACAGATCTGGTTGACATTCCTGCTGTCAGCATGCCAATTGCACGCTCCCTCATTGCTTGTGGCATCTGTGGCATTTTGCTGTGAGACAAAACTGCACATTCCAGGGTGGCCTTTTGTTGTGGGCAGTCTGAGGTACACCTGTGCACTACTCATGATGTCAGATCAGCATCCTGATGTGGCACACCTGTGAGGTGGGATGGATTATCTCAATATAGCAGATGTGCCCACTACCACACATTTGGACTGATTTGTGACCACTGTTTGGGAGGGATGGTTATATTGTGTATCTGGAATGAATTTTAGGTCTCTACGTCCATCCCATGGGGAATGGGAGCAGTAACAAAGGTGTTGCGTTTATATTTTTGTTGAGTGTATATATATATATATATATATATATATATATATATATATGTATGTATGTATGTATACACACTGTTTCTTGAATCATTAAATCATTAGTTTTTCCATGAAACAATCGGTTTAAGTTTTGGCAGCTGTTTAATGTTTAGTACTACCTCACGGTTTTCAAACACCAAGTAATTTCCCGATTGATGTGTAATAAAATTGCTTTCAAATGTGTCCTGACTTTATGCCAGTGTCTTTAGCTTCCAAGAATTTACTGGAATTATGGTACACTGCTTGGGATGTAGTGACATACTTCCACACAGAGTCCCGACTAATCATCTGCATTTATTTTCCATTTTAGAGAGAAAGCTTTGCTTTGTATGCCCTTTACAGCAAGAACAAGCCCCAGTCTGACAGTCTCCTGATCAATCACGGGCAGGCTTTTTTCAAGGTGAGATCACAAATGTGGACCTTCTCTCCAGGATGCCACAGATATGTAGTCGCTATATAGGATGCTATCAAAAAACGCTGTTGTTTCAGGAATAAAAACATCTCTTTGTATACCTCTGAACCTCTCTAGTGCTATTTCTTTTTTTTTACATTTTATTTATTTTTTGTATTTATTTTTTGTTTTTTTTGTTAAATTGCCCAGTAGATGCCTCATTCTGACCACTTGCAGTCGTGCATGTGTGATTAGAGCAGAAGACGTGTCAAAACGTAGACCCTTCAAGTCTTGTTTTGGAGAAGAGATGACAAATCTGTCCTCTAAGGCAATGCTGAAATTCCAAATACATTGCAATATTGTATTGTATTGCATTGCTAGTGGACTGAATGGGACTTGCAAGAAGTGATGTAATCAGGAGCGCTGGATGCAATTCAGAGGTACACATGTAGTCATATTTAAATTAGTTAAGGTGTTGACTGCACCTCATTAAAAGTTTGTAGAGTGATATAGTTATTACAAATCCTGTAATAAGGATTTTATGAGAATTCCTTTAATAGCTATGTTGGTGGAGAAACTGACTGACTGAAGCTGACAGATTTTGCCATTATAAAAGGCATTTATTCAAAAAATGTTCTTCTAATCTCACTCATCCAATGTCCCATCACACACACGCATGATTTTAACCATGTCATACACCTTTTTTAGCCTGTACAGATATTCACCAGACCTTTTATAACAATACTGCTTTGTTTCCTCTTTTCTTGTACCAGCAAAAGCAGCTGAAGCTGGGGGATAAAATGGACTTATGGTCATACCTGTTGAAGCCTGTGCAGCGCATTAGTAAGTACAGTTTGCTGCTGCAGGACATGATGAGGGAGTGCGATCCGGGACAAATCAGAGAGATAGCTGAGCTAAAGGCAGCCCTTGAGGTCATCCACTTCCAGCTTCGTCATGGCAACAACTTGCTGGCCATGGACGCCATCCACCACTGTGATGTAAGAAGGACTCTGGTAGCGTTAGCTTTAGTTCTGTGTAATTTGATTATCATGATTACAAGATGTGAAGTTTTTAAGTGTTATATGCATATTACAAAATATAGTATGAATGTACACTGGTTTGTCATGCTGTTGTGCAACATCTATGGAGTTTAAGCAGCAAAGTAGGGAAACAGGTACAGGCAGGTCAATATAAATACTCAGAAACATTCATCATTTCTTGGTTTTGTGCAATAGCACTGCTAAGACAGAACATGCATAGGAGAGGCTAGGATATGATTAACAAGGAGAATTCATTAGCCTCATTCATAGGAATCCAAAGTGAGGTGGTGTGTGTGTGGTGGTCTGGAGCTCCATTATCTGAGAGCCCAGAAGGAGGGGGTGAAGATTCACAGGAATTTTGTGGGTTATTTTGTTAACTTGATGACCTCTCTCCTGTCAAAAGTAGTTAAAAGGTTCAGTATCTTGCTTTGCTGCTTAAATTTATTTGATTTTTTCTTTAGCTGAATTTAGAAGGTTGATAATTATTCAAAGGATCGTACATTTAAAATGTAGTTTTTTGCATTTTTGATGGGTACAGCACTGCAAATGACCCTACTGAGCCACACTTAATAACTCTTTTGTGTACTACAGGTTAATCTAAAGGAGCAAGGGCAGCTGATTCGTCAGGATGAGTTTTTGGTAACTTTTAGGAAGAAGAAATGTTTCCGTCACATTTTCCTTTTTCAAGAACTCATCCTCTTTAGCAAGACAAGGAAGACTGACATTGGAAATGACACATACATCTACAAACAGTCATTCAAGGTACACGTACTGCGCAAAACAGAATTTTTTTGTGATTCATCACAGCAAATGAAAGTTCATTCAAGAAACTTCCCCTTTATAACAAGTCACTATAAAATTACTTATTGCAAACTGCAAATGACTGTTATAGTGACAGATTTTCCATTTGGTGTCATAACTTAGGACAATTTCCTCTTTGCGTACATGAAGGGGAAGACTCACAACGCACACAAACCAGCTTGGCCTTTACCGGAACCTTTATCCAATGTGACACATAATATAGAACTATACTCAGTAGTGTATATCAAAAACAATTACCAGTCACAATATTTTGACGAAGTTTTTCTGAATAATTCAATAATATGCGTTAATATACCCATAAACCTTGAGCTGCAACTTATAAAAACAGTCCTTTTGTGAAAATTTGCAAGTACCCTTACTTAAGAGTCACTATTTTAACACAGCTCAGCTCTTTATTTTAAGTCCTGTCTGGCACACTGATACTCCTCAAGAGGACTTGGATATTTGCCTGTGGTTTTACAAATGTACCAAAGTGCTTGCTGTATTTACAAAAACCTATAATCTAACACAAACACATTATCTTTCTCTGTATTCAGACCTCTGACATAGGAATGACACAAAACACCGGTGACACCGGTTTGTGTTTTGAGATCTGGTTCAGAAAGAGGAAAAGTCAGGACACATACACTCTGCAAGCAGCCAGCCGTGAAGTGAAGGAGGCTTGGGCCAGGGACCTGGAACGGATACTCTGGGAACAGGCTATACACAACAGAGGTACGGCACCTACATATAAACACACACCAATTACTACATTTGGAGGATTCATTTCATAAAAGAAAAACAAAAAACAAAACCCAGCGCAGCATATCTAGCTGCACAATTAGTCAATGAATGTACCATTTGAAAATTACACAAATGGTTTCACATGTTATCTTTTTAGAGGTTCGTTTGCAGGAGAGAGTGTTTCTGGGTATTGGAAACAAGCCTTTTATGGACATTCAGCCCAGTGAGGCAGCCATCAATGATCGAGCCATTGACTATGTACTGATGGGGAGAGGTGAGTATTTGATGTTTTTAAATAAATTTGTGACTTCTCAGACCCTTACACGGTTTCTTGTTGTCAGAAAACAGAGGCCTGTTCTCTGTGGGATCATGTGCATCACGGGACGAGCTTCCAGGAGGGCGGCCAAAGTCTGCTGGTTCAAGGAGCAGCTCTTCTTCCTCCTCGTCCTCTGGACGGGGCTCCCTCTCCCCCGTGGGGTACTTGTGTGGACCAAAGCAGAAGGTGATTGCAGGGGTCCTTGGACGATATGCATCACCCCCAGGAGCCCTGGAGGAGGACGATCTTGACCAAGAGAGTGGAAGTCAGCATTTATTGTGTGAGTGAAACCTTGATCAGAGTAAAAAGTATGTGATACATTTTTATTACACAAAGTCAAATGACCAGTCAAATGAAGAGGGTATTTCTCAATGAACCAGAAGGAAAGTATATACTTTGATGTACCCCAAAACTTCCTATTGTTATGAGAGTGTTTCTGATGACCCCTGAACAGGTTTACAGTATCAGGGTATTGTGTTTCAAGCCTCAGAGAATTTCCTCTACAAGCTATGGGGCCAACGGTCAGAGATCAGGGCAGATTTCTTTTCAAGAGAGCCAAAGGTATTTCAATAGCAAAGCTAATTCCTAAAAAGCTGTTTGGCCCTCAGCTGTCGGCTATATTTAGGAACTTTCTCTCACCACTATGTAGTAGCGGGAGAAGTTTGTCCCGTGACATAATTGATGGCAGACTTTGATCATTCCTCAGTTCAACCAATCATGCACGTACAATTTTAACAAAGAAACTTTTCTTTGTTTCAGTGGACAGCTCAGAGTCGTCAGGCGAGAGCGTAAGCGGCTTCAGCAGTTCCAGTCACAGCTACCACTCTGCTATCGGAGGAGAGGTGGAGGACGTAATCACTGTTAAGGAGTCAGTGATTGCTCAGCCAACTGAGGCTTCCAGCATTCTTGCAGGAACCACAAAAAAAACCCAACCACCAGTTCCACCCAAACCCAAGCACAAACCAAAAGATCACAGCAAGAATCTGCCCTGCAGCAAGGTGCAGTACGGATCTGAGTAAAAGGTCATTTGGTTAAAACCAACCTGGTCATAAATCACTCACAGATGTATTCACCACTGAGTGAAGTCACTCTCATTTCTGCTTGTAAGCTGCTTTGTAGCTTACATGTGTGGTTTTGAATGTCAGTAATGAATCTTCTATTGTGACCAGTCTTAAATATTCCTTTTTAATTATTATCTCTCAGGTACAAAGCACCGCTTTTGGAAAGTCCACTGATGTTTGAGAGCTAAGATATATATAAGGTATAGTAAAAGTAATGCAGTTTTACATCACCTATATCTTTTAATGTTGCATAAAACACTAATGAAAGGGAGGCACGTGAATAATCCACTGTTCTATTGTGAGAAGCAGTTATTTTTATATTTCTTCTTCATTTCTTCATTTTTCTGCAGATGTCTAAGCAGCCTGCGAGTCTGTGCCCACAACCAAAGGAGACATCACTTTATTCCAGCTGTTACTGTAATGTTATACAACTCTGTAAATAAAGCTTCTTTTGATGTCACCACTAAAACCGTAGGTCAAGAAATCATCTGTGTGTTGTATTCTCACTATAAATGGTGATAAATGTCAGTTTGAAATACCTGACGTGG
Source organism: Rhamphochromis longiceps (assembly GCF_057381845.1). Lineage (NCBI taxonomy): Eukaryota > Metazoa > Chordata > Actinopteri > Cichliformes > Cichlidae > Rhamphochromis > Rhamphochromis longiceps. Next base: position 16,517,429 of record NC_140561.1, read on the forward strand.
CTTTTTTTGCACTATATATTAGGTTAGTTTTATATCTTAAGCTGCAGTCTCTGTGTCTATGTGTATTTGCTATTCATAATACATTGTGAGATTACTGTGTACTCTGAAATGTGGATTTTATCATTGTTAAATAAAAACACAACATAATGCCATCTTTTTCAAATCTATTGCCAAATGTTGTACGAATGATGGAAGCCTCAGCAGTACTCAAAGCACAACTAATTTCCTCTGGAAACAAATCCTTTGCTTTTTCTTTTAACAATTTTTTTTATAATTTCACATATTACCGGTCTGAAGATATTGTTACATGACTTTCATACTGAAATACACAATATAAACAGTGATGTTGCCTGTTTGCTTTTGCATGGCCTTTTTCACACCTCAATATGAAAACATTTGGTGACCAAAGTGGCGACATTAGGAGCTTAACTGCCAGGTCAGACTTACACTAGCTGGACAAAGTAAATGAGCCATCAGGGCATCATCATCATCATCATCATCACCACCATGTTTTGAGTACCTCCCTCAAAAAACAGAAATTGAGTGGTTGTTAAATTTACAAAAGTCTAACTTGTAATTTGAACAAAATACTTTCATGTTTCTAGTAAGAGTGGTTAGTTACCTTGACTCTCGAAATGCAGAAGATCCCATGAGATTTCAAACCACAGGAAAACCACTGGGGTTTAACCTGTCAATGTCACGGGCTGCGATGGCAGACCGTGGAGTGACAGTGAAAGCAGGGCCCAAACGCGAGACTCTAAGTGAAGGACAGTGGATTTATTTACAGGAGGTGAAAAACACACAACTATATACAAAATCCCAGCACTGTGGTCCCGTGGTGATTCTCCCTGAATCCCACACAGTGCAGATGTCCGTGAGAAGTGAAAGGTGGCGACTCCAAAAAACTCCAATTCCCACACCGTGACTTTAGAGGCGTACTCCGCTCCCGATTCCTGGTAACACAAAAGGCAGAGGGTTAGCAGGGGATCTGTTTCCGCGGAGGTTACGTAAAAGCTCACGGCAGTACTGACGAGTTCTGACTCAAGGATCCAGCGTCGGCCTCAGCTCAGCTGCAGTCCTAAATGCCGTTCCTAGACGAGCGTAATCTGCTGCAGCTGGCAGAGGACGACGAGCGGCAGGTGCGGCCGTCTCTCGAGTAGACCACTTCCGGGTTCGCAGTCTCCTCAGCGAACCCACACCTCCGGAAGCTCACACAGAGACACATGGAGAGATGGAGAGCAAACCAATACAACACACGGAAAACATAAACATACACTGAAAATGCCTGAGCCCTGGGTCCCTAGACCCAGGCCATGACAGTCAAGGACAAAAATGTAAAGAGAACTCTGTATCAAGCCTTGTAATCAAGCCTTGTAACCCGCACTGTATCAACCCTGATAAAGTTGAGAGATAGATGGAGTAGAATTTCTTATAAATCCTTTAAAATGTTATGTTAACCTGATTCTAGACTTTGTTGAACACTCGAGTATTTTGTCAGACTAACGTAATTTGCATGGGTTCGATCCACTATGTCAAATTTAGTTGGGCTCAACTACAGCAAATAAATTGACTCTTTATTAATTAAGTTAGTACAACTCAAGTATATTAAGTTAGAATAACAGATTTGCATAATATGAAAATAAAGCAATTTAATCGCGTGGAAAAATTTTCCATAATTTTTTTTAATGTTCATTCAACGATTTTTTTTTCAGTGCTCAATAAAAATTACATTTACCTTTCTCCCGTGTTTCTACCACCCTGTTGCTCGTGTGTATTGACACATAAAAATTCTTTTGAAATTTACTGTTGAACTAATCGGTCTCTCTGTACCTGTGACTCATAGAAAAATTTACCCAAGCTGATGCTCATGTCAACACCACTTATGAAAAGCTTCCAGCTGTGTGAAAAACCTAAAGTGTTTCTAACATCTGTCTACTTTAGCTGGTGTTTAAGTCTATGGCAACTCCAACAATCAAAAGATAAAACACTGTAAACTAGTGTGATGATTTCTCCCACTCTCTGGTTTGTGTCCTGGGAGAAATCACAGCTGTTGTCATTCAGCTAATTGTTTAAGGATGGCCTGATGAATAACATTTGCTCTCTTCTCCCCGTCAGATAAGCTCATTTTTTGTTTTGTTTTTTAGGTTTGATTTGGGTTTATTTCAAGGGTTTAACCACTGTATCTTTCTTTTCAGATAAAATCCATGATTTATTTATTTATTACTGTTGCACTTCATTATCTGTGTGGTCTCCCTGTTTTTTTTGTCTAAACTTGGACCTGGTTTGTGACACTGAGGGCTTGTCCATTTTAAAATGGGCAAAAACTGGGTTTCCAGCCTGTTTTGGGTGACTATTAGAAAGGCTTATTTGTTGTCACTAGAGCAAGTCTGGGAGATCCATATCAATTTGTGGGTTGGTGAAGAACGCACTAGTTTGGTCAGTGTTTTTGCTCATCTGGTTTATTTTCTTGTACAGCAGTTGGTTCTTTGTGAATGGTTTGGTGTTAGAATAAGATTCGTTTGCTAGGTGTTTATATAATGGGTTTCATAGGTAACCTGTAGGAATCCACTGTGTTAGTGTAGTGTAGTGGGGAACGTGTGAACAACTCATTGTTTCCAGTTGCTTTTTTAAGCCACCGATTTAGAGTGTGTAAGAATGCCATACAAGTAACTATCTGAATGCTAGGCTTGAGTTGGTTATTTCTTTTGTGAAAGAGCTTGTTTTGCTTTTTCAATTTAATTCAGTTTTGTTTATACTGTGTCAAATTACAACAACAGTTGTTTCAAGGCGCTATACATTGTTTGGTAAAAACCCTACAATGATACGAATAAAACAGAAAGGCAGCAATCATATGATCCCCTACGAGCAAACGCTTTGGCAAAAGTGGGAAGGGAAAAAACTCCCTTTTAACAGGAAGAAACCTGCAGCAGAACCAGGGTCAGGGACGGGCGGCCATCTGCCAAGGTCAGTTGGAGTGAGAGAAGAAAGACAGGACAAAAGACATGCTGTGGAAGAGCGCTGAGATTAATAATAAGTAATGCTTCAGAGAGGTGTAAACACAATCAGTTATTAATTCATGTACAAACAGGGACTTGGAAGAGAGAGACCTAATGTTTAGTTATCCACATTCAACTGTTTTACTCTTTGGTGCAATTGTGGAAACTGTATTATTCTTTCTTTGTGATTTTTTTTTTATGTTTAAGTCATTTTGCTGATCTTCAGTTAGTTTTTTTGTTGTTTTGGAGCAGACGCAGTCTCTTAGGGGGTTTTGGGGGGATAACAGGTGGAGAGAAGCTGCAAAGAGGTGTGTAAGACTGCAACTCTGCTTCTTGGTCTCAACTCTGGATTGAGCAAATTGGTGGTAAAACAGATCACTTCCATAGAAAATGTTGGGGAACATGAGCCAACTGCTGCAACTAGTGAGTCACTAACAGTGCAATATGAGAAAATGGGAGGTCTAGCAGTCCAGAGGATGGTGCAATGATAAGTGCACTCTTTTTCTTCAGTGTGCTGACTGACAAAGTTCAGGAGGCTTATGCTTCATATATATATGACATGTTATCCTTGGGTGTTCTGAAAGGCACTATTTTCAAATAAAGTGTGTGTGTGTGTGTGTGTGTGTGTGTGTGTGTGTGTGTGTCTATATATATATATATATATATATATATATATATATATATATATATATATATATATATATATATATATATACGGTGGTTAGCACTTTTGCCGCACAGCAAGAAGGTCCTGAGTTCAATTCCAACATCAGGCCGGGGTCTTTCTGTGTGGAGTTTGCATGTTCTCCCCGTGTTTGCGTGGGTTCCATCCGGGTACTCTGGCTCCCTCCCACCGTCCAAAGACATGCAGCTTGTGGGGACAGGTTAATTGGATAATCCAAATTGTCACTAGGTGTGAATGAATGTGAGTGTGAATGGTTGTCTGTCCCTGTGTGTTAGCCCTGCGACAGACTGGCGACCTGTCCAGGGTGTACCCCGCCTCTCGCCCTATGACAGCTGGGATAGGCTCCAGCGCCCCCCGCGACCCTGAAAAGGATAAGCGGAAGTGAATGGATGGATATATATATATATATATATATATATATATATATATATATATATATATAATGCAAATTACTTAAATAAATGTAAAGCTGAAACTCATAAGAATAATTTCAGTGAAGCCTGTGCTAGGTTTTGTTTTTCTCAAATCAAAAGAAATTCTAGTACATGCAATAGTTGCCAATGTAAAGGAATGAATGTACTGCTCTTAAAGGAAAAAAATAAGGTTTCTAGTAAATTGCAAGTAAAACTTACTACCCTATTATAAGGTCATATTGTGTTCAAAAAAACATGTCCTCCAGTTTTTCCTGTTTCTCTGAGTCCTACTGTGGTTGAATCTGGACACAAAGGTGACTATATTTTCATTTCCAATGGCTGTGTCCCTTCCTGGTAAAAAGAAAGTGGTGGTAAAGGTCTTGAGAGGCACTGGAGAACTGCTTACTTTTGTCTTTGAATCCGTTCTCCTGTTCTATTAAAATATAAATGATGACTTTGGGATGTGTCCAGCACTACCTGTGGAGGGAGTCGGCATAATTCTGGGAAACAACCATGCTGGAGAAGGTGTGTACTGTCTGAACATGAGATTGAGAGGTTTCCTCTTTGTACAGTAACTAGAGCGATGTGTTGAAAAAAACAAAGTGATAATAGGACATATAAACTGTAGTTATTACAGTGTAGTTATCTGTCTCTTATCTATCTTTTTTGTAGTGAGTTGGTTCAGAAGCAGAAGTCTGATCCCCCTCTTAAGGTTTGTTTTGGACTCCTGCCCCTGCAAAAGTTTTTTAAAAGTATAGCTCAAGGGTACTTTGTGCAGTCCAATGTCCTGGTGCGCAGATGATTTGTGCAAGGAGATATTAGATATTAGGAGAATATTGGTCATTTAAGTTGTGGTCCCTGTTAAATTCAGAGAAAGTTTCTTGAAAGTATCCTATGAGGGTGTAGCATTACATTTAAGTGTCTGACAGACATGCAGATGGATCTACCATTATTTCTTTTGGTCTCATTTTGAGAGATTTGTCTCTATAAGACCTTGGCTGCATGCAGCGGGGCTAGGGGAGGGTCTGTGCTGACGGACGTGGGTTACTGACCTGGTAGCCTGGCTGCCCCGGGGTGGGTCCAGGATGGGCGTGGGGTTGTGGGGGTGCTCCGTCTCCAGGCTGGGGCCCTGGCTGGGCCTCGGGGGCTTGGGTCCTGGTTGGTGTGTTGCCGGGGTTGCCCTTTCTGGCTGCCTGTGCCTCAATTTTATCCCACAACTTAGACATTCACATTACTCACACTCTCATAACACATACATATAGGATCTTGGGGGTGGGCACGCTACACGGACTCCAAATTACCATCAGGGTGTACACCCCACCCCTGGCGTCGTTGCCCACCTCTCAATTTTAAATACACGTAGACTGTGTGGACACAGTCGCCCCTGCTAAGACGGTACGGTGTTATCCTAATAACAAACCGTGGGTAACACAGGAAGTCAAAGCTGTAACTTCGGTCGTTGCTGTGCTTTTTGGAAGTCGAATTTCCCAGAGGAACCCACCCGAGGGATTAATAAAGTTCTATCTTATCTTATCTTATCTTATCTTATCTTATCTTATCTTATCTTATCTTATCTTATCTTATCTTATCTTATCTTATCTTATCTTATCTTATCTTACATTGAGGGCTATCAGGGGAGCTATGCGCTTACCTGCTGCTCTCTGGCAGGTAGCTCCATGCCCTCCTGGGTTTTAAATGCACCTTAGAACACACATGCATCAACACTATATATGAGCAGGCGGAGGGAGGTTTGGAGTCTTCTCTCACCCCCGTTCTCTGAGGAGTTGGCCGTCCGACTGGGGTCTGGAATGTGGGGCCTCCCTGCTGCTGCTGAGTCGGGGCAGTCTGCATCTCCCCACCGCAAGGAAAAGGGTAACACCACCTGGGTCTGGGTGCAGTTTCCCCCTCCAGGGGCAAGGGTACCTAGACCTGGGGAGTGTGATTGTGTGTACAGTGTCTCTTTATGTCTGTCTCCACTTTGGGTGAGTGTTGAGTATTTGCATATGAGAGCATGAGGGTGGGAATGGATGTTGGTATATGTGTGTGCCTGTTTGTCTGCGTCCATATCTCAGGTTGGGTATCAGACGCCACCTCTCTGCCACATCTCAGGCCCTCCAAGGTTTGGAGGCCTATCTCCCCCCACCACTTCCCCTGCCAGTGGTGGACTCCCTCAGACATCGGTGCGTTGGTGAGTCGTTGTGTCTGGGGATGGGCGTCCAGGTACACACCGGTTTACTCCTTGGTGGCTGCTTATCGGGGCCTGGAGCCTGGGGCTCGCTCGGGCCACTTCGGGGGTGGGGTGCCCTCGGCCTCTCGGCCTGGGGCTCGGTCACTCTGGCACAGCTGGCTGCCGGCGGAGCTCACGGGCGCGTCACTGCAACCCCCCCCCCCCGGCTTCTGCTCCGCGGCTGCCCTCATCTGGGACTCTCCTCAGCTCTTTCTGGGACAGTGGCGCGGCTGCCCCTCTGTTGGTCTTCCTTGGTCTCTTGTGTTCTGGGGGCCTCTGGATGTCTGGAGTTTTGATCTCCTCCATACCTGCTTCATGCCCTGGAGGACGGGGCTGTGGCTCCCCACACCCTCTAGCAGATCATTACATGTAGGAGCCTTTTAAAAACAAGCGTGTTCATGCTCACAGGCGTACACACGGGTGCTCACACACACAAACTACACCCTTTTTGGCTCCTACCTCAAAGCACACTGTGTTCTGTTGATCTTATGTGCTGCACAACAATGTTTAATATTTAGTATTTACTGTTATATTCACATAGATCATCATGATGTTGTTTATTCTATTGCTCTAGTCTTCTTCTGCTTGTTTTCTTTTTTCTTTCTCAACAGGTGATCCAGGAAAAGAAAAAGAGAGAAAAAAAAAGGACACAAAGACAAAGGTGATGAAGCAGATTTTCATTGTCTTTTCTTTCTGTCTCTTTTCTCCTTTTTCCCCCTCTCCTTCTGTTAACTTTCTTCTGAACTTTTCTTCTTGTTTTTCTTTCCCGTTCCTGAGTCCAGTCTGGCCTGATTACAATAACTTAGAATAAAAATAACTAATAAAGATCAAATAAACTATGAAAAAATAAATATATATATACGACCTTGGGCAGTTGACAGGTAAGTGAAACCAGTCCATAAGATCTAATCCTGATGTGTCGCATTACATAATAGATCTGCCATTTGGGTATTTAGTTATGGACTACATTGGCTTGCTGTCTCCCTCAAAGTCTGGTAACTTGTGCCAGGCTATCACTGTCAAGCAACTTAATCTTTGCATTTCATTGCAACCAAATCAGTGGTAAAAACATTACCATCCACAAACCTAAGGTGCTCTAGAGCGCTTCCATCAAACAGTTGTTTCTTTGCCGCTCAGATGAGGGTAAGCGCCAACAACAGGTTTCATTGATCACAGTTTTTTTTCTAATACCTTATCACACCTCACTGAGCACTATATAGATGTTAGAGATGCTCAACACATCAAGCAACGCTTTTACTGTGTTTTCCCTGATAAGAGAGAACAGCTGGAGAAAGCGATACAACACATGCTAGACAACAGAACAGAAAACTCCAAATCCATCTGGATATCTCTCAGTTTACTAGTTTAAAAAAAAAATCCACATTTAGACAGATTTCAGAAAGCTAAACACTGTTACAAAAGCAGATGTGTTTCCGTTGCCATTCATGGACAATTGCATTGACCACGTTGGTTTAGCCAAATTTGTGAGTAAATTTAAGGATGCTGGCAGGTCCCTCTGTTTCCTAGAGCCGAGCCGCTCTAATAACATTAACCAGTCTCACTTCCTACAAGGTGATGCCTTTTGGTTTGCGCGTAATATCCCAGCAACATTCCAGTGGCTTATGAACCATGTGGTGACTATTCTCTCTGATTGTACTGCGTAACTTGATATGGTCATATGATTAACGGAAAAACATCTGCAGGCAGCACGTGTATTGACTGTGAATTTGGCCAAATGTGAGTTTTCTATTGCTACAGTTACCGGTCTGGGATAAGTTGTTTGTCTAGTGGTAGCAAACGTCCTCAAAGACAGAACTTAGCATGATGGGGTATTGCAGAAGCTTTTTAAAAGCTTCTCTGCAGCAGTTGCAAATCGCATTGACCCTCAATGACCTCTTGAGTTCAAAAGTTAAGGTTTTTGAAAATGTCAAAGCTCTCTTGCATTCCTCACCTATACTGGCAGCTGATATGACATGTTTTTGACTTTTTTTTTCCTTTTCAATATGTTTCAGTTGAAATATTTGATTCTGAGATGTGTATCTTGGATCTGTCAGAGTGTATACTGACTGTAATCCCCTTACTTTTTGTGTTCCCTCCAGCCCTGCTGTACTTGTGATTCTGTGATTAATTTTCCCAAATTGATACACATGTCAAGGCCACATGTGAATTTTTAAAGGCTGGAACACAGAACTCCCAGCTGTGTAAGAAAGTGTTTCCAACATCTCTTATTTTCTTCTGCTAATGAAGTTTAAGGCAGCCCCTACAATCAAAATGTAAAACACCTGGATGATGTAGGAAACACAGTAAACAAACAAGCAAATAAATAAATGAATGCTTTATTTACTGGATAAAAAGGTGGAGTTCTAGATTATCAAAAATACCTGAATTTCATTCATCACAGCTAAAGCATAAACTTCTTGGAGGTTGTGTTAGAACAGTTAACCACACAACCAGCCATATTGTGGCATGTGGGAACAGTTTGTTGTAATCTCCTGCCTTGGAACACAGTTTGTTGTTGAGTTTAAGGGAATTGTGTTTACTGTGCCTGTTATAGTTATGCAGCTGTTATAGTTGTGTTACTGCCAACACTACAGTGCTCTTTTATGGTTTGCAAGTGTTGTTGAAAAGAGATGTTGCACCATCGGTGAAGCTTTTGCAGGGTTAATGACCACCTTGGAACTGCAGTGTTAAAGTGCACATGAAACACTTTATGTATTAAGGCTAATTTACAACACGGAGCAACTCTAAAAAAGAATGCAGCTTAAATCTAGCTTCAGTGTTAACTCTATGATGATTTTTTTAGAGTAGGGTTCTATGGTATAAATTAGCATTAACACATGAACTGCTTAATGCCACCTTAAATGCAGGGGTTATCGTGACACCTGAAGCTTGGGTGTTTCTGTGAGTTCTTACCTTAGTAACTCCTAACCTCACCACAATATTCTTAGTCTGAACATTCATGCCCCAAATGCTCCAGAGGACATGAAAACTACAAACATGGCAGAAAAGTCTAAATCTGTCACCCCAAATTGTAGCTGTGACACTTACTGCTGTGTCTAGACACCTGCCAATCAAAACAGCCATGTCCCTAACAATATCATCCATGTGGAGGGTTAGAAAAGCCAGCCAGCCTATGATGGGAGAAATTAGACTTAAACTGTTTTCATAGAAGTGTGTAAAATATGCCTTTTAAAGCTATAAATGTAGACATTTTAACATAGGAGTCTATAGGCACTGATTCGGTTTTGCTGTTAGCTTCAGGTGGTCTTTATAGGAATTGCAGTTTTCTGGCATTTCCTCAATACCTTTATTTTTCAGCTGGTTTCGGAGGCTGTTGCTTAACTGGGAGGGTGTAGGGGGATTGGTAATATTCAAAATATCAATTTCAAGCAATCAGAGTTTTATGAAAAACACTGAAAAATGTTCACAGGTCAAATTAGTTTACAACTGTGGACAGCAATGGACTTATTTTTCAATATGTGCGAGTCAACCTCGGTTAAACAAAATCTGCACAAACGGAAAGGGAGAAGGGGTTTGATGTATAAAAACAAAAGCTGGACAAAAGCTGGCAATTTTGAAAAACAAAACAAAACAAAAAAAACAACCCCAGAGTGTGTATTGTGCTAAAATGCATTCTGGAGAAAATAAATGATACATTGCCATGACTTAATAACTCTTCTCTGTGGAAATTCCAGAGAATTCTGAGAAGACTTGAAGGGGAAAAAATGAAAATTTGTCTCACCGTGCTGACTGAGCTGCTGTTATGTATTTTTTTCAACCTACAATCTTTGTTTAGATTGGCAAAGGTTATCTTCTGAGGAAATCTCACAAACATTATCAGATGATGACAACATATTTCCCCAAACGTTTTATCTGCTGGAACATGTTTTTCTCAGCCAATTGGCTTACAACCCTGTTTAAAAGATGATTAGATGAAGCTGCCATGGTCTCTGTTACCTGCTCAACTTCTTTGTTATATATATGCTGCCTGAAGCTGTATTAATTTTTCTCTCTTTTTTAAATGTTTTTGAAACTTTTTAAATACGATAGCTCGTAGTGCACTCGGTAACCTGCTGTTGTTTTCCAGTAAACTATGCTGATCATTGCAAAATCACTACAGCACTTTACTATTCGTTCAGCCTACTTGACATAGGGTGTGTAATGAATCACTGAAGAAGTATAGTAGTTCCTCTGTTTGTGTGTATGTGTGTGCGTGCGCGTGTGTGTTTTTGTAGCAGGCGCTCACTATTGGTCTTAGCTAAGCTCTCTCTCTCCCTCTCTCCCTCTCTCTCTCTCCCTCTCCAGGGGAGGGTCACGTCACACCCACTACCAGACTGTCAAACACAACGAGGACTACAAATAGGGCAGAGAGCAACAGAGACACACATAAAATTCCTCTCTCAGCTGAAGACTGCCTGAATACACAGTTTGGTCAACAAGCACAGAAATAGTCATGGCTCAAGGTAAGTTGTATGGTGCCTCCTTACTAATTTTATGGTGATGTTATCTTTTGCACGAAGAGGTCTTTAATACGTAGAATTTGATAGAAATAGTTAAGACCTTACTCAGTATAAAAAAAAAATCAATATTGTTACATGTGTTGTTTTGAGTCATTCATTCGGGTCAGCATGGGTGTTCATTATTATCCCACTATGTCTATGTTAATGTGACTGTGATGTTTAGTTACAGAGTTTTGTAGAGAAGTGCATGTTTAGGAGGTGAAACTTTCACTCTTAACCTGCAGGCACGGTGCCAAAGATTTCCACTGCTGTCTGAAGTCATCACTATTCACTTCAGCACCGTACTGCTGTATATAGCGATGTCACATTTTCATCAAGGATCTGAAGATCTAAAAAAATGTTTCACCTTTATATTTGAGAAGATGATTGCCTTCTAAGGTCCCTAACACTTAATAATAGCAGCTGAGAGCAGCTGGTGCTTCCATTACTTAACCAGTGCTTTCTTTTTAGGCTCACAGAGGACCAAGAAAGAATTCGGATGGTGCTGCTAAGAAATTCATAACTCCACAAACAGCACGTCATTTCTGTTTAATAGGAATCCCCAATAATTCAAAAACATAAAAAGTTGCCCACCTGTGTGTGAAGTCAAACACCGCAACATACCAAAAATATCTGTGGAGGGCAGCTGGACACTTTAATAGCAGCCTAACCGTCTGCCAGCGCACCTCCGAACAAATTGTAGTTGGTCATGCTTACACTAACTTCTTATAAATAAGCAACATTTGTTTTCCATATGCTGAATGTGCACAGAGCATTTATTTAAATCTGAATGAACTTTTGAAGGAGAACCTCAGTCAACATGGGTGTCTCCTTGAAGACTGAAAAGTTCAGAGTGTTTTTCCCTGTTTATTTCTCCAGGATTTTAAACAGTGTCGACTGTACCAGCTCATGCACACTTGTCCCCAGCTAGACTTTGTGTAATTTTCCTTATGAGGCTCATAGTGGCCTCAGTGATGCTAACCATGATCCACACATCACGGGGGGGGCGACTGTGGTGTGTGGCTCATGGTTGGTAGACTGGAAGTGGAGAGTGGGTGTGTTCAGTATGTAAACGTTAGAAAAAGAGGGAGGGTCGGAGCTTAGGAATTTTGGCCCGTTCAGTTTAAAATGGAGTGCTGTCCTTATAATTTACGCAACCCTGCAGGATAAACTGCAACCCAGTGACATGCATTCAGTTTGTCTTCACACCACACATGCATACCATATGACATACCAAAGCTGCTCCGCTTTAAATGAAACATTATGTTCAATTACGGGAGCAAATCAAAATACTTGCCTTTTGTACTATCAATGTAGCCGCAACAAGCCTCCAGAGCCCTGCAGAGAGGATGATGTCAGTTCCCCACTGCACCATTAGCCTGTTGTCTCTAAAGGTTTAAGGTGACAGACATCCATGTGTTATTAATCTAAGTAATTGTTTTCACATTGTGTAAGCTGAGGGCATGTTTTATTGGACTTCCTTGTCTCCAGATGGCTCCTATATAACTTGACATAATAATTGTGCTTCAGTGCAATGCTTACATTTTTTTTTCAAATATGTGTTGATTGGTTTGGGATCATGAACAGACTAAACAGAAAAGCCCTCATTATGCTCTGACTACACTCTCCAGCTGTGTCAGAATACACTGCACTAACGTGTCTTCAGTTAAGACCGGACTAAGTTCAAGATCAGTAAAACATCAGAGCCATGCCAAATACTGAGGAATGAGCCCCTATGGATTTCATGTAAAACCGCAGGAACTTTTTCTAGTCGAGCCTTTGTTTACTTAAGTCTCTCCTAGCCTTGTGACTACCACCTCATGTCTGTTTCAAGCATTAAGTTTTCAAGGAATAATACATAGGGAGAGGCTAACATGACATGTCACAGTGCAGATGACCAGTGGTTACACAGCAGCAAGAGAATCTCTGAGTCATCATATAGGTGGGCCTTTAATCAAAGGGTGGGATTCTTTAAGTTACAAAGGACACTGGAGCGTGAAGGGAGTGACTGTCTGGGTTTAGCTTCTGGTAAATTAATACAGGAAGATCTGTCAGATAATATCATCCTTGAATATTGGAAAAGACAGAGCATCCTACAGTCTGCAGTTTAATTTCAAAGTGAAGTCATCACAAGCAGAAGGAACAAACAAAGCAGTTGTTTTATGTTTTTTAGATTATGTGCCACATCCACAGCTGCGACACAGGAAATCCAGACCTTGTTAACTGCACTTTTTCAGTTAACTGATCATTTTTTAAAAAGTATTTGTTGGACACTTTTGATTTTATTAGAGTTCCCGATGTCCTACACAGCAAATAGGTTTCATAAAGCTTCCACTTTTTTGCGACATTGCATCATGTGCTCCATATGCATAGAGGTATATTTTTTCCTATCATTATAAGAAACAAGGCCATGACTAATGAACTTCACAAATCTAAATGATTATTCTGGACTAAAAATCCAACTTTTTAGGTCAGCATTGAGAGAAATTACTAGGTAAGAGATGTTTTTAGAAGTAAAAATTGTAAGTATGGATATGTCAGTATTGTTTAATATAAATAGCATTTACACTGTATAATTTCTGTCAGTAGTTGTGTAGTAGCTGTGTGTGTACTCAGCTAAATGTGCTGCAGACAGTGTTTGATTATTGTAAATATATTATATGCAGATACTCTTTTACTCTTTGTGTTTTTTTTCTTGATCTGCATTTTTATAAAGAATAATAGAAACTCTCATTACCAAATGGTTCTTTATAGACTATACTGCATATTTTAAATACTACTTAAATACTTTCTTTTTTTATTCACGTTTTTTTCCCTCCCTCTCTCCATTTTAGCTCTGGACATCGATCGCTGGAACTTGGAGTGCGAGTTCAACAACACTGACCATCGCACCGATCTCAATGGCATTGATCGTCTCATTGTGAGGAGAGGCCAGCCTTTCTCAATCAGCCTGTACCTTCGCTCTGGAAGCTACCAGCCAGGAGTCAGCTCACTTGATTTTGTTGCAGAAACAGGTACTGCTCCTGATTCTTGTATTATAATATTTATATCATATACATGTGTTCTTTTATGAAGTTTATATGGTCTGTATCAAAACAATTGGAAAATTGAATGAATAAAACTTTCCCTACACAATAGGAATAGGAAAAGCATTGTGTCCTCTCATTCAGGAAGTTAGCAGCAACTTGAAACCATTTATTACCATGTGTTTATGCTGTCACTATTTTCATTGTTGCCTATTCAAGAATGAGAAGGGAAAGAAACAAAGTTTATGGAAAGGGAAGTCATGTTCCCGTCTTCAGCGATCAGCAATAGTGCAACACCCTTTTCACACTGGGCTCAGTTACAGTAGCTGAAAGATGTTTCCATTTCTATCCTCTATGACCTTAGTTGTTATTCTTTGCAGCCCTAGAAACTATATCTTAAATTTTTTGCAGTACAAACAGTGAAAGCTCTCTGTCTCTTGTCCTCTTCTAATATTTGGATAAGTCTCTTATGAAGAGCACGATAAGTCAACTTGTTGCAGACCATCGAATGAAACTCTTTAAACAGGAAATGTTGCTCGCCAAGAGGAAAGCGTGTGTATAATCACAGATAATGATATCAGCCTTTGAAAGTCGAATGTGCTTTAATGGATAAGAGCGGCACCGTTCACCCCCCCCAGTGTGTGAGCCCAAAGCTTGCCCTTGCTTTAGCTGGCTGAGTGGGAGATGTCAAAGAGTTGGCTCTGTGGATTAAAGTGAACACAAATGATTTTAAATTCGTTTAACACAGCAGAATTTAGGAATGAATTACTAATCTATTATGATATCCACAAATCAGAAGACATACTGTAAGTTTACATTCCCTAGCTACGACTGTTTCACTAGGATCTCTGCCTCTTCTTTCAGACTCAGACTTCTAACTATATTTGGGGTTTCATGCAGGTCCTCAACCCTCTGAACAGTATGGCACCAGGGCCTCTTTTGGTCTGTCTGCCAGCATTGACACTTCCTGCTGGAGTGCTGCTGTCACCAGTCCACCCGGAGACATGGTGGCCCTGTCAATCTGCTCTGCACCAGATGCGCCTATAGGCCGCTACACCCTGACCCTGGGGCACTCTGCGAGGATCGAGTTCATCCTGCTCTTTAATCCCTGGTGTCCAGGTGGGTAAACAGAAGCTGTCGCACAAGGGGCTCTTGTTAAGACTCACTTTGATGATCCTGTTTATTGCAGGAACTTTTCAGTTGCACGAGTGAAGAGACCATTTAAGGGAACGGTTGCATAGTCAAACAACTATGTTGTGATTTTTAAGCAATAGTTCAGCCTTGAGCTGAATATTCCTTTGTTGGAATAGTTTTGAAGCACTGGATTGAAAGTGAATGAAAGAGAAAGATTGAAAACGAGGATTATAGACAGAAGACAGCTGTAACATGTCAGCTACTTCACTTGTGTTTACTTTTGAGCTGAGCTAGCACTAACCTTTCCAGCAGCAGCCTGTAGTCTTTCCTTTGGTACATAATAGTATTTTACACTCTTGTGTTTTCAATAGGCAGTTTCCAATAGTTAAAGACCAGCAGTACATCATTTACACCCTAGTTAGGACATGTATTAAGGCATGTATTAATGTTTGTAATGTCTCTTGGCAACAGGTGATGCAGTATACATGGACAACAAGGAGAATTTGGCAGAGTATGTCTTAGCTCAGGATGGGATCATCTTTCGAGGAGCCTACAAACATCCCATACCTACTCCCTGGAATTTTGGACAGGTGCCAGCAACAACACTGACACAATCAGCCTGCCTACATTATCCACATAATCAGTTATATAAGTTCAGACAGTGCCAGAGCGGTGAGGGAGTGAACCGCACTCATTCTGATAACAGAAAAATACATCTAGATCTGGATACATAAAGAGGGTGGACAGCATGATAAAGTAGTATTTTCTTTAGTAGGATCCTGAGAGCCAGAAGATAATGTTTTCCTATTCTGATTTTTTAAGCACTCCCTTTCTACAATTCAGTTTCCAGAGGACAGTTTCCCTTCTTCCCTTATTAGAGAAATTAGGATCATTTGTTACTTTGATGGACTGTCTAATCTTAAAGAGTCTCTCCTAACCTATTGAACTGGCTGTAACTGGGACCTGGTACATTCAGATGCTAGGGTATTCGGATCATGCCATGAACACAGATATTTCAGCCCAGTTTCAATAGAGTTGATTTCTAGTGAAAATACTCCTATTTCCCCGACTAGATATTGTAATGAAAAACTTCAGAGCCCTAACAAGCTTTTTTGCGCCTCGGACCGGTTTGTGTCCGACAATATATATTGTTGTGTTACAACAAAATAAAACCAGTGGAGGTACCAAAAAGAAGAAGATTTATTCATAACACAGGGGAAAAGACCCAGGGAAACTGAGTTAACAATAAAACTGATAAAAAAAAAAACAACCCAATAAAAACCCTGAAAATCATGTTTGTACTTGCTCGGCCAACTCCTTTGAGCTTTCACTTTACTGTTATAATATCAGCCTCTTTCACCTGGCAACTCATCCCCAGACAGCTATACGTCTGACTCCCCTTCTACAAATGAGAGCTGGAAGTCCTGCTGTGCACTACAAAGACACTGAATAAAAGTTTTGTTTTGAAAGTGCTAAAATTACTGTAAATTTCTGAGCTCTTGGTAAAATAAAGACAAGAATGTAATAATGAAGAACCAATTTTTAACAAAAGAATAATAATATCAGATCACTTAACCTCCCTTGTGGCAATAAAATGCAGCATCAATAGAAAGCCCAGGATGTCTTCTTTACACTGCAGTAGGCCTGAGATACAACACATATACTTTGGTTGATGTATAGGTCTCAAACGTGCATCCCTCACATAGGGCAAGAATGAATTGTTGAGTGTTAGGAGGTTAATGGATGGTGCGTTCCATCAGTTTTTCCATGACGTGACTCTTCAAAAGCTGGTATCTCTTCCTCTGAATTTTTACCTTCCTGCTTTAATGCCTGAATATCCTCCACATCATGCCCTGCCAGAAATCAGTCTGTTTCCCCTTTAAAATTCTGAGTGAAGTCCCTTTAGTCCTCTGCTTCCTGAAGTATGGACATAGGTTGAATTTGAAGGCAGTAAGCCCTGCTGTCCACTACAAAGTATACTTTAAATCACTGTAAATGTGATTTTTAGCAGCAGAAGCACAATATCTGCAAAAATAAAGGATAACCTCCCTTGTTATAAAATGTGGAAGCCTTAATGCCCGTCATTCTGAATGAAAACAGTATTGTATATGAATGATTGGGTATGCTCAAAGTTTTGACTTGCATTGTATTTCAGATTTGTTGTATTTATTTATTTTTATAAAGCATGTGCCTGCCATGACATGCCTAGTTTTGTTATTTTTCCGCTCACACTTAATCTGCAGTTATGTGTCTTATGTTGCGGTACAGTTTGAAAGTGGAATCCTGGATGTCTGTCTGAGGATTCTCGATATGAATCCTAAATATCTGAAAAATCCTGGCAAGGACTGCTCAGGGAGAAGAAATCCCATTTACGTGTCCAGAGTGCTGAGTGCTATGGTTTGTCCTTTTGACTTCTCGATATTCTTTCATTTTGAGAGAGTATTGTTTCTCTTTGTTAATTTTCATAGACACGTTTCTTTTGCCTGGCAGGTGAATTGCAATGATGACAAAGGGGTGTTGCTGGGAAAATGGACAGGTGACTATGAAGGAGGCGTCAGCCCCATGTTATGGAGGGGAAGTGTGGAAATCCTGCGCAACTGGGACACACAAGCCTGTCAGCCTGTTCGCTATGGACAGTGCTGGGTGTTTGCTGCAGTGGCCTGCTCAGGTAAGATAGCACAGAGCCAGGCTTGGTAGCCTATCTCTAAAAACCGCTTGCTTAGACTCAAGCAGACAAAACATTATATCCTACATATAAGCACATATTTATGATATGCATTTTGTTCATCTTTTAAATATGATAATACTTAAGTTATTGTTAAACCTTGTCAGTTTCCAGGGCCCTGGGCATCCCCTGCCGACTTGTAACCAACTATCTGTCTGCACATGACACCAACAGCAACCTGGTGATTGAACGCTATGTCAATGAAAATGGAGAACTCATTCAATCCAAAGAAATGATCTGGTGAGAACTCTTTTAAGTTGACTCACAAATGGTGGGACAGCTCACAGATTCAATTTAAATCACTGACTATCTTGAAATGAGAGAATCCACAGGCTATACTCAGCGTGAATCTGTTGTGTCATGGGGCAAGTGTGAAGACCTGAGTTACTTTGGTTAGGGCAGCTGGGTCTGGAGTAATGAAGAGGTGTGGCAAGGGTGGCCATAATGTTTTTGCATGTGATGCATGGTTGTAATACATATGACCATGCAGTATGTTTCTATTATGCTATCCATTTTATGGTATGCATTGTATCTACAGGAACTATCACTGCTGGGTAGAGAACTGGATGACTAGACCTGACCTTAAACCTGACTTTAATGGTTGGCAGGCCTATGACCCCACGCCTCAGGAGAAGAGTGAAGGTAAGAAAGACTGTCCATCTAAAGCATGTTGTTTTATCAAGTAACGTGCTCACTGTGTCTTTCCCCCCGTTTCCCTCAGGGGTGTACTGCTGTGGCCCCACCCCTGTCAGAGCCATTAAGGAAGGTGAGCTCACGTTCAAGTACGATGCCCCCTTTGTCTTTGCTGAGGTCAATGCTGATGTGATCACATTCATGAAGAAGAAGGATGGCAGCACATCGAAAGTTTCTTCCAATGCACTCGTTGGCCAAAAGATCAGCACCAAGAGTGTGGGCAGTGATGCCAGAGAGGACATCACTCATCTCTACAAATACCCTGAAGGTAGATCAAACTTTTAGCACTCCAGCTGAATCAAATAAGTTCTTTCTCTTTTGAAAAAAATAGATATTTACCCAAGATGTACTATTTAAACACTTGTTTGCAATGCAAAGAGGGATTTACCATGCACGCCTCATCCAACATGGTCTCACATGTTTGCATTCATTGCACTTTTGCCCAGTTTTTCACACACCGTAAGTGTGCGTGGAAATCATTCCCTCATACCTGTAGGTAAAACCAGGGTCACTTTCTAGCTACATTCCTGAATTGCTTATCAGTGTTTGCATTCCCCCTATTGTACATAAAGTCAACTCAGAACACCCTTAGGCTCATTTACTCCTACACACACTTTATCACTTTGGTTCAAATATACTGTAGAAATTGATTATACAGCATGGCAAGGCATATGGGCCGAGGCTTCTGTTATTTAAGCCATGATGTCGCTTCAATACTCACAGGATCTGCTGAAGAGCGGGAGGCTTTTAAGAAAGCTGACCATCAAAACAAGCTGCTCCAGCAGCAACAGAATCAAGGCCTGCACCTCAATATCAAGGTGACATCAGATATGAGGAAGGGCTGTGACTTTGATGTGTTTGCTGTGGTTACTAACAACACACAAAGTGAGAAGAAGTGCCGCCTGTTGTTTGGATCCTGCGCGCTGTCCTATAATGGGTTTATGGGAGGGAACTGCGGCTTCAAAGATCTACTCAATGTTGAGCTTTCCCCTGGAGGAGGTAAGTAAGCTCACCGCTGATAGAGAAGGTTAGTACAGACTTTTCTTTTCACTGTAAGTTTAAAATATAATGTCTACGTCCTTCCAGAGAGGAAAGTTCCACTAAGGCTGAACTACTCCAAATACGGTGGTCAGATCACTGAGGACAACCTAATCCGTCTGGCAGCTCTGCTGCTGGACTATACCACTGGAGATACAACACTGGCAGTGAGAAATGTTGTACTGGACAACCCTGAAATCAAAGTCAGGGTGAGTAGCAAGATATGTGACAAAATACAAACTTTTGGGGTCTTTAAAACCCAGAAGTGACCTGAACAAATATAACCAATGTCATGCATGATTGTTATGAGATAAGCAGCATTATGAGCTTCATCTGAGAGTGATCATAATTTTTGGCCTGTTTCTGAACAGATCCTGGGAGAACCAAAGGAGAATCGGAAGCTGGCTGCAGAGATCACCCTTCAAAACCCTCTGCCAGAGAGACTGGAGAACTGCTGCTTCAGCATCGAAGGGGCCAACCTGACAGGGGGAGGCATCATTACTGAGAGGTCATTAAGCCATTAAGATATTTGTCTTTTTTCAAGACAACCTTTTAAAAATTATTACTGTCTGTAATGGAAATGTTACTTCCCAATTTGAATTATGAGATTTGTGTCATATTGTTTCACGTTTTGCTGCCAAGTCTCCGTTCAGCACCCGAATGTCTGGCTGAATGTGCTGCTGTTTAGTCAGGACAGGAGGTCACTGGAGCAGGCAGGAGAGAAAATAAATTACCAAACGGATTCCTTATGATTGCTCAACAGAAGAAGATAGGAGGAGTATCTCCTCATTGAGTGTTTGAACAGTGTCCAATAATTTACTTTACATAAATCCAGCTTTGTGTTTCTGACTCCATGACTGATGAGCAATGTGCCTGCTATTTTTCTTTTACCACGACTATGTTTAGCCAAACTCTTCAGAGCAATTCAAACACTTCAACTCCAACTGCACCATTGCCATAAATAGTCACAAGTATCATGGTTTGTTTGACAGCAGGAATTATTGAAATGTCTATGCAATCACAGGACTGTGATATAAACCTTCTGGTGTTGCCTCAAAAGTAATATTTAAACTTTTTTCCTGCAGGCTGGGACCAGTGGGACCTGGTGAAGATGCCAAGGTGAAAATCTACTTCACACCCACCCATTCTGGACTGAGAAAGCTGGTGGTTGACTTCGACAGTAACAAGCTGTGTCATGTCAAGGGCTACAGAAACGTGATTATTGGAAAATAAAGCCTTTCAATGTCCGTAATCCATTAAATGGAATTATTCTTACTCTTTTTTTCAGACCAGGCATTTAAAGATTAGACAATGAATCGAGTTTAGTGCCTTTCTGCTCCAGTGCTTTCTTACTGTCTCCTCTCTTGTTTATTAGGGATTACTATGTGGATATATACTTTAGTCTGAGCCCAATTTTTTTTTTACTGTGATTTATGAATGCTTTGTACTCACCGATGCCAGCCACAGTCTGATGATTTTAGGTATTATGTGTTATTTGACAAAATTAAAAATCTTGTTTGCCAGTCAGTAACAGCCTTTGTTTCCACGTGACTGAGAATGCAATGTGTAGGTTTTTGTTTGCGTATTATATGACAGTCAACACATTTGGACTAACTACAGCAAAGGCAATATGGAGGAGCTGTGTTTATGATGCTTTTTCTCTTGTTGTTTATATACAGTAAATATTTCCCTGGCTAATCACAGCCAATCCTGAATATTTTATTTTACTCATGGGATCCATTTCCACATGCACACTGTGACTCTGCAAATATTCCTTTTATGGTAGCATCTCTGTCCCTAGTAAACATGCTGGCATTAGTTCCCCGTATGTACTGAGATTACAAATGAATACTTCAAACACACTTTGGAAGCTAATCTTTTGTCTCCTAACACATTACATCATTTAATGACCCTCTGTTATTACTGCAATGAAAGCTTTACTTAAAACAAGGATCATCATAATCTCCTCTCCCCTTTTTTGCTCCTCCCCTTTGTGAGTGTGGACACTTCATCTCTTTGCTCTTGAATGCTTTGCTTCTTATATTGATTTTTATGCTGATTTTTTCCCTTTTTTCCGTGTGAGCTTACCTGCGATAACTTCTGGACACTTGTAGATCATTAGGACTAGAGTGTTCTTAACAGAAACAGCAACATTTTATGGTTACCTTATCCTCAGCGCTCCGTGTGTCTGTGGCCTAGACACAGCTGAAGCCTGATTACAGCGTCTGGGCACCGAGCAGCCTCAATAGCCTGGAAAGGTGCTAACCGCTAGGCTAACTAGCAACAAGATGCCTTCCCTCTCCACAGATGACTACCACAGCCTCCTGCAGAAGATTGCAGTACTGGAGACAAAAATTCATCGCTTAGAAGTAAACGTGGAGGTAAATGGACTGTGTGGAAATGAAACAACCTTGCCTTTGATTCAAAACAATGGCGATGAGCAAGCTAGTACACAGCTAAGGAGCACAGATAACATGACCAAGAAAGTAGACTCTGTGCATTATTATAAATCCTCAAGTGATAATCCCCCCTTAGACTGTCTTGGTGCAAAACCAAGACATAAATCATGTCTCCTGGAAGGGGGAGGACGTATCACAGGCAGGGCACAGCGAGCTGAAATCTCTGAAACCGACTGGCCTTCACTTCCTACGAGACAGAGAAGCTCTTCTACCCCTGTATACAGGAGGAAACAGGACTGGACAACCGTGAATAGGAAGGTTAACAACAAACCTCCAAAACAACTGAATGTGAAACTGCAGAACAGATTTGCTCCACTATCAAAGGACCCTGGATCTATATCGGACAACCATCCATCTAAAAGCAGCGAAATAAGGTCTGAAAATCTGTTGAAAAGTGAAAGGCCACAGGGAAAGCTAAAGGCTAGGCCTGAAACTCTGATTGTGGGTGACTCTGCTGTAAAGGATGTACAAAGGATGTGCGGTAAGAACACTAAAGTCCTCTGCTTTCCTAACGATATGGTCAACAACCTGAAGGAGAGAATTCTTCAAATTGCAGATGAATATCCAACTGTGACAAACATTGTTCTGCATACAGGGTCAAACGATGTGTCCAAACAACAGTCGGAGGTTCTGAAACGGGACTTTACTGGATTATTAAATACTGTAAACTCTCTGAATGCAGCTGTATTCATCAGTGGACCTGTACCGCCGGTCAGAGGAGGAGACGAGAGATTCAGCAGGTTGTTTACACTGAATAAATGGCTTATATCAGCATGTGCTGACCACTCAGTGCATTTTATCGACAACTTTAATATTTTTTGGGAACGCAGGCATCTGTTCAAAGCAAATGGATTTAATTTTAACAAGTCAGGGGTGAAACTGTTCACCTCCAACTTGTTTTATTCCATACGTCATCCATCTGTGCTTGGTGCCAAGGCTGAGATAAACGAGGAGTTATCTCATAAAGAGGAACAAACAGTACTCCAAGAACAGACAAAGCCCAGCAGAAACCTTGAGGAGGAGCTCCATTTGCCCCCACCCGGGAAGAGCCTCAGAAAGGAGAGACATCCATGGCATCTGAGGAAGAGCCTCAGAAAGGAGAGACATCTAAGGCAAGAAGAGGGGTCCCTATTTGCCTCCAACTCTCTCAACAACACCAACGACCAGGACAAGGGACCACGACCTTCCCCAGTCCCCCAAACCCCTGACAGGCCATCACCCTCCTCCCCCTCCCTTTCTCCCTCCTCCCCACACCTGAAATTCACTGAGGAGATGATGGAGCGGACACATAGAGGACACACTCTTGACCTACTGATCTCCAAAGGCCTGAGCATTTCAAAGGTTACTGTGTCTGATGTGGGCCTGTCTGATCATTACTGTGTTTTCTTTGAAAGTAAAATCTCAGCCCACACAAATATATCAACAACAGTGATCACAAAACGGTGTATAACTGAACACAGTAGTGCAATTTTTAACCAGGTCTTCCCATTAACACCTGACCTGCCCAGAGGGTCAGTCAATGAGCTCGTCAATAGCTTCAATGCTAACATGTTAAATGTAATGGACACTATTGCTCCCATTAAGGTGAAGGTTATCTCTGGAAGGAAAAAGTCTCCATGGAGAAACTCCACACTGGTGAAAAATGAAAAAAGAGAGTGTAGGAAAGCTGAGCGCAGATGGAGAAAAACAAACCTCCAGGTTCATTATGACATTTATAAAGAGAAACTTCACAATTATAATTTACAACTGAGGAATGCAAGGAGGTCCTACTTCTCTGACATCATCACTAAAAACAGCCACAATGCTCGGGTCTTATTTTCTACAGTTGACAGGCTAACAAACCCCCCTGTGTCAGTGGCAGCTGAACTTCATTCGACCATGGCCTGCAATGACTTTGCCAAATTCTTCACTGAAAAAATCCAAAAAATTAGACAAGCAATTGGTACATCAACAGCAGATCCAGGATATGTACTGTGTCCACCAAAAAACTGTTTAAACACCATGAAACAGTTTCAACCTATTAACAGCAAAGACTTGGAGGACATCTTAGGTCAACTGAACTCCTCCTCCTGCTGTTTAGATGTCCTGCCAACAAGTTTTTTCAAAAAGGTCTCAAAGACTTTAGAGTCAGACCTGTTACAGATCGTCAACTTTTCTTTATTATCAGGTGTGTTTCCAGAATCACTAAAAACTGCTGTAATCAAACCTATACTGAAAAAGGACAATCTTGACAAGACACAAATGAACAACTACAGGCCGATCTCAAATCTCCCGTTTTTAAGTAAGATCATTGAAAAAGCAGTTTCCCAACAGCTCAGTTACTTCTTAAAACAGAATAACTGCTACGATGCCTTCCAGTCAGGTTTTAGACAGAACCACAGCACTGAAACCGCTCTGACCAAAGTGTTTAATGACATATGTCTGAACACAGACAGTGGAAAAATGTCAGTCCTAGTTTTACTGGATCTCAGTGCAGCATTTGATACAGTTGACCACAACATAGAATAGAATAGAATAGAATTCAACTTTATTGTCATTGCACATGCACAGGTACAGGGCAACGAAATGCAGTTTGCATCCATCCAGAAGTGCTTTAGTGATATAGATATATTACAATATATATTAGCAATAATATAGATATGTGAGTATATTACAGAAATGGGTCTATTATGGTATGTTATAATGTACATGGTATGAAGTATGTTGTGAATATTCTATAACTATAAGTATGTACAGGCTGTAGTGAGTACAAGCTATGTACAGGATATGAACAGGATATAAATATGAAAAAACTATACAGAATATGAAATAAATAACTTTACAGAATCTGGGATATACAGCTATACAGAAATGGGAACTATGCAAGTTGTAAACAGTTGTAGGATTAAAGATTATCGAATGTACAGAATGATTATTTACAGAGCTATACAGTAGTGCAGTTAAGATAAGTGAGATATGTGGATAATTTCTACAGAGGCTATATAAAGTGCTAGTGGTTGTGAGTGGTGGTTCAGTCCATGTTATTATTGTGTTTGAGGGTACAGTTGTCCATTGTGGGTGTGTGTATGTTCAGTCCATGAGTTTAACGTGGGTCAGATGTCAGGAGGCAGAGTTCAGGAGTCTGACAGCTGTGGGGAAGAAGCTGTTCCGGTACATGGTGGTCTTAGTCCGGAGGCTCCTGTGGCGCCTCCCAGAGGGCAGGAGGGTGAAGAGTCCATGTGATGGGTGACTGGGGTCTTTGATGATTTTCCCAGCCCTTTTCAGACACCGCTTCCTGTAGATGTCTTTTATGGCAGGAAGTGGTGCTCCGGCGATGCGCTGGGCAGTTTTCATGACCCTCTGCAACGCCTTCCGGTCCGAGGCAGAGCAGTTCCCGTACCAGACTGTTATACAGTTGGTCAGGATGCTCTCGATGGTGCAGCGATAGAAGTTCACCAGGATGTCTGAGGACAGGTGGTTCTTCCTCAGAGTCCTCAAGAAGAAGAGGCGCTGGTGAGCCTTCTTGACCAGCTTGGAGCAGTTGGTCGTCCAGGTGAGATCCTCGGAGATGTGGACTCCCAGGAACTTGAAGCTGCTCACACGCTCCACAGCCGTCCCCTTAATGTGGATGGGTGGATGTGGGTCAGCATTCCTCCTGTAGTCCACGATGAGCTCCTTGGTCTTCTCGGTGTTAAGCAGCAGGTTGTTTCTGTCGCACCACTCAGCCAGACGATCCACCTCCTCCCTGTAGGCGGCCTCATCGTTGTCACTGATGAGGCCAATCACCGTGGTGTCATCTGCAAACTTAATGATGGTGTTGGAACCACCAGCAGGTCTGCAGTCGTGGGTGAAGAGGGAGTAGAGGAAAGGGCTCATCACACAGCCTTGTGGTACACCGGTGTTCATTGTGATGGTAGATGAGCAGCGGTTATCCAGCCGGACATGTTGGGGGCGGTTGGTCAGGAAGTCCAGTAACCATTTGCAGATGAGGGAACTGATACCCAGGTCTGTCAGTTTCCTGATGAGTTGTGAGGGGTGGATTGTATTGAATGCTGAACTGAAGTCTATAAACAGCATTCTGGCGTAGGTGTTGTTGTTGACATATTACTCAAACGACTGGAGAACTGGACAGGTCTTTCAGGAACTGTACTAAACTGGTTCAAAACATACGTAGAAAACAGGAAATACTTTGTATCAATAGGTAACTTCACATCTGAGCAGACAAGTATCACATGTGGAGTTCCCCAAGGTTCCATCTTGGGACCCCTTCTGTTTAACATCTACATGCTCCCACTGGCACAGATTATAAAGAACAACAAAATAAACTATCATAGCTATGCAGATGACACACAAATATATATCACAATGTCACCAGGAGACCGAGGCCCTGTACAGGCTCTTGGTAAATGCATTGAGGAAATCAATGACTGGTTGTGCCACAATTTTCTCCAGCTAAACAAAAACAAAACTGAGGTAATAGTCTTTGGCACCAAAGAAAAACGATTACAGGTCACCAGAGAACTTCAATCTATACATCTAAAAACCACAAACCAGGCGAGAAATTTGGGTGTAGTGATGGATGCAGACCTAAACTTAGAAAAACACATTAAGACAATAACAAAGTCAGCTTACTATCACCTCAAGAATATATCAAGGATAAAAGATCTGATGTCTCAACAGGACCTGGAAAAACTAGTCCATGCATTCATTTTTAGTAGGCTTGATTACTGTAACAGCATCTTTACAGGTCTACCTAAAAAAATCAGTCAGACAACTACAGCTCATTCAGAACTCTGCTGCTCGAGTCCTCACTAAGACCAAAAAAGTGGACCACATCAGTCCAGCTCTGAGGTCCTTACACTGGCTGCCTGTCCGTCAGAGGATAGACTTTAAAGTTCTGATGCTGGCCTATAAAGCTCTGAATGGTTTAGGACCAAAATACATCAATGACCTCCTGACCCAGTATGAACCATCCAGATCCCTCAGGTCATCTGGATCCGGTCTTTTATCAGTTCCCAGAGTCAGAACCAGACACGGAGAAGCTGCATTCAGCTTTTATGCTCCTTATATCTGGAACAAACTCCCAGAAAGCCTCAGATCAGCTGAAACACTCAGTTTATTTAAATCCAGGTTGAAGACTCACCTGTTCTCAGCTGCATTTGAATAAAGCACCAAATCCACACTTTAAGCTTAAATTTCAAAACTTACATTTAACTACTGATTTTATCTACTGTTCTGATTTTATCTGTTTTGATTTTATATACTGTTGTTTGTTTGTTTGTTAATTAGTTAGTTAGTTTATTTGCTTGTTTTATTCAATTTTAAATCATGCTTTTTATTTGTTCTTGTTTCTAATGTCTCTGTAAAGCACTTTGAATCACCTTGTTGTTGAATTGTGCTATACAAATAAACTTGCCTTGCCTTGCCTTGCCTATAAATCCTTCATCACTGATTATACTCAGACTGAGCTGTGGAATATTCTGCAAGTTACTACATGCCAGTTTCCTTTATATTCTTTTCTCAATTCCTCTGTAGTCAGAGAGACAAAAAAAGACAGTTGATTAACTTAAAAAAAAATGCATATCTGCTTTTTCAGCCCCATTTCTCATGCACCTCTTTTTCCATGTCTACTTAGGCTCCTGTAGCTGAGCTCTCTGGCACCTGTTCCCTTTCATCTGCCTCTCACGGCTCCAGTGTTTGTCCTCCAAATACTTCTAAATGAGCAGAGAGGGCTCTAGCTTTATGACACAATTATCAATTATCATTGTATTAGACAGCTGCAGATCACAGTGCTGAACTGGAACACAGCCACAGACCTGTAAAGCTTATTCACCATTTAACAGTGCAAGATACCACAGATATATCTCAAATATGCTACAAGCTCACATCACGAGCAGGCTGAACTCTTTAATTTGTGCCGTGCATTTAAAGAAAGCATCAGTATTCCTGTTTTTTTCTTCCCTCTAAAGGCACGAGTGCATGGAAGTGTCTCTGCATGTTTGTGACTTACTGCATTTCAAAGCTTGGAGGAAGCAGTGCTCTCTGCTGGTCAGGGAGATAACCTGTTAAGAAAAAGAAAGCCTGCAAAGCTTTTGAAGAATGCACTGTTTGTGTTGCACAGTAGCTGGCAGCACAACACAATCTGTCAGCCGTTTGTGGCAGCTCGGAATATAATACAATGCACGGGGAAAATCCTTTGTTTATCCCGTCTACAAATGTGTCAGCTTACACACCGTAAAACGTGACTGTATGCTCCAAAAGCACATAACACAATTCACCACTCAAGAACACGACTTACCTATAATCTTACAAACATGCAGAGTGATTAGTGTGCAGTAAACATACCATATAACTGATATAAAGAATTTAAAGCATCACTGGATCTCACGAGTAGTCAGTCTGCACACCTTGAAATGTATTTAAATTACCGTAAAACTTTATTTGATCAAACACAAGACGGAAGACCAGAATCACAGAATCAAATTTATAATTTAAAATGAAAGCATTTAACACAACAGTAGCAACGGGGCAAACACAGTCGAGGAGTGATTTGGGGAAAAAACAAAACAAAGGGTATCTTTGTTCAGAAAACTAGGACAAAATTTTAGTGTGATTTACGTACTAGCTGAGGTTTGTAATATTTGATTGGCACTGACTAACTTTGTGAAACAATAAAAGTATACAGTGCAAATAAGTGAATACACAAGAACAGATATCTCATCTCGATGTGACGAGGGCGTACACTTGCATTGTTACAGACATACTAGTTATGGTTAGAAAGCTAAATATACACTTTGCCCTTAAGGCGCCAAAAAACAAGGACTACACGATTTAAAACCAATGCACGGAAAAGTTTTCAGATAATGAAAAAAGTGTAAAATTATTCAGTTTTTTCTTACAAAGCATTCGTACTGAAATACTGCAGCTTTCAGCACACGTTTTGGTAAAAGACAATAGAAGTGGCACACTGCATCGTCTGTCTGTATCTTGGGCCTACAATAATAACATAAAACTTTGTCATTACAGCCTGACTGTCACATTATGGTAAACTTAATGCACAGAGATGAAGTCAATCAGATGTACTGTCAGTAAAACCATGAACAATCAAACCATGAAACACAAAGGGTCTCAGCCGTGTGATAAATTAAGTGTGCTGATGAGTGTCCCTCTTTACAGAGTGAAGTCATGCAAAGTGCCGGGCACATGGCTCGTTTTAAAGCACACAGGTCTCGTCACAGTCAGATTGATGGGGCAAGTGTGGGTGACTGCCCTGCGACTTATACTGGACACCCTCTGATCCCTGACTTCTCTCGGGCTTCACCTGGAGGTAGGCCCGGACGCGGTGGTGCTGCGCCACAGCACCGCTGTAGTCGATCACGCGGCACTCGTACGTGCCCTCGTCTGTTGGTTTGACGCTGGAGAGACGGAGTTTGTGGGAGATGTTACTACCGGCCACTTTCACCACCTAATGAGCAGAAAAGATCAAGTTTTCTTGTTTATGTTTAGTTTGGTGAAATGTCAAAAGAGCATCTATCAAGAAATGGAAATGAGTGTTACAAGAGTGTGATTTCTTACATGTCCATAATCGTGATTGATAATGCCTTTAATCAAACATGACTTTTCTAGGTGACAGCTGATTGATACCACATCAAACTTACACTAATTTTAGTGGCACCTCTGACAGTCTCCTCCAAAGGTACGACCTGCACGGAAATACGGATGAAAAGTTAACAGCAGAAAGCGACTGAGGCAGGTTTTTCAAAAAAAAAAAAATAGATCTCATTCTTAGCAGCATCTCACTGGAGGAACAGGAACAAACACGACTGATGTATCAGTATTTTTTCTTTTAAAGCAAAGGATTACTTGTTTGGATTGCTTTTCTGATGTGTTTACCTTGTTCTCCTTGTTCTCGTCTAGCTGAGGTTTATACGTGTGTGTGTGTTCAAATGTGCATGCACAAGAACACACTCCACAGTGCCAAGCATGTAAGCCTGTGAGCAGGAGAGTTTGCGTGATTGGGTATGCAGAGGCACAGAGGTATTCTTTTGGGCATAGGTATGAATTATGCATGGAGCAGAAAGAGATTTTGAAAATCTATTTCTTTCTCAGCACCAATTATAGTGTCTAGAGGCACAACAGGGGAGCTCGAGTCCCCCCATGATGGGAGAGAGTCAACCTGTTCCCCCAGTGCTGGCAAATGCTAATCAGCAATTATACCTTGGTTTCCATGCAAGAGGGTTTGTGCCACTGCATTTCCCTTTGACTGATATTCAGTAAGCTTTGGGTTTAGTCCAAGTGGACGTGCCATAAGAAACTGTGTAAAATCTGAAAAAGTGAATGTTAAAATGGATGTTCAGCAATAAAAAAAGTGTACAGTGATTAAGGTTGCAAGAAATGATTTATATAATCTTTGCTTTGTTCTGGATGTGTTGCAATATCAGTTATATATGTACTATTTTGATCCATCTAGTATTTTTTGGAGCCATGAAATAATTTCTAGCTATTTCAGCTGTTAATTCACTACTTTTAAGCTAAAGCAGCCCTGTTTCATCTGTAATTGGAATTAAGATATATATTTTTAACAAATATTTTCTTGTTTAAAGTTAAATATAGGATGGTTGAGTTTAAGTTTGCTGAGGTATTACAGGAGTTTTTCACCTTCACTGGGCTACAGGTGACTCCATCAAGAAATCACTGTACATATACAATAAAGGAACTTCCATTACAGCTGCTTACATTATTAGTGATATAGGGAGGCTTCTCTTGCCACTCTCTATAGTCCTTGATATACCACCACTGGATCTCCAGGGAGTAGGACGGAGAGCCCGCCCCACGGAAGGAACAGGCCATCTCTACATCCTCACCACTGTGTGTCGTGATGTCGTGTGGGACCTCTGTAAACAGTGCTGCAACAGAGAGACAGAGACAGAGAGAGATGGGCTTAAAAGGACAGAAACATTATTTGTCAAAGAGCCTTGTGACAATGTGGCATTACTGCATCACACTCATACATGAGAAAAACTGTAAGCCAAGGACACAGTGTTGGAACTTAAATAAAAATAAAAATAAGGATTCAGGAAAGAGTGGTGTATTCAACCAACCAAGCAATGATTTTATACCGTAGGTCTGTTTGCACTGCAGGATGATAACAGTCATGATCAGGTTGGTGGTAATCAATCAGTTCCTGAATTTGTCTCAGTTTGCTTGGGATGCTCATAGAAACAAACGTGAGGCACAAATAGAAATCTAAAAATGAAACAAAACAAAACACATACACAGCAAAAAGTTGAATACTAAATAAATTAAACCAGTTAGTTAACCAAGGAATACTAAAAAAAAAAAAAGAGTGTAGAAGTGAAATATTTTCAGCTGGTTATAGCTGCTCTAAACTGACAAGGAAAAAATACAGAAGAGGGATCATGCTCTCTTATGTTTGGGCTAAAGTAAAAGCAATCAATGCAGCAAACTGACAATTCAATTAGCTTTTCTTTAGATATCAGTGTGCTTTTCAGTTGTTTTGAGTGCATTAATAAAACTGATTATATTATAGGTAAAGCTGACCTACCTAAAGGCTGTGGAGACAATAATTAGGGAATACCTTTTGCATCACAAGCCCACACACGTCTGAGATGTGACAAATGAAGCCCGACTGCAGCAGTGATGGATTTTAAGAACTCATTGTCAATGACTGATAATTTCAATTAAATAAAATTCATTAAATTTGAAAACTTTGACTTATTAGAAGTTACTACATTACTCAGACCTTATACACAGTAATGTGTATAAGGTCTGAGCAGACAAAAACATACTGAACCCAGTCAGTGTAACACAAAATTAGATTTATGCAGCTTTAGAAATTAAATCAATACCAATGCAATTTTGAGGTTACAACCATGAAATGTAATCTAATTTCAGTCAGCTCAATGTTGTGCTGGCAGCGCATTGGCCATTAAAATTAGAATATAATTAATATGCTCCAGAGTAAAAGTATAATGCACATAAAGCATCACAGGTGATGTGTATTGATCAAATGTAAATGTACAGTTCAACATTCACTCTTCCTGTAGCTCTGTTTTGGTTTCTGCCATCACCTGGCAAAACTGTAAAACAAAAGGAAAGGTACTGAAAAACCCATCGCTCTTTGAAGAGCAATAAGGACAAAAGCCATATAGACTATCAGGTAATATTTTAAGTCTTATCGAGAAAATAACAATCTTTCAGAAAAGTGAGTAAGAGAGGAGTTTTTATTATTTGAAACTGATATTCACTCTGCTTTCTGCAAAGATGAAAAGTAGGCTTGATGGGGGAAAAAAGCTGAGAATAGGCAAGCAGAGAGAGGCTTTAGTGCCACTGGACAGACTCCTAAAGCCTCTGTGCCCTTGCACTGCTGCGGTGCAGCCAGGCAGTGGCCTCATTTGTCAGGAGGAGACCTGCTGTAGTTTTGAGACTCTCCGGGGCCAAAAGAGAAAAAGGCAGAAAAGTAGGATAGACACCGGACACTTTGTGACTAAGTTATCTGGTCTGCATGCAAATGTGCAACAGTGTAATCTTGTTTGAACACTTTTTTTTATCCATTTTCCCCAACTATGCATTCAATTTACATACAATTGTAACATTTTTTCATAGGGACACAATATCTCGATATCTGATACACTTTAAAAACACTCTAGAAAAATAGCTACATAAATAACAAATAAATGAAAAGCATGTGTTCTGCCAGTAATGATGCTATGAGTAAGTAGAAACCTGAGGTTTAAATGGTCACTTAAAGAGGAAAGAGCTCACTGCAGAGAGAAGCAAGAAAAGCAAAGACTTACAGTGCACACGTGAGAAACGGAGAATTTTCATTAATGCTCATTTTACTACAAAAAAAGCTTTTTATGTGTTAGGAGTTCTGTCTTCTCTGCAACAGGGGCGAAGCTAAAGGACCAGCACAAACACAAACAAGAGCCACAAACATTACTAGTTTTTCCAAATATTTTAACACTGCCCCCTGGTGACAATCCGCAGCGGCAACTTGCAGACAACAGCCAGCAGAGCCCTGTGTAGCAACAACGCACAACAGTTTTGGTCACCTAAGGGAGTTTACTTCTAATGAAGCTGTGTCGAGAGGCTGTTCTTTGGCACA
Organism: Rhamphochromis longiceps; assembly: GCF_057381845.1. Taxonomy (NCBI): domain Eukaryota; kingdom Metazoa; phylum Chordata; class Actinopteri; order Cichliformes; family Cichlidae; genus Rhamphochromis; species Rhamphochromis longiceps. The sequence continues at coordinate 16,550,431 of NC_140561.1, forward strand.
GAGCAGTTCCGACTTCAACGCTCATATTCAAAAATGACAATCGAAAAAATTACAATAACAAAGACTTTATGCTAATGTTCAACAGTTTTACTGGCATTCAGCACCTCACTTTTGCTTTACCAGAATTAATACTTTAAATGCCATAGCAATTCAATAGTTTTGGAGACTTTTCAGTTTGATTTAAAGAAGTCTGGACTGAAAAAAATGCATTGCAATCCTTACAAAGACTGGTTTCTTGCAGGACTAATGTATTAGTGTATGGGTAGCTTCGTAGCCTTGGATGTCTTATCTCAACACCAAACATATTGGTAAAATAGCTTGTATTGTGTCTCACACGGCCACAGATAATATTGTGTTGCATGGCCCCAAGTGATTTTCTCTATACTGCCCTGCCCTTCAACCACTGCCGTGAATGCAACACATTCAATAGAGACGTTTCCAAAAGGTCCTAACATCCTGCTGTCAGTATTTGCTCAGATAAAAACTGCTTTTACATTGGCAGACCAAAATCATACATATAGACACATTTCCTTTAAGCTTTTGAGAGATCTCCTGAAAGAAATCACTTTAACATTAAAGTACTTAATAAGTTACACTACAATACACTTTATTTATGCTAAAAAAAAAAATAACACTTCAGTCACCAAACAACCAAATATTTCTCTACGTTTCATCACAGCCTAACAATCTAACAGTTAAGATGCCGGCAGATAAAAGGGCAGAAACCGCACTTTCTAATGTATGTGTTGGGCAATATTTTGTGTTAAAACAGAGAACATGCAAAAGGTTCAAGGTTTAAAAATACAAACAGTACAACAATACAAAACATGATGACATGATGAAAGACAAACTATGAATAAACCATAAGTTCCTAGCTCAGGATGAAATGTCACTGTGGATTGCAGAAATAACAGTCTTAACAAAAGATTCACTAGACAACAGCAAATTCTATCTCCTGACATTTTCAATCGGACACTTTCATTGTAATGCAAAAGTAAAATGCCCCCATAAGAAAAGAAACATAAATGTCTTTTATTTTAAACTGCCAGCCTTTATAGAACGTTTCGGGGCAGATCAGATGTGCACAGACAGCTAAACAGAAAAACAATAGGAAGTGCAGATCTATGATAAGCAAAAGGAAACAAAAACTGTAAATGTGCACATTTTCTTCAGATTTTTCTGCACAGTAAGCTGCATCTGCTGAGACAATTTCCCGTTGCGCTAACTACCCCTACACTGCCAGTGCAGACTGTAATCACAGCAGGTACAAAGATTAACTGTAACCTGATGGTGCGTGGCTTTCTTGCTAGGAAACCACAATAATTGTTCATTTTGAACAGATCAAGACATTCAGAAATAGCACCTGGGAGAACTTGTGACGACTGTTATAAAGTGAAACATTCCAGAAAATTGTAACATGACAAGGCCGATAACGTCTGGCAAAATAAATAAATAAATATTACAGCCAAGGCATGAAGTTAGAGTAGTTACAGAAATTAGAGACATCTACATCTACATATTCTATTCATTCAGCTTTAATAAGACTAAACAAATAATAAGAGAAAAGGAGCAGCTAACCTATTTACTGTCACTCTAGAAGGTGGTGCAAAGATTGACATTTCTGAGAAAAGACATTTTCTTTATGGTTTTATGCCAACGCAGCTACTTTTCATAATACTACAATATGATGCTCTGCAATGAAAAGCACTCTGTAAGAGTATACGTCTCATTATTCAGCAGTGGCAATCTTGCCTCTCAGATCTCTGACGAAGAGCACAGATGTCAGGCAAAACTAATAACAATGTCTTGTTATATTGCGCTTTCAACATATGGTGCTACAACTGAAGCCGGGGAAGGCAGAGAAGTACGTCACGCACAAAATATAAGAGCAAAACAACCAAGGGTGGCATTTCAATCATCTGGGTTTTCTTACTCAATGCAGGTTCTCACACTTTTCTGTCCTCCAGACACAGTATCAACAGCCAGCGGCACAGCACTGCAGCATCTTTCACGTGGAACAGACTGCACTACTGCGGGGGAAAAAAAGGCTGTTTGTGTGCGACATACTGTAGAAAGTAAGAAACACAAAGCAAGTAAGCACAAAAAGGAAGGTATGAAATATCTTTAAAAAATAAAATGTTTCAACATAATAAATTATTAATTGACCAATACAGGAGTATCAAAACCCTTCTGTTAAAAGCACTTGGGGAGATGATCCAACAGAGAACACTGCAAAGGCCAATGGAACCAAAATGTAATAAAAAGGTAAGTGTCCCAAGTAATTAATAATAACAGTTTACAGTTCCACTATTCATTCACTCTCTGGTGGAGGCAAGCTACAGTTGTAGCCACAGCTGCCCTGGGGCAGACTGACAGAAGCGAGGCTGCCATATTGCACCATCGGCCCCTCTGGCCAACACCAGTAGTCAGCTGTAGGTGAACTGTCTTGCCCAAGGACACAACGACCAAGAAAGACAGAGCTGGGGATCGAACCAGCAACCTTCCGGTTACAAGATGAGCTTCCCAACCCCCTGAACCACGGTCGCCCGTGTTCTATGTCTAATTAACACGTAAACACTTTTACATCTTCAAGATTTTAAGTCTTTGCTGAAGAGCATAAGCTGTGAAATTTGGAACGCTTCTATTACATGACACGGCATGATAACATTACTGAATGAGCATGAGTAACATATTAGCTGAAGTAAATAACTTTGTAACATCCTAGATACACCATTGTATTTTGTGGTGTTTAGTCTGTTTTAATTGAACTCTGGTTAGTTTTCCCCTTTGGTGTGGACACACAACCACAACACAACACTCGCAGGTCATTTACAGAGTGAACATGATTCAACCACAATCTGACCCAACTACCAGGGAAGTTTGCCTAAAACACCTTCCTGTAGCCATGTATGCTTAGCATTCTGGGATACAGCAGGGCCCCACAGACAGTGTTGGGAAGGTTACTTTTAAAATGTATTCCACTACAGATTACAGAATACATGCCCCAAAATGTATTTTGTAACGTATTCCAATACGTTACTCAGTGAGAGTGACGTATTCTGAATACTTTGGATTACTTGACATTAGGTAAGGCTGCACTTTTTGCAGCGATCTCGTATAGAAAGCTATTCCGTGTGTATATAAAACAGGTCCGCGGCTCCAAGCCGTAGTAAAGGGACCTCTTGCTAATACGTCAGGTTCCGTGTCAGGCTTGTAGCAGAAAACTAGCTTTACTTTGTTGTCTGGGTCAAACATATCTTTTTAAAATTGCATTTTGTTAACTTTTGACTGTTTTTGTTTTATACCTTGTGAAGCACTTTGTGATCTTTTATCTAGAAATGTGCTATATAAATAAAATTTTACTTACTTACTTACTTAGCTAACGAGAGAGAGAGAGAGAGAGAGGCGTTGAAAGGCTCACAGACACAAAGGGTATGGCAGTCCATTCTCCCTGCAACACGGACTACACTGCCTATGAGGCTACATTCTTTAGGGCTATGCCTCTAACACTCTGTCTTCATATTAAATCATTTTTTGAACAGTAATTTTTAAAAATATTTCCTCACGTCATTATGAGACACGAGATTGAGACACAGGCATTTGAGCCTCTTAATGCGTGTTTTGTTTGGGTTTCCACAGGCGTTGAATTACCAAAAATAGAGAGAGCATAGCCTAAGATATGAAACAGGAAAAGACCGCCATGTAATCCATTTATTTCAACAAAGTAACTGTTTTCTGAATACCACCTTTTTAAACGGTAACTGTAACAGAGTACAGTTACTCATATTTTGTAATTTAAATACGAAACAGCGGGACATGTATTCAGTTACTCCCCAACACTGACCATAGATGTCCAAAGGTCAGTACAGGCTAGCAATTAGCTATGAAATGGACATGGATTCTCCATGGTGTCCAGAGGTCTGTAACACGTCACCTTCTTCCTGAATTTTCCTTTGTTGCTCGTGCTTCAGCCACATGTGGCCAACAAGTGGACTGGAAATTCTCACGTGGTTTTTAATGATGTATCTTGGTTTGCTCATCTACTGGTTGTGAAAGGATTACATAAAAATGCTAAAAATAATACTTTTTTTCTTTTTATCTAAATAATAGTTAATGATTAGCCAGTCAGAGTATCAAAACAGTAGCACACATATTTAGGTCAGCTTTCAATCAGACTCATGCTGAACTGGTGTTGGCTTTAACAGTCTAACTGGTTACATTGGAAAAAACCTTTTATTGAAACAGTTCTTTAAAATTAAAATCAAAATAGAGAATAAAGGAGAACTCTTGAAAAATGACCAGTTCTGAGTGTCCACAGCCATTTGAAGCCACAGCATCCGATGTCAAAGTCAAGTCAAGGAGAAAGCTGCATGGGTAGTCCTCGCGTCCAGAGCTACAGTACCAGCACAGGCTTATACCTGCAAGGTAATTCCTGCACTTTTCCACTTCCCCTGCCAGCCAATAAGACCCTGAATCTGTAAAGGTAAGATTTTTTTCCTTCAATTTTTAACCTCTTTCTTTTCTTTTAAATCCTTTGCCTTCTCTCTGCTTGTCTCTCTCACTAGCCCACCGACATCTTTCTTAAAAGTCTACCCCCAATTGTTGAAAACAATAGCATCTTTACTCTCCTATCTCCCTGTTCCTATTACCCTTTCATTTTTACTTTCTACCTATTAAGTATCCTTTCTCACTTTCATTCCTCCTTTTATTCGGTTCCCCTTTGCACTTTCCGCTCGCTGAGTGGGCAATATGTGTCTGCTGGCGTTCTGGTGTCTGGCATAAAGAGATTCTTCCAACAGTCTCAAGAGTAGCTCACTACATCTCCTGGAGCCTTGCCCACTGGCTTTGGCAGGTGTTCAGCATCCTGGGAGAATTACCCTGTGTGTAACTCGCTGTGTGGCTTCAATTCAGCATACTGTGTGTGTGTGTGTGTGTGTGTGTGTGTGTGTGTGTGTGTGTGTGTGTGTGTGTGTGTGTGTGTGTGTGTGTGTGTGTGTGTGTGTGTGTGTCTCTGTCTGAATGTAGCTATGTAGAATTGAAACACATGTTAAAAAGGTGCAACGCATTATTTCTTTGCCACAAGTTGACCACGTTCAGCCATGTGTTTCTGCTGCATGTTTTAATGCACACGTGTTCCCAATACAACAAAATCCCAGCTGAGGTAAAGGCAGAGAATAACAAGGCTTCTAAATCATCCTGCAGCATTTAACATCCATAAGCGTTGTCTTTATTTAACACACACACACACACACACACACACACACACACACACACACACACACACACACACACAAATTGCCCAGAGAATCACAACAATTCAAAAAAGATGAAAGGATAAAGTAAGAAATCCTTTACTAGATAGACAAGAGGAAAATGACAAATGGAAATAAAACAAACAAACAAAAATCAGTAATTTCTCACATTATCTCCTGGAAAAATAACAGAAAAATATCATCCTTTCATCCATCCATTTTCTGCTACTTATCCAGGTTCAGGTTGCAAGGGTAGCCATCTCATATATGCATATATGTCCAGACCTCACTCTGCCCTGGCCAAACCAACCAACCAACAGATGTAATATCTTGTCTAGCCCAGGACTTCCTCCTATGCCTGGAACACCTCATTTAGGAGACATCCAGCAGGCATCCGGGTGAGATCCTCAAGCTACCTCACCTGGCTCTTTTCAGAGCAGAGGAGTAGCAGCTGTCCGCAAAGCCCCTCTCAAACGATCAAGGTCCTCACATAACCTCTAAGGATGAGCCCAGGCACTCTTTCGAGAAAGATAATTTCTGAATTAAGTAGTATCCTTCAGTTACCACTCGAACCTCGTGAGAAAGGTGAGAGTAATTCTGGCTTCTAATCAGTGATCCTACACTATAATGTATGAGATGTTTCAAGGTAGCTTTTCTCGAGGGTTTGTTGAGCAAACAGCCTAAGAATTACAACTATTGGTCATAGATTCAGGCGTTATCACCAATATAAACTCAATATGCAGTATTGATTTTAAATACAATACACTTTGGTTTGGTGCTACAATATGTATAAATATTACAGTGTACATATAAATCAAATACATTTACTTGTATACCATTTTTATATATGTGGTCCATGCAGGTATAGTGCTTTTGTGTTCTCTAAGTGAGGAAATCGCATAACTGGCATTTAATCCAGGTGAATTTCAAACATAGCTAAATGTGTTTCATACAAAAGGTGTATATAAATATCTATAAATTCTTGTGCAGGGCATACCACGCTTCTCATCCTATGACAGCTGGGATAGACTCCAGCCCTCACGTCACATTAAACTGGATAAACAGAATGGTTAGATGGATGAATCTCATCATCCACTCTGTTACTGCATTACATTTTTATACACACTCAACATTTCTTTATCCATTTCAATTTAAGAGTCCTCTAGATTTTCACTGGACAAACTGTCAATTCCTAATGAGGATTATTGAAGACATATGGTATTCAAGATTATCTATGAATGTGGCATTAATCCTTGACAACTGCTTATTACACCGCACCAGAGATTACGTGAAGGAGAGACAAAGACGCATAAGTGAGGCTGACCGTCGTACCTTTTTCTAAAGAGGAAGACAGAATGACAGATGTTATACTGATGATTTTATGATCTGTTCATTCTAATATTTGACCATGTAGTCTGCTATAGTTTAATGATATATGTAAACTATCTCTGTGCCCTGCTTACACAGGAGCCACAACTCAACAATGCATGTCCACACATTGTCAGTGTACTTAAACACATTACACCTGTACAGCTGTGGTGGTGTATCATAGCAACAATGTTTCAAACAAGAGAGAGTGCAGTCTATTTGCATATAATCCTCTATGCTGCTACATTAAATCTACATTAACTACTGAGTTATAATTATGCTTCCTCCAATTTCACAACGAACTAATGGATAGTGTTTCTTCATTTTCTAACAAAGAGCTTTTTTACTTGATTTTGACATACTGACACTTTCTGAGTATGTGCAGTCAGTCTTTTTCCACATCACCATTTTTTTTAAGTCCATAAATTACAGAGAATAAAGACATTTTTCTATACTTTTGTAAGTGAAATTTCATTTTTTTTAATGCAAGGACTGGAAACACAGAATTCAGCTTTTACAGATTTGACTTTACACACCAATCTCAAGAAAAAAATTAAATCAAAGGACAAAAAAAGCATCTGGGTGAAAATTAGATTTCACACTATAGTTCAACCGACTCAGCAACTCAATTGTGCGCATTCTGCTTTATGTTCAAAATTTATGATGAACCTTAATTGTTGTGACTGCAGGCCTGATGATCAAATGTATGAGGGGAAAATTTCACATCAAGAAAGACACGAGTCACAGAGATCATGAACTTTGCGGACAGAGGGAATTGACCACAATAAATGAGAATATTTCACCTGTATTACGTGTACATTTCCTTCATTCTCACTTAAATGATTGTTGACAAAAGTATAAGCAATATCCAGTGTTTGCTATTCGATAAACTCAGGCCCTTTGTCAGGGTTTGACTGTCCATCTGACAGTTGTCAAATTGCATTCCTGTTAGCTATGCAGGAGCCCTTCTCAGCCCTGCCTGTGAAACATGACTTGTTGACAAACAAACTGTCTGCTGGTGTGCGCAGTGCCAGTGTCAGGCCGTAACAAGCCTGCTCAGCAGACGTCCAACTGTTTCCTGACTTTAATCACACAAGCATCACCAGAAATCAATCGAATAACCTTGGTAGAATGCTAAATCAACACAAAAGCTGACTCCGTTCGTGGACTTTCACGGCCCTGAACTGGCTGAGAGTACAATGAGAGCGTGTACTTCTGAAGTGGATATTGACTCCCAGGGAAATCTTAAGCACACTGGGTTGTCTCATTTATAACGCTATATAGCTGGCAAGGAGTGAGCTTGTCTGGCCTGGCCTTGTCTTAGTATGGATTTTCATAAAGGCAGTACTGTCAGAACCATCTTTTAAGCAGAGGCAGGGGGACGCTTGTCTGAAGATGCAAAGTACAGTACATGCATTTTTAAAGTGGCCCTCCTTGCCATTTTTTACTTTATTGCTTAGAGAGCAATGATAGAAGTGAGACCATGAGAACACTGGAGCAGCTGCTCTCTAGCCACCAAAGACTCATTAAAAATGAAAAAGGGGGGAAATAATGAAAGAAAACAATCCAGTGGAGGACATAAATATATAAACAAAGGCAAATACTTTGTTCATGCCCTACAGAGACCATACTTTTCCAGTAATGGTAAATATTTTTCATCTTCAGGTCCAAGGCAAAACAAGAGGGATAAATCCAGTATGAGTGGCAGTGTAAGGTCAATGCATCGATCCTCTCTTTCTCTCCCTCCCTGTTGTGGAGCAGCTTGAGCCGTATGAGGATGACTAAATTACAGGCGCCTCATTAGCATGGATGAGAAGCAAGTGTGACAGCCGTATCTTTCCTTGTCCATGCTTGTGTACTTGTGTGAGCAAGAGAGAGAGAGAGAGCGAGGAGGCTTGCAGTGTAAGCTTGTCAGCACCCCTGAAAGCTTCTGTTTTTACTTTGTGAAACCATTAAAGGATAGGGTGTATGTTATTCTATATTCCTCTCACTGCCAGTTACTTGAAGAGACAAAAACCAGCAATCAGTTGTTTTTTCCTTTTCTTGTATTTAGGGATGTAGACCTGGTCAAGATGAAGTTTAAACTAGAGGTGATTTAAGTGACTGTGTCGTTGTCTGTACCAGGCTCTGGCATGGTATTTTAAAAACTGCAGATCTGGTGGGATTGCCCCATACACTCGCCACACAAAAAGGAGAAAATATCCATTGAGCTACAGTTCTTGGGTGAAAATGCCTTGTAGATGACTGAGATTAAAGAATGGCTAGCTGCTTCGAAGTAATTGGAAGCCAATAACTAAAATAACCACTTGGTACAACCAAGGTATTCACCAGAGCATTTCTGGACATGGGACATGAATTTTGAAGCAGATGGGCCAAAAGTTGGACAATAGAGGACTAAAAAATGCTGCCTGCTGCAATGAATCTGCATTTCTGCTGCAACATTGAGATGTTGGGGTCACAAAGTGACACAAACAATATGAAAGCTTAGATCCATCCTGCCATGTATCAACAATTCAGGCTGCTGAAAAAACAGTGTCACTGTGTATCATGTCAGTCTTGTCCTTTTTCAGCTGCTCCCGTTAGAGGTCACCACAGCAGATCATCTGTTTTCCATTTCTCCCAACCCGGCAAGCACCTGCATGTCATTTTGACAGCACACCGATTAAGTCTCCTCTTTGGCCTTTCTCTTTTGATCTTGACTTGTTTCTTCTTCAGCTTCTTTCTCCCAATCAATTTAGTCTCTCTTTATTTCTCCCATATCCAAACCAAGTCAATCTCACCTTTCCTACTCTGTGCCTAAACTGGGACTTTACATACTAATTCCTAATTGTATCACCCTAAATGCAAATCTTAGAATAATATCAGTGTAAAATATGTATTTCAGGAAGTAAGCACAAAAATAAGATTATGATGCAATCTAAAGAGGCCTTAATGGTGTGGCTGAATTTAGAGAGATAAAGTATAATGATTGACAGCAGGCTATACTTGACTGTTGAGAAAACTCGGCCAAGGACCACAGTGGTTATGTGGCTCGTCTGAGCCCATCTCCAGGGCTGCTTTCATGTGTCAGTCCAGTCCTACAGAGAGATATGAGAAATGATGCCTGGTAGCTGGAGGAATTGTAGAAATCCTTTTCTAAGTTAAGTGCAAACATTTTTCACCTGAAAAGGTGCTGCCTTACAGGGACAGCTAGTAAAATCGGGTTCATTAACTCAATGGTGCCATTTGAGTCACATCTATAGGGCACTGTAGAGAAGAAACGAATCATTAAGAAGAAGAAAAAGCTGTAAATACCAAGACACAAAAACCCAGATAAACAACATAACTTCGACCAAGGTGAATGTACACTGAACAAAAATATAAACGCAACACTTTTGTTTTTGCTCCCATTCCCCATGGGATGGACGTAGAGACCTAAAATTCATTCCAGATACACAATATAACCATCCCTCCCAAACAGTGGTCACAAATCAGTCCAAATGTGTGGTAGTGGGCACATCTGCCATATTGAGATAATCCATCCCACCTCACAGGTGTGCCACATCAGGATGCTGATCTGACATCATGAGTAGTGCACAGGTGTACCTCAGACTGCCCACAACAAAAGGCCACCCTGGAATGTGCAGTTTTTTGTGCTATTGGGGGTCTGGGGACCCAGAACCGGTCAGTATCTGGTGTGACCACCATTTGCCTCATGCAGTGCAACACATCGTCGCATGGAGTCTATCAGATTGTCAATTGTGGCCTGTGGAATGTTGGTCCACTCCACTTCAATGGCTGTGCGAGGTTGTTGGATATTCGTGGGAACTGGTACACGCTGTCGTATACGCCGGTCAAGCACATCCCGAACATGCTCAATCGGTGACATGTCCGGTGAGTATGCTGGCCATGCAAGAACTGGGACATTCTCAGCTGCCAACTGCCCTGAACAATGTGAACCATGATTCATCCGTGAAGCGCACACCTCTCCAACGTGCCAGACGCCATCGAATGTGAGCATTTGCCCACACAAGTCTGTTACGGCGATGAGCTGGAGTCAGGTCAAGACCCCGATGAGGACGATGCCATAGATGCCACAAGCAATGAGGGAGCGTGCAATTGGCATGCTGACAGCAGGAATGTCAACCAGATCTGTCGCCCGTGCATTGACTGTTCATTTCTCAACCATAAGCCGTCTCCACAGGCGTTTCAGAGAATATGGCAGCACATCCAACCGGCCTCACAACCGCAGACCTCGTGTAACCACACCAGCCCAGGACCTCCACATCCAGCAGGTTCACCTCCAAGATCGTCTGAGACCAGCCACCCAGACAGCTGCTGGAACAATTGGTTTGCACAACCAAACAATTTCTGCACAAACTGTCAGAAACCGTCTCAGGGACGCTCAACTGCATGCCTGTCGTCCTCATCGGGGTCTTGACCTGACTCCAGCTCGTCGCCGTAACAGACTTGTGTGGGCAAATGCTCACATTCGATGGCGTCTGGCACGTTGGAGAGGTGTGCGCTTCACGGATGAATCATGGTTCACATTGTTCAGGGCAGTTGGCAGCTGAGAATGTCCCAGTTCTTGCATGGCCAGCATACTCACCGGACATGTCACCGATTGAGCATGTTCGGGATGTGCTTGACCGGCGTATACGACAGCGTGTACCAGTTCCCACGAATATCCAACAACCTCGCACAGCCATTGAAGTGGAGTGGACCAACATTCCACAGGCCACAATTGACAATCTGATAGACTCCATGCGACGATGTGTTGCACTGCATGAGGCAAATGGTGGTCACACCAGATACTGACCGGTTCTGGGTCCCCAGACCCCCAATAGCGCAAAAAACTGCACATTCCAGGTGGCCTTTTGTTGTGGGCAGTCTGAGGTACACCTGTGCACTACTCATGATGTCAGATCAGCATCCTGATGTGGCACACCTGTGAGGTGGGATGGATTATCTCAATATAGCAGATGTGCCCACTACCACACATTTGGACTGATTTGTGACCACTGTTTGGGAGGGATGGTTATATTGTGTATCTGGAATGAATTTTAGGTCTCTACGTCCATCCCATGGGGAATGGGAGCAAAAACAAAAGTGTTGCGTTTATATTTTTGTTCAGTGTAAATAGCCCGTGAACAGAAACCCCCTGAGAGAAGGGATTTCACTAATTTGATGAATGGGTTTAATAATCAGGGAAGCCCCGAGGGAATCGTGGGTGAAACAACAAGAAGCTGCAGCAATAAAGAGACCTGCTGCAGATACAGATATTTATCTTGATCTTAGAAAGCTTTAATCCTGCATACAAAAAACGCCTACTGAGAGTTCTGTTAGATCGATGAATACAAGACAACCTTTAGAGATTATCGCACTTTCAAAACATCTTTTAAGTAGTCAGTAGCTACTTTTCTTAAACCTGTATACATATATAAAATAAATATTAGGATCACCTAGGATATTACGTCAAGAGATTTCTGTACAACAGTTACAGTACAAGTGACAGCAAATAACCAAGTGTGGGAAATAATTATACTGATAAACAAAAAAATTGCCAGAAAGTCAATAAAGCTGTATTTGGTCCAGAATCAGCTCTGGGGCAAACAGAAAGGTATGTCCTTTGGGAAATTATCATTTACTGCGAGACCTTCAGCCTGAATTCAAGGTGGAAGTTAAAAATAATGAAATAAGGATGGAGCCGGGATTCAAGCAAGCAGCTGTCCACCTTTTGCCACTGATACACCGGGCTTACGGACTGAATTTTTCATAGCCCTTGGGACGCGAGACACGGAGGCTATTTCTGCGTTTCCTCCCAGTATGTGGCTACATGAAGTATCACGTATTGTTGACAACACATACCAGGGCTCTGAGGCATTTTCGAGATTGCTCACCGTACTCCATCTGGAGTCCACAGTAATGAAAGACAACATTATGTTCCTTTCTTCTATGTCGCCCTTGAGAGCCTTTAAGTAACGGTGTCTGTGTTTTCCTTGAGTAGAGTGCAGGAGCCCTTGCTTGGCATGTCCTGTCTACACAGTTTCAATGAACTAAACAGGACATTGAATTAAGCTGCTACATTTTCACGTTACTTTTTCTTGAATTGAAAGTAGACATATAATAATCTGTTTAATATCTGAATCATAACACACAGAGCTTGTTAAAGTAGAATATTCACTATTGTACTATATTTTCTGAACCCTCTTTATCAAAAAAAAAAACCCAACAAACTTGAATGTGCACTTTGGTACACTGGGATTGTCACAATACTAATATTTAAAGCAACCCAGGAAAATACTTGATAGAACAGGGACAAAAAAAAATCCCAAAAAATTAAGAGCCCTTTTTAAAAAAAGTAAGGATTAGAACGATGGAAAGAATAACATCAGTGATAATACTAGTTTAAGTTGACTGATAATTGCAAGCTTTAAATGTATTATTAATAATAAAAATAGTAAATAATTATCATCATCATCATCTTACTATAACGATGCATTCCTGTTCCCAAACTGCTCCTACACACAAATGATTTTTATAGCACTCAAATCCTTACAAATGATATATTATGTGTAGTAGCTGTTCTCAAAATCAATGCCAACATTACGTGTACGTGGCTGGATGCAAATACATTTTGCAGGTGCATATTGGGGTAACTTTTCTCATGCACAACTGTAAATAAGTGTTCATTAAAATGATCAAGCTAATAATGTGATTCAGTTGTCTTAATATATAGCTTGCAAAGAAGAAGAAATACATGTATTTTTTGTTTGGTGTTTATGAAAAGCTGTTTTGGCCATCTGACTAGATACAGTGATATAACGAACATAAAAAAGAATAACATGACAAATTTACATTCATGTCTGTGTTGTAATGCATGAGCAAAGCAAAGAATAACTGTCTGCAGCACAGATTTTTGCTGGTAATAATAATAATAATAAAACTTTATTAATATAGCACCTTTAAAAAACAACATTAGGAAGTACTTCACGAGACAAGACAGGAAATAAACAGCATATAAAACATTTAAGAGGAGATAAAGATGAAACATTAGGTATAACAATACAGGCAGCACAGGGAGATTAAAAGCGATGAATGAAGACAATTAAAATTAAAAAACAAGTAAATTAAAAGCAAATATAAAATAAATTAAAAATCCCTAGCAGAAGGTGATAAAGCAATTACAAAGGACAACATAGAAATAACTCAGAATGGAGGATCAGAGAAAGCCTACTTATGAAAATGCGTCTTTAAGAGATTTAAAAGACAAAAGTGAGCCATTCAGGTCTTCTCAGGGAAATTGTGGGGTAACTAGCCTTCGCTGAGGACCTCAGGTTAGACCAGGAGTGTACAATTTCAGGAGATCGGAAATATACACTGGTGCCAGTCAACAATAACATTATAAAACCAATTCAAGACATAATAGTAGGCCAATGAAGAGAAGTATTTAAATATAAAATAGAAGTATTTTGTTCATTTTGGTTCTTAAAATATACACGTCAAATATTTTAAGATGACCTAAAATAGTACCAAAAAATGTTTCCACAGGTGTCGCCACTGTGGATGCATGTTTCATTTGGCAAAGCACTGGATGCACTTCCTGATGCAACACTCCCAATAATCAAGGCTTGGGACCAGCTCTGGGAATGCACTAGCTGGTGACCCCCTGTGGCTGGATTTGTGGCTGTCGAGTAATTGCTAATAGTGAAGCAGCTCATGTTAATATACACACCAGTTAAGATAATGACAACTGTTCACTGCTTAATGTTGTTGAAAACGGAGCTTTTCTGAACTCTCGTAATTCCTCCTCAAGTGTTGTTCAGTGTTACGAACATCACCTACTTCACAGACAATTTTTCATATGCCAAAGGCATCAGGTAAAATGATCAATCTCTTGTCATCGTAATGAACCTTTTCACTGTTGTTAGCATTTAATTGGGCAAATCACAGTCGGTTATTGGAGGAAAATTAGCAGCAGATGAATCTATAATTAAAACAATCCCAACTGCTTTTTTTTCCATGAGAAATTCTTTGTTATATTTAAATTTTTATTAATAGTCTTAATTTATTAAATAAAATATGATATTTTAATGTAGCTACAAGTACTGAAAGTCGATTGTTCAAAGCTTAATTTTTGTTTGACTTGAATGTCCGTAAAGTCAGGTAGGTTTCACAGAAATATCAAGACAACTGATTGATATTTTTTTTCTTACAGATCAGAGGAGATTTCTGTATCACCAGTCATCACTTCAAGTCACGTTGTGTTACACACACTCTTGTTTCACTGCCCTTCTGTTTCCTACCAAGCCTCCACCAGCACCCTCTGCTGTGACAGCATGATTGTGCAATCTGTTGCCCCCCACCTCCTGCACTGTCAGAGCTCCATCAAATTAAAAGCCAATGCAAACTGACTGAGCTGGCTGTCCTCATTAAGAGGACACCAAGCAGAGGACTGGGTGAGGATCCTAGCCACTTTGGAAGCCTAATGAATTGGTACACGCCCCCACACTGTGAAGGTAGTGCACTCACAGAGCAGGATGAGCATTGCCAAAGAACACTAACACTGCAACATCTTATGCTAAAATTGAAAGGCTTCCAACATGTCTCCCATCATCATTATCATCACTTCCTGTTATAAGTTACCCCCGAGACCTCCCCCATGCATAACATCACTTATTACAGCTTCTGTCGCTTTCCTTACTGCTGACACTTGACCTTCAAGTACTTATGGCAGGTAAGAGTCTTATTCTGATGCATGTGGCATACAATGGGGTGAAGCTACTGATCCATTGAACGTGTTTGTCTTCAGACAGAACATATAATTTTGCGTTGCAGGTGATTCAATCTACACTTCAGCTCAAGTGGAAACTGGGGTGCAAGGGCCAGATGCACTTATCTGAAACGAATGAGTCAGGGCTAAATCTAACAAGCACTCTCCAGAACTGTGCATCCAGCCTCTCTGCTCTGCATGAAGGCTCGGCTTCCCTCTGCTTGAGCCATTTATCAAAGAGTCTGATTACAAAGAAAAGAAAAAAAAATCTTATCTAACCACAAAGGATAGTACAACTCTGTTTTCTGGTGGTGAAGCTGATGTTGTACAAATATGACAGTAGAAAGCTTCTAGGTTGTTTTCTCAACATAGTTTTTCATTCTTGTTAAACACACGGAGGCGTTCCTTCTTTTTTTTGCCTGGGAAACAGTATTAATGGCAACACTACAGTCGATTTTAATTTGCTTCCTTTGGGAAAAATGCTGCTGATTTTCTAACCTGTCCAGTACAGTCCATCCTTGTGACGCCGCTGCAGAATTTATAGTTTGTCAAGTCAAAGCTAAAATGCTAAACACAGCAAGCTGAAGGCAAACCACGCAATTTAATTATGTAACAGTAAGGTTAGGAGGTGCAGGAGAAAGGTGAGATTGCTATTAGCTATAAATGATAATTCTGTTCAAAATTTCACAATGTATGAACCACAGAAAACGAAATCAGTTGTTTTTCACATTGAAATAAATTATTAGAGCTGGTAAAATAAAATATAACAAATAATGAAACAGTGGTTTCAGTGACTATGACCTGAAAATATGCATTCAAACGTGCAGGTAAACATTAAATGTTTCAGTCTGAAGTAGGTTTTATCGTTGCCCAACAGATCCTGCTGTTGACGGTGCAAGGGTAGACACTTATCTAAAGGGAAGGGAATTTTAATGTAGGCTTTTACATACCATTTTTATGTTAGCACAGGTACAGTACAGCAATCCCAGTGAAACTACAATAAGTCATGTGTTATTCTGTGAAATACCAACCTAGAAGGACAACCGGACGACTGCAAACTTACAATTTTTTAGCCAGTTCTAAGTATGAAATATGGCAAGTTACTTGAGTAACAGGGCATCTCAAGCCTCTACCCACATCCATAAAATGCACACAGCACAGTACAAGAACTTCATTCTCCTCTGGGTGAATACTAAAGCTGTATTTTGTCCTTTAAAACACATAATGTGCACATCCTTTTGCACTTGTGTTTTACTTTATAGTGTTAGATTTTATTTTGTTGTACATCAGACTAAATCTTCAGTCCACCCTGGGTTTAATTTTCCGTATGTTGAACTACTCTGGTAAGCCTTGTCAATTTGAACAGCTCACACAGTGTGCTGTTGGATTTGTAATTCATATCTACTTTTTCATAACTCTACAGTTCTTGTTTAGCAATATTAATTAGCATTATTATTTTATACTTTTTGATGAAATACAACTCAAAATAAAGTTTTCAGAGACACAGATTTTCTAAACTGTCTTAAAATGAAACATTAATACACCACTGTAGTGGTCCCAGTAATGGGCAGGCTACCATCTCACTGCAAAACTGATTTTCGAAGGGTGCCCTACACTGCACACCATCCCATCCAATCTCTCCTCACATTTTCTGTCCCTCTGTCTCTACCATCACCTATTGACTTGGGAAAAAAGACATTACCTAAAATAATTAGGAATACTGTATGAAATTACTAAAAACAAGACGTTTGGTTGGGGGTGTTGTGCCTTGGGGAAAGACCTGAGTCAGTTATGTGTAAAGTAAAATTTAACAAAAAAAATGTACTTGTCAGACCAAAGAGCAATGCATGGTTAAGAAATGAAGAAATGAAAGATGACTGACTTTATTACAGTTTATACTAGTCTCACATTTTCTCTGATATTAAAAAAAAACATTAAAAATGTTTATTTTCCGCTGACATTTAAGGATATGTAAACATTTACCAAAGTTGCAGCATCTATTTTGTGAGTGTGTGTTTGTGTGTGCTACAATAATTATACACACAAACATTTTGAAGACACTTTAGTAAGAAGACATTATGATGAAACACCTGCCTGGCTTCAAAAGCCTTTGTCCTGCCCCTGCTTGTTGTTAACCTAAGTGTGTGTGTGTGTGTGTGTGTGTGTGTTTGCGCTTTTAATGAGTAATGAAAAACAAGTTTCATATACAGGGATATTAAAATGCTCAAACATGGTCGAGCACGTTGGTGTAAACACAATAAAACATGATGAAAGTGCACAACTCATTGTTTAATTTAGCCCCACACACCCCATCCGTAATGTATATGAACTAATCACTGACATCAAACGTTGTTGTTCACTAAACCCCACCCAAACACTTAAGAGTCAATGCAATGAGAGCTTCACTCTCCCACTCCAACAAACACACTCATTAACACAACTTACCGTTCCCAGAGATGTGATTATCCACCTCTCCGTGTCCGTCGTTGAGAGCTGCGTTAAGTTGAATGTAAAGTCCCGCGTACTGTAAAAGCCCCATTATCACTCCGAAAGCTCCCATTGCTTCGGCCGGTATTTAAAACAGTTGTATGAAATTTTCACGTTAGATGGAGAGCATCGGTAACGATATATCCCCACCGGCGCAGAGCAGCCCTTGCAGACATACAGCTGGAGCTGGAGGACAGAGACTCGGAGACCCGCTCGGCTGTGAGAGGGAGGAGATGATGCGGCCAGCGCGGGCGGAGGGAGAAGCAGCGTGTAAACAGGTGAGGCGGCTCACACCGGGACAGTCAATTAGGCGGAGGGATCTGACAGAGCCCTTACTGTCGTTTTAAGTTTATCCCACACCCCCATTTTTGGACACCCTCCTCACTCATTTCATCTACACAGGTTAGATAATTGCCCTCAGTAAACATATTAATGTATATTTAACGTGGCGGTTGAAAAGGTGGGATTTAATTGTTTCATGCTAAGTGTTTTATGTATGCTGTGGGTGTTTGGTGTGTTTTTAAACTGGGTATCCTTGCTAACCCTTGAAGTTAAAGGAATAAAAGTAGTTCCACTTTGAGAAACGTCCAAGTTAGGAGGGTGCTTTAAAAAAATGCTATAAGTGTTTCCTTTATGCACTAAGAGTAATGTTTGATCATTGTTTACACTGATAAAACACTCTGCATACAAGCTTGTATACAGGCTTTGTTACTAGCTGGGTGATGCCAGCTAGCATGCTATTAACTGTCTCAGAAAACTGCAAAGAAACTACGTTTTTGTAATATTTTTCTGTAATATTTTTGTGTTCGTATGGTCTGCATTAGTGATCATGTCAGTGTTTCTGACTGTGCTTTTAGATTGACCTACACATGACACAGAGGTGGCATGTGAGCCTGTGTTGAGCTGTCCAGGGCTGACAGAACAAACGCAGTCTGGGCTCAGTGAAGAGACAAGTGGCCTTTAGCCAGTCTTCTTTCCTTCCCAGTTTGACAGCCAGATGAGTCACATTAGAGCTGAAGGACGACGCTCTGATATTGGAGACATAGAGACAAGAACATTCTGTTCTGTTTTCAATGATATAGGCTACCATTTTTTTTTTTAACAATAACAGAAATAGCAAGAAATGCACCCCTTCATGCTGAAGACACGAACGCTTTTAATATTTCACAGGGCTTTTCATATTAAGAGGACATCTTCCATCTGCTCCAAAAAGTCAATTCTGCTCTTATTTTACTTGATTCAGCAACAAACAAGCGCACAATGCAAAGTAAGAAAATTACGATATGGTGCTAAGAGGCCACTGCATTACTCTGAGAGGTATAATCCCTTCACATTTAGCTTCACACATGCATATGCATTTGTTTTTGCTCGAGTGTGTAATTAATTATTATCAAAGGCAAGGGAGCCCTTTATCCCTCTTACTTTGATCCATCTGCGCGAGAGCCTGACACGTGGAGCTCACAGCATGCATTTTAAATTTTCTGCAGAGGGTGGAATATTTTTCTTTAAATTAAAGTTTGAGCACTCCTTATTGTATGAGTTGTAATAGAGTCATGTGGGGACGTAAAATCAATTTCGTCTGCTTCAACTTTAATGAGGTATTTAATACCAAGGCACCTTCTGTCATCTCCTGGTGTCAGTAATACTGGAAAATGATTTATTTGCTGTTAAGACATTTGGGACATCCACAGCTTAAAGCCCTTTTCCCTCGAAATATGAACATGAGCAGACAGCACCATTTAAGGAGCTTAGATATAATTTTGCCGCTACAAAAGAAAACCAGTTAACCTTAGAGGTCTTTGAGAAACCCTGCCATTTTCACAATGCACCAGCTGGTCGAAAGAGGCTCATATAGCTATTTATTCTTGCTCTTGGCTGATGGTGCCTTCTGGTCTCCTCCTGTGGCTGTAAGCTTGGCTCACAAGCCCCGAGAACCGAGGGTGAAATTGAAGCTGATGTATGCAGACGTTAGCCTCTAAGATGGACACAACACCTGCCTGGTAGCTGTGAGATCAGCACCTCTCTAGCACTAACTGCCTCAGACAGCCCCAGCTAGAGATGAGGAGAAAATGCCTGTGTGTGCTTGTGCCTGTACGCGCGTTTGAGATGATGGGCCCGTTAAATGTAAAATGAAGGGAGCGAACTGGGAGTGTGACTCAACCAGGGAGTGGATTTCAAAGCCAACAGCTTCCACAGAAGCGTCATGACATCCATTATTTATTCACTTCACTTTGACACATTCAGTTCCTTCTTTTTTACCTGCTGCTTTTAGAAAGGGAGCCTGTTTCTCCTTATGAGCAAACTATCATAATCAACAGAGATTGTAATGCACAATACTTGCTCTCAATGGGATAAATTTAATTATGTTCAGACCATTAATTATATTTAAATGCTTGCTTTTTTGTAGTTACCTTCAAAAGAAAATTACCTTTACGCCTTTCTTATGTGGATAGATATTTATGAAGGAAAAAGTACAGCAATTTGCACAACTGCCAGGTAAATTGCTTTCACATTTTCATTTTTAAAATAATAAGCACAAAAAGACAGTAGTTCCATCTCACTTTGACTGATTTGTCCTGACTCCATCTCATATTCTAGTTCCACCTACTCATTGATACTGTGCCAGTAAAGCTGAAACAATCAATAAAACTGAATATTGTGCAGTGTGCATCAGCTGTTGTACAGGAACAGGAAATTCCTAAATGTAAGTTCCCCAGCTTTCCTACTCGTTTTCTGTTACAGAAATATAACGCATCAGTGCCAAGCACTTTACCAACATTCAAATATGGTGTTACATCACTTTTAGATAACCCCTGAATCACTACCAGTATATATAATCTCTAAAGGTAATCAGCCAGTGATACATTTAAGCAAAGTGGCTTTGTTAGCGTGCTCCTCAGCGCTGCCTTTTCCACAGGTTCCTCCCAGCCGTGTCAATCAGATCAAACGGATTCAAGACAGCTGTTTGCCCTCTTAGTTCTTATCTTGCTTCTGCTGTGTGGTGTTTAGGTCTTTAGGTCTTTATCTTTGCCAGCCATAAAAGAATAGCATTATTGTTTTCAAGTTGTGTCTGCGTGTGCGTCATCAAGGCAAAAATAAAAAATCCTGGTAAATGTGGCTTTGAAGCTTTTGTCAGGTGTTTAAATCTCTAGGTTGACTGATTTTGTCAATGTAATAACATCACAATCAAAGGACTGTGTTTAGTGTTTCACTGGATGAAAAACGTGCCTTTATTTTACATATTAGAATGACAGTCCATGTGTCTGACCATCCTTGGTGGTCATTGCCATTTTGACTTTCTTGTCCATGGAAACCACCTTAGTCCATTATCCCCTGGCTTCTTGAACTCTATTGCAGCTCATGCTGCTAGTTTAAAAAGGATGAGGAAATGACAGTGGGTGTGTGATAAATGGGGGTTTTCCACTCTTTCTTCAATGCTCTGTTTACCAGGCTTCATAACAATATTTCTTTTTACTCTAGATTGTGCGGAGCTCCCAAGGTGTTGAGCACTTCATGAATATTAAACAAAGCTTTGGGAGCTACGTAACATCATCTTTAATACGATGAGGATTTAAAATGTGGGTGCATTTGCAGACACGCTCAATCATTTTTGTTTATCCGAGCACTTTTGGATTCTTTACACTATCCCCGGGGATTTAACGCTGCAGCATGTATATTTAAATCCTGAGGCATCTCTTGCTCTCTCTCACAGTTTTTGAGTGTCTGAGCTTTTCAGCATGTGGATGGTGAAGGTATTGCTTTTAAAAGCGAGACAATTTTGTGAGTCAAATGTTGCCGTACCCTTGTGAAGACGTGCAGGGCTTACACAGAGAGAAAACTCTACCTCTTGGGGGTCGAATGGAGGAGAAAACTGATGTGAGCAAAAAAAGTTAAATCTCTCAACCCTCAGTAATTACTGGACATTCAAAGTACACATTACAGGTTCATTTCGATCGCTCTTAAATATAACATTCCTTTACTAATCCCTTCCCTGGTTCAGTGGATTCAGTGAAAAATATTTGTTCAAGAATTTAAAAATTAAATGGAACGCTGAATTTGTTTTGTGGTTGAATAATCACGTTTCACAGCTGCCGAGCTATCAGACTGGAAACTGTCGAACCCATCCTTTGTAGCACCAACCTTTCTCATTTGTCTCGACAAGACCCTTCACAAACATTACAGCATGACACTAGTTTTCAATAGACGGAAAGTGTTTTCACACTCTACAGAATTCATCACCAGTCAAGCACACTGTTGCACAGCCTCTTTTCCTCTGTCTCTACCTGTCATCTCACTGAATGTTCAGGAAAAATTATATGATGGCAAGAACCCCGGCACCATTTCCTGGTTCACTGGATATGGCTTTGCGCTCCAGTAAATCTTTACTGTTCATTTCTGGTACAATTTTAACTGGCTGTCGAAGAGAAGCCTCAGCTAGTATCCCGGCAGGTGCAGGTGCAGAACATTAACCACCTCTGTCTTTACCGCCTTCCTCCTGAGGCTAATGTGGCTTGACAGAAATAGGCATAGGCAAAGCTATAGGTTTGGTAGTGATGAATGTTGTGCATAATATACGTTACAGTATATGAGGATGAGCATCAGTTGTAATTAGACTAAAAACATTAATGTTTCATGACATAAAAAGAATCAATAATCGAAAATTATTTCCTGCGTAATAAATGCCCTTTATAAGCAAATGACTCTTCAGCCAACAGCTTTGTAATCACTGGATATAAATGCCACTTCTGTGGACTCACAATGACTGGCAGTCTATGGGGAGTTGGACAAGCAAGATCTATTCTCCCTATTAAACCATGCAGTGTTAATACACCCTCATTAAAGCAAGGTTTTTGCACAGGAGGTGATGCAATAGTCTGCGCTCCTGCTCTCAGCAGCACTTGGCATTTCAGCACAGTGGGCAGAGATTGTAGTCAACTGCTTTTTAATCTTCTACCAATTTTCATCAGTACTGCAGGGTCTGGTTTTCCAGAGTTCACAATAGCCTGCCACCTGCCAGCTAAGTGACCCGTGTTTTGACAGGCAAGCAAAAGCAACACGAACTAGACATGTGACCACATATCTGAGACATTTTAGGCCCCTAGCGTCGTCTTATGAATTCATTAACTCATCAGCTTAGCTCTAAGTTTCAATTTCACTTTCAACAAGTTCCTGCAGGGTACCCCTTCTGAAGAGACAACATAATAAAGACAGTTATCTAGAAGGCAGTGATTTGTTTTGGCAGCCGCTGTACATCTTTTAAGGAGCGTGTCACTATTTGAAACCAACAGGGAGCCCTGTTGTCGCTTGTATTTATTATGCGCCTTCATATTTCAAGAAAAAAATGAAATAATACATTTCCGAAACAAAGCTTGTACTTGGAAATTTCCCCAGGGAGTCATGCTTCTTGTCCTGCTCAGCTGGCAAACATTACTACAGCACTGCAAGGGGGAGAATTTTGATAACATTTTATCACGTTGACATGTTGAATAGCCTGAGCATTTGGCACATATAGAGTCCCTTACAGCCCATTGTACATCAGATTCAATCATTCTGTTTAAATCATGTGAACATATGCTCCCTCAGATCACAGAGATCCTGTTTCCCTCGCTTAGATTAATCCCCAGCCGACCTGACCGTAAGGACGTTCACAGACATGAAACCAGACACTGTGATAACTCTGTTTGCCGTCATACGTTATCGAGATGGGTAAATGTTTGAGTAATGTTAATACATCTACCTGCTCGTGAAAAAGTGAACTTACAAGTGTACGGCACATGAAGAAAGAGATGAAAGATGCGCTTAATAATTCCTGAGGTGTTGCAGAATGTTGTTTTCTGACGAGACTCACCCCGTGTTCATCAGCATTCCCAAAGACAGAGCGCACATTCAGGGTACATTATGCAGAGTCAATCAATTTTGCATTTTCTTGTGTGCGCATACCTACTTAATTCCTACTCTCTGCCCTGTTGTCATGACAACATTATTATACATTGTCATCGCCTTCAAAAGGAGATGAGAGGTTCATCATTAAGCATTCACAGTCTCTGAAATGCAAGAGCTATGTAGCTTAAGAGCATGTGAGAACATTGTAGATCACAGTGTGTTTAATAGGTTGTCTTCTTTGGCTTGAACACATTCCCTTTTATTTTTATGAGAATCAAGCATAAAAACAAAGAGCATACTTTTGATTTTTCCACAAGTGTCTAAAAAATCACAAGCAAAAGCCTGACACAAACATCCAGAGGACAAGCTTCTGTTCCAGTGGACTGGCTTACCATCAGTCTTCTAACAGATGGATTTTTATTACAGTTTCATGTGCCGAGGGACCATGCTCACCCAATAAACTGGCATGTGCTCCAAAGCACCCCTCTAGCGAATTCATGCGTCTTACGAACAACAAGGGTTCTGGTGTAGTGTGCCAGGGCTGTAAAAAATCAGCTTAACAGCAGCACTGGAAAGGCATCAGTATGGCTCCAACTTTATTGTGAGGATAAAAGGCAGAAGAGGCAGCAGTTGTTCTTTCCAAGAATGAAAGATGACAGTTTTGTACTTTCTGTTAGAAGTGTCTGAAATGCAAATAACCCCCAATTTTACCACATAGTCACCAGAAAAAGGTGTGTCCTGTTTTATTGATGTGGATGTTTTTTTTTAATATTTATATTCATTGTACATTCAGAGACAGTGATATCACACCTTCACAACAGATAGATAGATATATAGATGTTTGTTGTGTTAGTGTTCTTCTCTTTGTGCGAGAGCAGTGAATCCAGTCCTGCTGCTTTACTACTCACTGTTTCATGTTTCTGCCACATCTGGTGACCGTCCCCTTACAGGAGCCTGACAGTTGGCATTACTGCTTCTTTTCAGTTGGATTTGCCTTTGCTCTTTGGGATGAAAGCGGCAGATTACTGATTGCATTTACAGAAAGGTTTGGGCTTTGTTCATATATAGCGAGAAACTGTATACATTCAACATTGTGCATTGGGGAAAATATTATTTACTGTAAGATGTGCGACTTGTTACACACTCAGCTCATTTCAAGCATGCATTGATTGTTGAAATAAAAATGAGAAAAAAGGAAAAGAGAGAAGCAATGCTTGTTTTAAGAGGTAGTCGCAGTGTCTGAGTACAATTACAATAAATGGTACAACTGTGCTAAGTGGAACCACTGGAACTATACAGAGGGGGAGCACAAATTTGTTTTAATATATACACAAAGTGGGATTTGTTAATATCTAAGTTGGATTTTCTAAATTCAAACTAGAGTGAAAAAACATAGTTACTTATTGTGTATAATAGTTCATTTATTATTTTTCATCCCATCCATCAACAGCTCCTTATCCAGGGCCAGGTTATGGGGGCAGCAGCCTAAGCAGAGATGCCCAGACCTCCCTGTCCCCAGCCACTTCATCCAACTCATCTCTTTATGCACTGAGGCATTCCCAAGCCAGCTGGGAAATTCATTCTCTCCATCATGTCCTGGATCTACTTCAGAGCCCCCTCATACTTTGGTGTGGAGTACCAGCTCTACTCTGAGTCCCTCCCAAATTACTGAACTCCTCACCCCATCACTGAGGGAGAGCCCAGTCACCATTCAAAGAAATTCATTTTACCTGTTCATATCCGCGATAGTATTCTTCCTGTCACTACCCAGGCCGCCACTGAATGAGGCTAACAGAACTACATCATCTGCAAAAAGCAGAGACAAGACCCTGATACCACCAAAGTAGAGGCCATTGATTTGGTTTTATGTAGAAATTTATGATGATGCCTGAATTAGTGATTGGTGATGCAAGTCATCACCATGTAGTGACTGCTCAGCACCTCCCTTTACCTGAGCATCCAAGACATGTGACCACAGATCTGATAAAACAATAACAAAATCAATCATCGACCTGCCATTTAGCGTATTGTGATCCCACGTACACTTATGAGCACCGTTATGCTTGAACACTGTGGTTGTTATGGACAATTCAATTCAATTTCAATTCAATTTTTATTTATATAGCACCAAATCACAACATAAGTCGCCTCAAGGCGCTTCATAGATACAGAGAAAAAAACCCAACAATCATATGACCCCCTATGAGCAAGCACTTTGGCAACAGTGGGAAGGAAAAACTCCCTTTTAACAGGAAGAAACCTCCGGCAGAACCAGGCTCAGGGAGGGGCGGCCATCTGCTGCGACCGGTTGGGGTGAGAGAAGGAAGACAGGATAAAAGACATGCTGTGGAAGAGAGACAGAGGTTAATAACAGATATGATTCAATACAGAGAGGTCTGTTAATACATAGTGAGCGAGAAAGGTGACTGGAAAGGAAAAACTCAATGCATCATGGGAATCCCCCGGCAGCCTACATCTATTGCAGCATAACTAAGGAAGGATTCAGGGTCACCTGGTCCAGCCCTAACTATATGCTTTAGCAAAAAGGAAAGTTTTAAGCCTAATCTTAAAAGTAGAGATAGTGTCTGTCTCCCGAATCCAAACTGGAAGCTGGTTCCACAGAAGAGGGGCCTGAAAACTGAAGGCTCTCCCTCCCATTCTACTTTTAAATACTCTAGGAACAACAAGTAGGCCTGCAGAGCAAGAGCGAAGTGCTCTAATAGGGTGATATGGTACTACAAGGTCATTGAGATAAGATGGGGCCTGATTATTTAAGACCTTGTATGTGAGGAGCAGGATTTTGAATTCAATTCTGGATTTAACAGGAAGCCAATGAAAGGAAGCCAAAACAGGAGAAATATGCTCTCTCTTTCTAGTCCCTGTCAGTACTCTTGCTGCAGCATTTTGGATTAGCTGAAGGCTTTTCAGGGAGTTTTTTGGACATCCTGATAATAATGAATTACAGTAGTCCAGCCTGGAAGTAATAAATGCATGAACTAGTTTTTCAGCGTCACTCTGAGACAGGATATTTCTAACTTTAGAGATGTTGTGCAAATGGAAGAACGCAGTCTTACATATTTGTTTAATATGTGCATTGAAGGACATGTCCTGGTCAAAAATGACTCCAAGGTTCCTCACAGCGTTACTGGAGGCCAAGGTAATGCCATCCAGAGTAAGAATCCGGTTAGATACCATATTTCTAGGCTTTTCAGGGCCGAGTACAATAACCTCAGTTTTATCTGAATTAAGAAGCATGAAGTTAGCGGCCATCCAGGTCTTTATGTCTTTAAGACATTCCTGCAGTTTAACTAATTGGTGTATGTTATCTGGCTTCATGGACAGATAGAGCTGGGTGTCATCTGCATAGCAGTGAAAATTTATGCTATGTCTTCTAATGATACTGCCTAAGGGAAGCATGTATAATGTAAACAGAATTGGTCCTAGCACTGAACCCTGTGGAACTCCATAATTAACCTCAGTGTGTGAAGAGGACTCTCCATTTACATGTACAAATTGGAGTCTATTAGATAGATATGATACAAACCACTGCAGTGCAGTACCTGTAATACCTACAGCATGTTCTAATCGCTCTAATAGGATATTATGGTCGACAGTATCGAACACTGCACTAAGGTCTAGCAGGACAAGCACAGAGATGAGTCCACTGTCAGAGGCCATAAGAAGATCATTTGTAATAATAATAATAATAATAATAATGGATTGGATTTATATAGCGCTTTTCAAGGCACCCAAAGCGCTTTACAATACCACTATTCATTCACTCTCACATTCATACACTGGTGGAGGCAAGCTACAGTTGTAGCCACAGCTGCCCTGGGGCAGACTGACAGAAGCGAGGCTGCCATATCGCGCCATCGGCCCCTCTGGCCAACACCAGTAGGCAAGTAGGGTAAAGTGTCTTGCTCAGGGACACAACGACTAGGACAGAGAGCCCAGGGATCGAACCGGCGACCTTCCGGTTACAGATGCGATTCCCAACCCCCTGAGCCACGGTCAGGGGGTTGGTCAGGTTACAGCTGTAGCCACGGTCAGGTTACAGCTTTAGTGTAACCTTCACTAAAGCTGTTTCTGTGCTGTGATGAGCTCTGAAGTCTTGATTGGCACAGAAGTTAAATAACAACAATGCTCAGGGTCAGATTAGGCAGATCAGGCTCTTAATTGGACCATCTGGGGCCTCCACCCTTGACTGTTACACTTCAGCTGTCTCTTCCATGGACTAAGGCCCTTGAGGTGGTCTCGCTCGACCTCCCTCCCCAGGTCTGGAGCAGGTAAACCTGTCCAAGGTTCATGTCGGGGGAATTATTTTTATTTTATTTACCACAGTAGAATTTTAATCATGTTAATCACTTTCTTTCTGTCTTGGCTTGTTCTTCTTGTTTTTTTGGCCTTTTTTTTGTTTAGTTTTTTTCAACCCCTGTGATTGTGGCTCACGAGGTAGAGCATGTTGTCTCTTAATCAGGTTAGTGGTTAAATTCCCTTGGCTCCTCCAAGCTGCATGTTGATGAAATGAGTAGGCATGATACTTAGAAAGCCACGTAGAACAAAGCACTGTGTGAATGCTGGCTCGCAGTAAAGAGCACTCAGAGTAGAAAAATGCCATTTTACTCGCCTGTTTTACTTTTCTTTCCTTTCCCCGCAGAGCTTGTTCCCTTCTTATATTGGATCATTGTTGGGCTTTGGTATGGATTTACCTGCACAGACTTTATAGTGATCTTGTGTTCGGCTTTCTCCCTTACAAGTCTTTGTTCTTTCTAACTTTAATTAAAGTTCTCCCTTTTTGCCCTAGTCCTGCATATGGGTCTTTAATCTAAACTCTAACATTTCTTAAGCGAACTTTCATAAGGCTCTGTCTATCTAGATGTCAACTAAACTGTGCCCAGGGGAACTTATTAGCCATATAACTAAAATATTTCTGACCCTGCTTTTATCATCTTTCTTCACACTAATGGATACTGACCAAAATCTTGGTCATTTCTCTGACATTCAGCTATTTGCTGTATAAAAAGTAATGAGTATCATGAATAATCAAAGTTATGCATTAATAAACTGAAATTCATAAAGGTCTTTTTACTGAGCTTTCTCGCTTGTGTTACATGGTTTATCAGCTCAAAAACTGCTTTTTTTTAACCATAGTAATACTTTGTACCATGTAATTTTTTTAATTTAATTAATGTAATTTGTAATAGAGGACTGGAAAAATCCCTCAAGACAGAAAAAGTGCATACTTACATTTACTTATGAGTACTTTGTTTTTCTTTGACTATATTACTCATAATAAATATAGGATTCATTTAAAAATATGAAAAGATTTGAGTAAAAAATACAAAACAAGTGAGAATGAAATAGTTTAGTTAACTGAAAGTAAAATTTAAAAAAAACTTGTCAATATCATAATAATAAACTCTCTCGTGTCATGTCATGTGGATTGTGCACATATCTTTAAGGTACTAAAAACATTAAATCATTTACGTGCTCCTTAATGAGACTGTGTAGCTCAGCATTAAAACTCTGAAGGATTCTTGCTCAAGCAAAATCTTTTCTGCTTGACAGATTTGCTCTTGCTTTTCCTGTCCTCTTGTGCTTAATTTATGTCCTTTTTATGCGTGAATCGTACAACCTGTGAGTTATGGACGCCTCCGTGCAGTGTTTGCATTGGAAATGTGCTCTAGGCAACCATAAAAATGTCAGCACTGTGACAACACCATTAGCACAGATGTAGAGTGTTAAAAGGTAAAACAAAGGTGATAATTTCAGAAGTTCTGCTGCTCTGCCGGCACTCTGATTAGCTTTCGCTTCCAGGTATGTAATGGCCTGCCAGTGCCAGTAATCCATTGCACAGCATCCTCCATTAACCCAGAAGGAATGTTTGGACTAAACATAGACACACTCACCTGTCACTTAATTAGTTACACCTTGCTAGTACACACGTTGGCTTTTTTGCCTTCAGAACTGTCTTAAATCTTTCATTCAACAAGGTGCTGGTCCATAGTTACGTGAAACTGTCACGCAATTACTGCAGATTTGTCAGACGCACTTCCATAATCAATGAGCAAATCTTCCAATTTACTACATCTTTACTAAGGTGCTCTATTGGATTAAGATCTGCTGACTGTGGGGGACATTTGAGTGCAAAGAACACAAATGTCCCCCACAAGAAACCAGGTTAAGATGATTTGAACTTTGTAACATGACATGCATACCAAGCAGGATAGATCCACGTTGAAAAAAATTGCAACTGGGTGGTTGTTTGCAAATGTGGACTTCATATATCAAACATGACTAATTTATATTTCTCATCTAAACATAATTTAGTTTTGCACTTTTCACATATTCTTCAAGGATGTTCAGTCTATTAGAATTCAGTCATTTCAACGTTAGTTATGATGAAGTAAAAGAAAGTGGTCATGTTTTCTTCTGAAGCTCCGCCCCCTGGAAAGATATTTTGGAGGGAAAATCAGTTCATCGTCCTCGATTTTGTCTTTCAATCAAGACATTTCAGTTAATATAGCACAGTATATAGTAATATATTGTGAGATTTTTGGAATATGATAACTAATATCATAACTATTTAATGTAAAATTAACATGAGATAATTATAAAACTCCTTGAATGAAAAACAACAACATTTAACTATTTAACTGCTTTTGACTGCTCCCTTGTAACAGGAAGTCACCAGCAGATTTTTACACTGGATGTCCTTTTGTTCCTCTTTTTACCTGATCTAACGGGATTTCTAAACTTGAAAACATAAAAATCCTTTGTGACCTTTTTATCTTGAATTAGATAGCAGTCAATGGCTTTAAAAATACACAGCAAATCCAGCATGTCCAAATTAACACTGTCGGATTTGATTTCAACACTATTAAAGTGTCTATATGGGTCCACACCAGAGTGTTAATTTAACTCTTTTTGGAGAGTTGGTACGTTAACTCTGATTTAGTGTTAAACACCAAATCTGTCTGGAGTTGATAATTTAACACTTGGAGTTTATATATTAACTCTCAAAGAGTATTTTAGTTTAACTACGTAAGAGTTATCTTCTAATTCATTCTAAAAAGCGGGAATTTTACTGTTCTGAACTTCTAGAAATTTCTTTTGGAAATAAACATTTACTAAAAAGATGCAATGGTTTTTGAAAAACATTTATTCTGAACTGTGCACCACAATTTCAAAACATTTTCTGAAAGATGTAACAGTATACATGTTCTCACTTTCATTAGAATTTTGTTTATCAAAAGGTCTGACATGGTAAATGCAAATAACAGCATCTCATCACTTATTTCTTCAATACAATATGCATGTCCTTCATTCATCCCTTTGTGGAACTTCAACGCACTTCTGCTCTCCCCCATATTCCATCTTCACAAGCATATCCTGTGCGGAGATTGAATAAAAATTAGTTGACACTAATTAATGGCACAAATAATCCAGTAAACAATTGCAGCACAGTAAAAAAAAAAAGGAATCCTCTTTGAGCCATTACTTGCGTAAAGTATTTTCCCAAAAGACAAAGACACAGGCAACAGGTAATACTGAACTAAATGTAAAACCTCAACCTTTTTCATTTTTACCTAAACCGTGTGCACAAAACTCTGGAGGGATCTATGCTAACGTAGAATCCAGTCAGGACGTCAGCTACTGCTGTTAGCTCGTGTTTTTTTTTTGTTTGTTTTTTTTTTTCGTTTTTATAGCCGATCGTTTCAAGTAGCACCATTATACCAACATTTCACATTCTAGACATTGTTTTAGGTGTATTTGACCAAAAGTTTGATTGAAAATTCACATGCAAGCTTTTTTTCAAAGCTGTGGTATTTGCCCGCAAACAATACCTTTCAGCTAGCTAAAACAGAATATTATGCTATCAGCGAGCAACATGGCTAATGCCTTTCACACAGCTTTGTCTCAACTCCAAAGAGCCACAGAAGTAAAAGCTCATAATAATAATTGAAAAAAATGACTTACCAAGCATGGCAAACAACTCAAATATGTAGAGCAAAATGTTCTGAAACGGCTTCACTTCAGCTTCGATTGGAGCCGTGCTGGGGGCGGAGTCTGTGAATTCACTCTATTGGTGTCATAGCCCCTGTAGGAGTTCAGAGTTAAGAGGTCAAGAGTTAATGTTTCCATTGTAACACCTCCAGATTTGACAGAGAAACACTCATTTTTAACACTCGACTTTAACTACTATCATTTTACACCTCAGAATTACATTAAAAGAATGTGACTCTGCTTAGAGTAAAATTAACTCTACTTTTGCAAGAAGACTATTAACACCAAAACATTTAACACTTTTGAATTTGCTGTAATGTTAATCATAGTCTTATTGCATATGAATCTTGTAGATGTTGTTTGTTTTTTTTTTTTTTAAATGTCTATAGTTAGTCTAAAGTTTTGTGAGGACTAGCAACTTTAACACAATACAGAGTGTAGAAGGCAAAGCTCAGCTCTGCCCTGGACATATGAACAACGGGGCTTATAAGGAGCAACTCTCTAGAGATGAGCATTTCTAGGCTTCACCCACTGTGATTTTTAAAAAGTTTGAAAGTGTCTCCCTGTGCACTAGGATTTCTGCCTGCACATTTTTACTGCTTTTAAATAAAAAAACATTTAAAAAAGCAGTGATGGTGGAGATCTCTGTGAGCAGGCTGTAAATTTAGAGTGGATAACTTTCTGCATCTGCCTCATCCAGCGAGTGACTCATTTTGAAACAAAATCAGCTGCATATAATTAATGTATGATTTAACTTATTTTCTAGAATCGTCATTGGCCCAGTGTCATTTGTAATATTTTGTAGTTGAACTAAGTGACTTTGCAAGAAACTCATAGTCTTGTAGTACTCTGAAAATGCACAGTTGTTGCCTCTTTGTCATAAAACCAACAGCGAAATGTGTGAACCTAATCAAAGATTGTGTGAAACCTGAATTTACACCATCAATCCAATCTCCAAATGATTTCATTACCTATTTTTAGATAGAAAAGAAAGATAATTGACAGTCTTGTGATATGATTGCAGAGTAATAGGCCAAAACTACTGGCATCTCGCAATTTGAATTAAATGAAACTTAAAGTAGACATTTTTGCCATGCTTGCTAATGCACCATTTTTATGTGAGACTGGGTTTAAAAAATGGACTTGCAAAGTGGTGTTTTATGTGGAGAGAATGGTGGGGAAGCAGTTACTTTGGATAACTGCAAAATTTGCACAGTTTCACATTTCTCTTCCCACATTGTGGAGATTAACCTTGTTGCTACTTAAAGAGATCCTGAAAAGCTTGTTGCCTGCCAACAGACATCCACAGGAACCAGCTATTTTATAGTGATTACATTTTTTGTTCTTGAGAGATTTTTCACATTAAATGCAACTTTTTTTTTTAACTTTCAGTTTTGGTGCAAAACGGTGGGTTGGCACAGAGTAAATGAGCCCAGAATCACATAAAGCAGAGGTAGCACCACTAAAAGTATGTTTATCAATCCCAGTATGTGGAACATTTGCTTAAGTGACCTATTGCCTAAAGGCAAACAGTCACATCTGTGGTATAAGTGTCAAAGTATGGGTAAAATACCAGACTTTCTCAAGTATAAGTAGTGTGAGAGTGTGATTAAAATGGAGAGCATGACACAGAATACAATTCTGAGATGTTTCAAAAACCCTAATCACTCGGTTGCAATGGGAAGCACATTCCTGCACAGTTGTGGCCATGAACAACACGGATTAGAGGCTGAGGATCAGAGTGTGACGCCTCAATTGGAATACAGTCTGTCTGTCTGCATACCAAACAGCTAATTTTGTGGCCTGTGCTCCAGTGAATTCTCTCACATAAAGACTTCAGTCACAGACTGACCCACAGACATTGTAATCGCTGCTAATGTCAGAGTTCGGCTCTTAACGAGAGAAACCAGCTGGGAATGATTTCACGGACTAAACCGTAATCAGTACCCCACTGTCTCAGCAACGAGAGAGAAAATGTCATAAGGAGCTCTGTCATATCGTGTAAGAAGTTTCATCAAAGTATTTACTTTACTGTCTTGTCATAGTCCATCCACTTTTGCTGCAGGGTTTCATCAATAATAACCAGTGTCGTGGTCATTGTTTTAAAAAGTATTGTATTATAAAATTACAAATTGCTTGTTACTTTTCTTAAAAGTAATGCAGTATGTAACATAATTACTCACCATAGAAAGTAATTTTTTACGCTACTCTTTACATTACTTTCACATTTCTCCATAAAATGACCTAAAATGTACCATCTTATAATTACAGATGGCTATAACCAGTTAAAAATATAAACCTGCAGGCTACAGTCCCACAAACCGCACAATCGTTTTTAAGTATTTACATATAACCACAGTGCCAACAATGCAAAGATGAAAACCAGCCTAAGGACAGCCTTTGTTGCCTGGTGGGCTGAGGTTAACATGCACTCAACATTAACATCATTCTGAATGCTTGGCTAGCTTTGTATTAGCATGCATCTGTGCAGATGCTTGCAAAGGGCTGACGTTCTGTTACCAGTATAAAGCCATTACTTCTGTTCAGGTTGCAGATTGCAGTTGGGTTCTTGTGCTTTTGTGGCACAAAAATAAAGTAAATCCTCCTACACCAACCGATATAAGCTGATATAAGTCTGTACCCTTAGCAGAAAACCCCCCAAAGAATAATGCTTCCACCGCCATTTGACTGTGCACTCTAAAAAAAGATCTGCTGGCTTAACGTAAAAAAATTAAGGTAACAATTTGCATGGATCTTTTTAAGTTACTTCAGCTTAGCCACTATAGCGTAAATGCCACAAGAGTTCTCTAGTTAGGCAAACTCTATTCCTTACGTACAAACAACATGATTTGCTTTGTCCTCTACAAGCTTAATTAAGTTGAACCAACTTAATTTTAATTGTTTAAAAAATTACTCCATTTAGTTATTAAAACTTATTTTTTTACTTTTATTCTACTCAGAAATATCCATGCAAATTGTTACCTTAATTTTTTTGAGTACTAATAACTTACAATAACTTACAATTATACAATAAATTACACATTGAAATTCCAGTTTTATGATCAAACTGTTTATTAGAACACCAGTCCACCATTCCAGACTCATTGACATTTCAATAGCAGACAAAATTGTTGCCTCCATAAAATAAATGACATAAAACACCCCTGTAAATCTGTCTCAAAAAGACTGAACATTTTGACAGTCATGCTCTGATTCAAGTTTGTTTGTGTTAAAGTGATAGTTTAGGTTTTTTTAAGTATGAAGTACATTGTGAGTGTATTACACACAGTAGACAGCAGTCAGCACATTCCTGCCACCAACACGCACGATAGGCTCAGTTTGTTTGTGTGACTTTGGTAAATCTGAACTAACCCGAACTAACACCAAAGTCACCAAATAACACAATTACACTTACTGATCAAGGCAGCAGGAGACCAGCAACTCCTGTGTGCTGTCAGGTAAAATTGCTGTTTTTGTCCATGGACGCTGGTGGGCCAGAGCGATTGAAACAACAAGCAGTAGAACTTCTCTTTCCTCACAGAAAAGGCTGTCTGATAGCAAAATAAAGCAGTACACATATTCTTGATATAATGTACATTTAAACTGACATCAGTTTTATTAGGATGGAGGCTCATCTTGCGTGCCGGTGGCCCCGTCTGCTTCTCCGTAGGTGGAGCTTACTGACTGCCATCTACTGTGTGTAATACACTCACAATACATATGTACCTCATATACAGCCTCACTTCAAAAGACCTGAGCTATCCTTTTAAAGTGCATTATTTTTAACTAGGTGTACTTAATGCTCAACGCTCAACTTTACACCTACTGCCTACTGTACAGTATGTAACACAACACATTGCAAACAACAGTGGAACATTTCCCGTTTAATTTGAGGATAGCCTCACTCTTCACATTTTTTAGTACAACAGTTTACTTTTTAGTGACATTACCTTAGGACTGGCTTTCAGATCATCCAGCTCGAGGAATATCTTTTGAAACACTTCAAAAGTGTTTTTCAAAAGTGTTTTTCAGTTCTTTTGGGTAGCTGAGGTTGAGTGCATATATCAGCCCCATTAGCAAGGCACAGGCTCTGGGTACATCCAGGTCTGCTAGGACTTCTGTTCCTTCAAGTATGATCCTTGCGCTGGCTGGATCAGACGTTGTGGCACCTCTGGTTACAATCTTCATCACTTCATTGGTAATATCGCCGCCACCATCCTGGTAGATCAGAATCAATATAAATGTTTTAAGTAATCATACTTATACATGAGAGTAACACAAAATAGGGCTGCAACTAACAATTTTAGTTATCTGATTATGTCTGTGAAGGTTCTCTTTGCAAGCTCCTTTGACGATTATCTGATTAGTTGTTTGGTCCAGAAAATGTCAGAAAATGGTGAAAAATGTCAATGTTTCTCAGAGCCCAATATGATGACCTCAAATGTCAAACATATTCAGTTTGCTGTCATAGAGGAGTAAAGAAACCAGAAACGATTCACATTTATGAAGCTGAAACCAGAGAATTCGGACTTCTTTTTCTAAAATAATTACTTAAACCGATCAATCAATTATCAAAATAGTTGCCGATTAATTTAGAAATCAATTAATAATAGATTAGATCGTAGCTCTAATACAAAGTATAGTCATGTCTGATTTACCTGCTCTTTGAAGAGATCCTCCTCCTTTTCCCTGAGATACACCACTAAGCCACGGATAGCGACCTCTCGCCTTCTCTCCACAGAATCGTCCTGTGAATAAGAAAAAGAATGTCGAACTGCTCTTCGAGGAGGATGGGTTTTTGATAATTACATCCAAAAAAAAAAAGAAAAAGGATTGACTTTATATGGCCTGAACTGTACCAATTATAGATTTCCAGTGATAATCAAAATAATGAATTGATCATTTCAAAGAGCCATTTCTCTGAAATGATCAATTCATGAACTTGAAAAATCCAGGTAACAAATAGAAAAACTGCAAAATCTTGCAAATTACTCTGCCATCATGATCCACATCACCTATAATTTGTTTTATTATTAAGTATTTATAGTTTTAATTGATATTTGTGCCTCAAGCTCTAAACAATAATTTGACATAGTTGAGTTGTAAACAGCTACCTTTTAAGACTCAATATCACCTATTGGAAAAAAAAAGTGGATTATCCTATTTGAAATAAACTACATTTCATTCATTCATACCTCTAGCAGCATGTTCTGGATGCGCCGAATGCGCATTTTTGCAGCCCCTCCTCTTGAGGACAGCAAGGACATTATTTTCTGAGAGTACTGGTCCAGCTTTGCCATGAATGTTGTCTCCAGGTTAACAGTGGTGATTCTTCTGAATTCTTGGTTTATCTGTATAAAAAAAAAGGCACAAATAGGCACAACATGTTAATGTATACAGTTTACTTTAAAAGAATACATACTGCAAATTATCTTATGGAAAAATATTTACCTGAACTGCATCAAAAAGAGCAGGCCATCTTTCTTTCAGGTCATTGATTTTTGGTGCTTGATTGACAACTTCCTGCCTGCGAATGGAGAATGTTATGTTATGTTTCCAAATCAAAGATATTTTTTCTTAAGTGATACAACTGCGCTTATGTATCTGCAGTTAACACCCAAAAGAGCAAAATTATATTTTATGTGCTAATGCACACTCAATGTAATGTCATTAAAACAACTAGTTTATGAATGTTACTTAAGATCTTTCCTGTGGCGTTTCTACAACATGGCGTTCGCTTCCTCGCCCGCGTTTTTTGACTGAACTTTGACACAGGCTGTTCTTCAGCTAGGGCTCAATTAACAAACTTCAATCTCACATAAAAATAACTCTAGGACTTAAACATCAAAATGCATCGATGTTAAACCGAATGTATACTCAGTAACCTACATTTGTTTAGTCATGAATGTAAAATGGCCCAGCCTTTTGCTGGTCAAACCTTCATCAACGCTGCAACGATTTCAAAGTAGAAAGAAGAAAAACGTGTATTACCCTGTCTTTGCAGAGTTAAAACTACTGCTACAGAAGCTCAGTGTCAATTAACACCATTTGGCTGCCACCGTAAAACAAAACTTAACAAAGACTAATGTTACGGTTGAATTACTTCACAAGTTAGCCAGAAGTGTAACGTTACTAGCTTATCACCACCACTCGCCGAGGAAGAGTTTAGTGTTGTGTAAAAAGGATTTCTTGCAGTGCGTGTTGATAGAGTTAAAGTTAGAGTTATTAGCTGCTGTGAATAAAACAAGGCAAAAAATTGTACTCACCACAAAGCTTTAACGTTTGATAATGTTCCGTACAAAATGCCGCTTCTCTGCTTTCTCTCTTTGCCTCCGTTTCTTTCGATCAGTGGTCTGAGAGCACAACATGTCCGGGCAAGTCAGCCTTGTACTCAGCTTTTAAAGGACGCTTACGAGATTTTTAAGTTGTATTAACTGAATACACTTTCATGTTAAGTTAACACAGAAATGTCTGTTCAAAATCGATATATTACTGAGCTAAGACTGTTTTCTTTATTTTCATTTCGACCAACTCATTAAATTAAGTTATCAACTGATTACAATGTGTACATGCAACAAACTTAATTTTTTATGCAGAAAAAGCTATTAATTTTAAGCTTTACTTACTAACCCCATGAATCATTTTTTAGAGTGTGGGGATGGTGTTCTTTGGATCATGCCCAGGATTTCTCTTCCTCCAAACACGGTAGGCTGGGTTGATGGCAAAGAGCTTGTTTTAAGTTTTATCTAACCACAGCACAAGGTCTCGCATGGAGCTCCAGACAAAGGGTGATTGATAATCATTTTATATTTCTTTCATTTATGAATAATCACACCAACAGTTGTCACTTTTTCATTAAGTGTCTTGCTGATGGTCTTGTTGCTCATTCCAGCCTTGCGCAGGTCTACAGTCTTGTCCTTCACATCCTTTGACAGCTCTTTGATGTTGCACGTGGTGGTGGAGAAACTGGAATGGAAGAAACTGATTCTGTCGACAGGTTGGGAGCCAGAATTCTGGCTCTGTTGTAGGGGATCAAATGCTTATTTCACTTAGAGACATTCAAATCAATTTCTAACTTTTATGTCTTGTGTTTTTCTGAATTTCTCTCTCTCTATTGAAATGAAACAACCATAAAAATTAGAAACTGTTCATTTCTTTTTAAGTGAGGAAATTCAGCTGGGATCAAATAATTAATTCTGCACACTGCAGGTATAAATCCAGAGGGTAATGTGGCTGATTATTTAATTTTTGAAACTGTAAATAACATGATTAATTAAATGTTTATTTTATTAAACTGTTAATGCTACTTTTACATTTTCCGACCCAATTAGTGCTTCTGAGATATTAGGCTCAGACTATATTTATGTAGCTACATAACCTGTACATAAAAGCAAGACTTGTTTACATGCAAGTGCAGATTCCAAACATAACTTACCAGGCATAAACTCAGCAGAGCTGAAAATCTCTAACAGGCAGTCAGCAATCCATCAGCAGTCCTCCGATCTGCTCATTTGAGATAAAAGAAGTCAGGCCAGCTCCTCGGGGATATAGGGAGCGCCAACACCTTCTACCTCTCAATTCCACAGCATGTAATTCCCGTTAGTGCACCTCAGAAAACCTCAGCAGGGAAGAACCTGATGTATGAAAGCAAACTAAAATCAGCATAACTTGTCTGACTCTTTTTTAAAAATATATCAAGCTTGAATGTGAAGAGAGAGAAACCATAAACAAGCCGCGCCTTTACCTGATATAAATAATCTACTGAGCAGTCATATGATGCAGGTTTAATGCAACATTTACAACTAAAGAGAAATCTGACTTTTGTCATTGTTATATTTGACTTAACCTGACTAACCTCTTTCATAATAGTGATTGACATTCCTATTTACATACAAATCATATGCATTGCATTAACACAGTATACACAATAAAGCACAAATTACACACAATAACGGTTTTAGTGTGAATCAAATTTAATCTGCATATTGATTGATTTTGGACAATAGAAATATTATTTCTGTAGGACTTTAGCTTCTAACATACGGGTGTCAGCCTAAAGTATATCCTCTTTGATTACAGTGCTTAATTACATTTTAATGGTAGATGAGTTGTTTTTGACATAGACTAACGCTGACTTCTACATCATGCTGCCCAAAGCTGGCATTTACAGTTACGACAACTAACCTCACAGCAGCTGCAGAATTTAGAAAGTCTGTTTAGGATGTAACAGTCTGTGTCCTCTATCTGCACCATCTTATTTGAACCTGGCAAGACAGTGACAGGGCTTTCTTTCATTTGCAAGTGGAGCCAACAAGATCTGCCAGAGAGGTGTATCCCTTTCATCCCTTTAATCAAGCATGTTTAATGTTTATGTGTCCGGGCTCACAGTACTTGTTGTCTTTCGATTTCTAGTGCACTTAACCTTGAATGGAAACAATGAAGGAACAAAAGGGGGAGGAAGTAAAGAAAAGAAAAATGGTAACCTTACAAGAAAAATATATATAGGGGGGAAAGTTAACGGGGTTGTTACATGTAAAAGAAATGTGAAAAATTCTTTTGTTTTCAAGAAACCATACTGCCTCAATTTGCAAGGATGGATCATCACACCATAGATGCCACTGTAATAAGAAACTACTTGTAATATTACTCTTGAATTATTATATATGATGAATATCTGGAAATCTTGCATTGGGCCTGTACAAGAGAAAAAACATGTTTTAGGTGACTGATGATGACCGATTTTTGTGCAGGTGGCATCTGCTGTTTAGACACCGTCTCTGACATTATAAGGATCCAAGCTCTCAAAGTGAAGCCTTGTGGTTAAAAAAACCCCTTTTTAGATTTATATAAAGTAGACAGAAATAAAGTGATTTACTCCATTGGGTTTTTTTCTGTTTACAAGTAATGAGGACATATGAGGTGCCGTAAGGGACATTATTACTGAAACGCTCTCACACACACTACTGAAATTTTAGCTCTCACACACACTACTGAAACGCTCTCACACACACTACTGAAACGCTCTCACACACACTACTGAAACGCTCTCACACACACTACTGAAATTTTAGCTCTCACGCACACTACTGAAATTTTAGCTCTCACGCACACTACTGAAACGCTCTCACACACACAACTGAAACGCTCTCACACACACTACTGAAATTTTAGCTCTCACACACACTACTGAAACGCTCTCACACACACTACTGAAATTTTAGCTCTCACACACACTACTGAAACGCTCTCACACACACTACTGAAACGCTCTCACACACACTACTGAAACGCTCTCACACACACTACTGAAATTTTAGCTCTCACGCACACTACTGAAATTTTAGCTCTCACGCACACTACTGAAACGCTCTCACACACACAACTGAAACGCTCTCACACACACTACTGAAACGCTCTCACACACACTACTGAAACGCTCTCACACACACCACTGAAACCAGAGGCATTTCTGCTGAACAGGAAGTTGTTTCCTGACAAGGAAACTGATGGAAAAAGTGGTATATTTCAAAACACTACAAGGATTTCTACTCAGCAACCTGCTAGTACAGCAGTCCCCAACCTTTTTTGCGCCACGTAAACAATATAAAAATAAAAAAACGATAAATACCATGAAAACCATAAATAGAAATGTGTTCGAATTTTTGTGGAGGAATAAAACCCATTACATAGAAAGATCTCAGCTTGTGAAGGGATACAATAAAGGTGGTATCAAAACTCCAGAATTGGAATTTATGGTTGGCACCCTTAGAATTAAATGGTTAAAATCTTGTCTGTCACAGCCAGACTCTACTTAGCTCCACATCCCATGATTCTTGTTTAATAAAATAGTATACAGGATTAGAATTTATTCGAAATGTGATTTTGCGGCAAATAAAATCCCCATAAAGATATCAAACTTTATAAAACAGACGTTGCATTTTTGGGAAAATGAGATTTACCCACAACTTCTCCCCATAATTCAACCTTATGGAATAATAGGGTAATAACACTTAATCAAAAATCTATTTTCAAGAGTGACTGGTTTGAACAAAAATATTATATTCATAACAGATTTGTTGGATGATAACGGTGTCATTCTAAGTTACACAGACTTTTCAGAAAAATATTGTCTAAACTGTTCTCAAAGAGAATATAACAAATTTTGTGAACTGGTCCCACTGCCTCTGCTTCATTTGATTAAAATTTTTATGATATACAATAATTTCTCATCAGTGCTCCCAAATTTATTGCTAGGGCAATGTCAGCTGTTTGATAAAAATGCAATAAGAAATTTGTTAGTAGTTTCTTCAAAGACAAAATATTTCATAGTTACAACAGAATGGTTACATGGCATGGTTCTAATTTAGTTATTTCATATACACTGGATAAAGCATACTAAAAATTTATGAAATAGCCTATTCTACCTAAAGTTAAAGAAACACACTTTAAACAAAACTAATACTGTGGCAGAATTTCTAAAAAAAGAGATTTGGCTTTGAGGTGGATCAGTGTTCTTTTTGTACTGATGAAAATGAAACCCTAGAACATCTTTTTTTCCCCTATGCCCTATCAGACAATGTATTTGGTGCAACTTAAAAAATTGGATTTCCCTAAATATTAATGATGTGCCACTGTTTGAATTACATCATAATTTTTTTTATATGGATCATCTAGCATTGGATGTCTCAGACATTATTAACATCATCATACTTTTGAGTAAATATCATATCCATTGTGCTAAATGGAGGAACGCTAAGCCTTCTCTCCCTGGTTTTATTGATGATTTTAAGATATCTTTTTCTTTGCTAAAAAAGACAAAAAGCACATATGCCAAAAAAATAACCAGGATAATGCACGTCTCCCGCTATTCTAAATTTTGACTTATGCTGAGGCTAATATATTGTTAAGTAATGCAGCTGTCTCACTAAGGTCCAGAATCGATTTGTTCCACGATTCGATTCAATTCAATTCGATTTGATTATGGGGAATTTTGACAGTCAGAAATATTATAATTCAGATCAGTACATTTACATATTTTTGTATTTAAAAAAAGGAAGCTGACACACGCAAGACTTTATCAAAGGTGTGAGCATCACAGCAGATACCTTTGTGTCAAAGTAGCTGAAGATAAAACACATAAAAACATGAAGGTGGTTTTCCTGGCCTGGGATTTTATAAAAAATATTCTGCAGTACATCAAAAACGAAAGAAAACCATTAATCAACATATGAACGTTACCTCTGACGTTACAGCGGTTTTATTAGAGACACGGCTAACGTTTTGCATTTTGCATAATTTAAAAAAGTTTAAATTTATTCAGTATTGAACGGCAGAAATTAGGTTTTCTTTTCGGAAGTATGTAAAATGAAAAAAAAAAAAAAACAGCGGCCGACTGCGCTGTAAACAACAGTAGACTTGTGCATAACAAGCAAGCGAATAATACAGAAAACAGATTTTTAAACGGGAAACTGTTCTTGAAGTACAGAGAGAGAGAAAGAGAGAGAGAGGGCTGTGCATGACTTGCGATTTTATCGCGGTGGAAGCAAAACAGTGAGGGAATTCATGACGATGTTTATGTGAAGCGCAGTTTGGATCTCCTTTTGCTGCTGGTTCAGTCAATATTGTTTGGAGAGAGATCAAACTAACAGCTTTAGAATCGGCGCAAAAACGGCGTGAAAACAAAGCGCGGACCTGCCGACAGATCAGAGTCAGCGAGCTGTCGGCTTTCAGCCCCGACCGTGTCCGTGCTGTCGGGTGAGAAAGGCGACATCTCACTGATTCTGATCCGCGGGTCCGCGCTGTGTGTTTACGTCTTTGTGCAGAAGCCGTGTACCTGCTCTCATTTACTGTCTTAGCTGTTTGGTGGTTGTTGAAATTTTGTGAGGTTTCACCAGAGATTCTGGCATTTTGGGCAAAATAAATTTATATTAAAAAATCGATTCAGGATTTTAATGAATCGATTTCACGTTATCCAAGCCAGAATCGATTTTAATCAATAAATCGATTATAAAAACCCACCCCTAACTAACAGGTTGCTGAGTAGACATCTGTGTAGTGGTTTGTTTGAAATCTAACACTTTTTCCTTCAGTTTCCTTGTCAAGAATTAACTTCCTGTTTAACTGAAATGCCTTCCTGTTCAACTGAAATGCCTTCCTGTTCAACTGAAATGACTTGGTTTTTCAGTAGTGTGTGTGAGAGCGTTTCAGTAGTGTGTGTGAGAGCTAAAATTTCAGTAGTGTGTGTGAGAGCGTTTCAGTTGTGTGTGTGAGAGCGTTTCAGTAGTGTGTGTGAGAGCTAAAATTTCAGTAGTGTGTGTGAGAGCGTTTCAGTAGTGTGTGTGAGAGCGTTTCAGTAGTGTGTGTGAGAGCTAAAATTTCA
The DNA here is from genome assembly GCF_057381845.1 of Rhamphochromis longiceps. Lineage (NCBI taxonomy): Eukaryota > Metazoa > Chordata > Actinopteri > Cichliformes > Cichlidae > Rhamphochromis > Rhamphochromis longiceps. The sequence continues at coordinate 16,594,562 of NC_140561.1, forward strand.
GTAGTGTGTGAGAGCGTTTCAGTAGTGTGTGTGAGAGCGTTTCAGTAGTGTGTGTGAGAGCTAAAATTTCAGTAGTGTGTGTGAGAGCGTTTCAGTAGTGTGTGTGAGAGCGTTTCAGTAGTGTGTGTGAGAGCTAAAATTTCAGTAGTGTGTGAGAGCGTTTCAGTAGTGTGTGTGAGAGCGTTTCAGTAGTGTGTGTGAGAGCTAAAATTTCAGTAGTGTGTGTGAGAGCGTTTCAGTAGTGTGTGTGAGAGCGTTTCAGTAGTGTGTGTGAGAGCTAAAATTTCAGTAGTGTGTGTGAGAGCGTTTCAGTAATAATGTCCCTTACGGCACCTCATAAGGACAGTCCACAGTTTTAGTGAAAATGAGATTAAAAAAAACTCTCCACTCATCTCTCGACTTGTAATACATGAAAAGTGCGTAGATGCACTGGCACGATGTAAATTTGGGTACATGAAGTGAGTCAACTGTGATTTTTTTTTCCCCTACAAAGCATCAAAAGATCTCTCTCGCTCTCCCCAGAATTCAAAATTATCTACTTTGCATTTTCAGATGAACTCGTGGCCGCTTACAGCTGAAGAGCGAACAAATTAGAAGAGCATCAATCAAATTACATCTAATTGGCAGCCCAGTCAACTCCTCAATGAAAATCCAATACCAGATCTCATTCGGCTGCATTCTCTCCATTTCAGACAGCAAATGAAGTAGCCTCAACAAGATGTGATAAAACTCATACATTTTAACAAGTCCTCTCAGGCTCCCTCTCTCCTCGACCGGTCTCTTCTCAGATCCATCGCCTGTCCAGCCCCATCAAGCGGTGAACGGGGTTAATCAGTGTCACTAATGGAGGCTGAGCTGCCTGGAGACATGGCCATTACAAGTGGAAGAAGAGATCATGGCGTATAGGATTGTACAGTCAGGAGGAATTTAAATCAGGAATTCTTCACAGTTGTTGGAGCGGGGAAAGCAAATTTAATTGTGCGCTGGACAACTTCCTCTACAGAGGACAAAATGAGAAAGATGTGTACAAACTGGGTGAAAATAATTTGAAATGCTCTACATGTGCCTTTAAGTGCCATATTAGGAGGTTCTTACTGAATGTATTCACAGAAGTGAAAAATTCTTATAATTTTATTAATCTTACAATCGGAATCAGGCTAATTACCCTGGGAATTTGCTTCGAGGTGGTGAGGAATAACAATCACAGCACAATCCAGACCGATCCTACCAGCCATCTGTGGCGCCCTCTTGGAGTACATCCATTTGTTTCAGTCGCTTGTCCAACACTGGGCGAGAGGCCAGCTTGAACTCTTTGCTTATAGCGGGCAAGCCTGCTATACACTGACAGGCATACCTAGCGTCACCTTTAACCCTCACTAATTAACAGGTTTGACTTGATTGGATTAATTTGTAAACAAAGAGAGAAACAGGAGAATTTGTGTGTCTGGAGGGGAGCAGGGTTGTTCCTGTAGACTAAGAGAACTGAGTGAACAGTAGGACAATGGAGAGATGCTATATCTCCCAGTATTCAGCTATAAGTGTTAAAAAAAAAGAACATTTTGTTAAAAGCATGCAACTTTAAATACATTTTAAATTATTCCTTTAATTCAACGTAAACCCGAAAGCCTGAGAAAGTGCAGCACGTGCCTTTACATTTGTATTCAAGGACAGAGCTATTAGCAGGGGCGACCATCATCAGCAATTATAATGATGGCTTTTTCAGTTAAAGGGCTGTTTATAAGACAAACTACAGCATATGCTTTGTATTCTCTAGTTGGATCTCATTAATAAGACAACGAAACACCTATCGCAGAGCCATTTGTGGGATCCTGAGCCAGCTCTCTGGTTGTCGGATGTAAAAGTGGCAGGGGCTTAGAAGCGGTAAAGCGCTGGCTGGCTGTGTGCGGCTGTGGTGTAGCATTAATCTAAATCAGTCAGGGCCACATTACCTTTACCCTGGCTGACTGGGATAATTAGTTTAGACAGAAAAAAGTGATTCAGAACACAAACCTCACCTTCAGCAGGGTTTTTGGCTGAATTCGAAACACTTGGGCCGTTAATATTACGACCGCCTAATCGATAATATTTGTCATATATTATTTTCACTCAGCTCAAGCCTGATCAGAGGCTCTTGTGTTCGACCCCAGGGAGTGCGAGTAAGTGAGTGGGTGAGCGTGGTTTAATTAGGATTCCTCTAAGCTGTCAGACGCAGCGAATGCTCGCCTGTGATATTGGCATGAGGACTAATTAAAATGACTTGACCCATGAAAAACACGTGCCTCATCAATAAGTGTGTAGGGAGTGAGGTGAGCAGATTGGTCTCCTGACAAGATCGATCAAATTATTTGTCAGGACATTTCAGCATAATGTAGGAGCCGGGGAACATATAAGACCACATATGTGCATTATCCTATGTGCTCTAAGAGCTTGAAAAAGCCATACAGCATCTATTGTTTTTATTCTCTGTTGACTAAACATGAGTGCTGTGAGGCAGTAAGCTGCAGAGGTCTGTGCTTATTGTAAGAAAAATACGTAATGCAGTGATGGCTGATTATATGATTCTTTTATTTTCTTTAATAGCTTATTTTAATAGCAGAACAGCAAAGTGATTGTTGGCTTAGAGAGTCTTGCTATGAAGCCATTTATCTAAAGCGTTTTCCCCAGAAAGAAAATTTGACCAAATCGGATTCAAGAGTGCTCACTGCCCACTTTGCTTCCACCTGATCCCAATCCAACCCAAACTACCGACACCCTGAAGTAGTGAGACATTATTCATGAGTAAATTTCCTCCAGTCTTAATAACTAGTTTGAGATTGTCTTTTCCCACTTATCTGTCAGCACATTCTTCATGGATAAGCTTAATACAACTCTATTTTTTTCGGCTTGGGTTGCTTGATCAGTTGTCACAAATCCTCTTCTGTAGTAAGGTGCAAAGGTACGTTGTTTCTCTTCAGTTGTCACTTCTGAACTGCTGAGTCTAAAGAAGAGTGTTACATTTTTCTTTCTTTTCTGTTGGCATTAGAAGCACACTGTATATGTGATGAGACAAGCGAGGGATGGATTAGACTGGGAAACTGAAGAACACTGCATACTCACACTGCTTTTTTACTTTTAATAGATAACATGCTGTAATCAATAAGACCTGAAATTAGGAAAAGCATTTGCTAAGACTGTTGGTCAAAGGAACTAGCAACTGGAATCGTTGCCCTTCTCTGGACATGGAGAGAAAAGAACAACTCCATGTTACTTTTACTTTCTGGTCTAAAATCTACATTTTTAATTTACACTCTGTGCTATTAAATCAGGCATCTCCTCATCAAAGTTTGGGTCAGTGGTACAGATGAGAGCAAAGAGAGCGGCTGGTGTTTTTCAGGGGGAATTCGCAGATGAGTTTGACAAACAGATGCTTTCGTACAAGTGTACAATAGCTCATTTCACTAGCTGGGCCCACGTCCACATTTTAGGTTTGACAGCGTTTTAGTAGGTAAAAGTGAATGCTTTGACATGAATTGAGCTGCGGTTTGGGGAAGACCTTGAAGGGGACAGGCGATGGCTCCCGGGCCTGGCAGATCCCCACGTACTAAATAGAAATGAAGACGTTAAAGAATTGAGAACAAGGAGGGAGGGAGGGTGGGCCACGTAAACGAGAATGAACAGCTTGCAGAACTGGGGGAACCTATATAGATGACAGCCAGAAGGAGCGTGTTTGGAGGCGTGGTCCTGCTCCTGAAATTCCGATTCATAATCTCCAATACAGGGAGTGCAGAATTATTAGGCAAATTAGTATTTTGTCCACATCAACCTGGAGTACTGGTTTGGGCTGGTATCATCAATGATGAGCTTGTGGGGCCTTTTCGGGTTGAGGATGGAGTCAAGCTCAACTCCCAGTCCTACTGCCAGTTTCTGGAAGACACCTTCTTCAAGCAGTGGTACAGGAAGAAGTCTGCATCCTTCAAGAAAAACATGATTTTCATGCAGGACAATGCTCCATCACACGCGTCCAAGTACTCCACAGCGTGGCTGGCAAGAAAGGGTATAAAAGAAGAAAAACTAATGACATGGCCACCTTGTTCACCTGATCTGAACCCCATTGAGAACCTGTGGTCCATCATCAAATGTGAGATTTACAAGGAGGGAAAACAGTACACCTCTCTGAACAGTGTCTGGGAGGCTGTGGTTGCTGCTGCACGCAATGTTGATGGTGAACAGATCAAAACACTGACAGAATCCATGGATGGCAGGCTTTTGAGTGTCCTTGCAAAGAAAGGTGGCTATATTGGTCGCTGGTTTGTTTTTGTTTTGTTTTTGAATGTCAGAAATGTATATTTGTGAATGTGGAGATGTTATATTGGTGTCACTGGTAAAAATAAATAATTGTAATGGGTATATATTTGTTTTTTGTTAAGTTGCCTAATAATTATGCACAGTAATAGTCACCTGCACACACAGATATCCCCCTAAAATAGCTAAAACTAAAAACTACTTCCAAAAACATTCAGCTTTGATATTAATGAGTTTTTTGGGTTCATTGAGAACATGGTTGTTGTTCAATAATAAAATTATTCCTCAAAAATACAACTTGCCTAATAATTCTGCACTCCCTGTATATTAGCTGTGTACCTGGAGGGAGATTAGTTGAACCATCTTTAGCAGCAATAACTTAACTGAACTGTTCACTTTCTCTATGACTTTATCACTCTCTGACATCATTGTGGAGGAATTTTTTGGCCTAATCTCCATTAAAACATCACTTGAGTTCATTCAGGTTTTCAGGACTTCATTAATACGCAGTTGGGTTGAGGTCTAGCCTACTGCAACAACTTGATTCCTTTTTTTGTTTCAGCCATTCTGTTGTAGATTTGCTGGAGTGCTTGGGGTCATTGTCCTGTTGGTGAACCAGATCCTTTTGCAGCAAAACAAGACTGTGCTTGACAGCTGGTGTGAGGTGTTTGTGCTGATATGCTGTGCTTGCTTTTCACAAAATATGGTGCAATGTATTATGGTCAAACATCTCCACTTTGGTCTTCCTGACATCTTATAAACTTTGCAAACTTAAGCTCTGCTGTCATTTCCCTTGTTTTTCAGTCTTTTTTTCTGCTGTCATCATCTTTAAACATTTAAAATGCTAACAGAAGCCTGTGAAGTCTGGGATGTAGCTACTGGTTTTTTGCTGTTTTCCTGAGCATTGCACGGTTTGACCTTCGGCTGAATTTGCTTGGCTGTGCGCTGTTGGGAAGAATGTGGTGAAACCATCAACTGCCAATACTTGTGCTTTTCTAGAGGTGCTCATATTTGCTGTTGATCAGTTCGTTCCAACGTGATGTCCTATAAAACTTTTTCACATTACTTTATTAAACACTGCTCAACTGTTTTTCAGAATATCTTCATTTTAAAGGATGAATATAAAACAAGTGCTTCTATTAAAACATCTGCTCACTTATGTAAACTACACATGGAAATATAAGTAGTTAAATTCTCTTTTTAAATGTGTTTAAAATAAAAAAAAATGCTTTGAATGTGATAGCTTCAGTGTAGCTTCACTACTGGAAATATATGATGACAAAAAGAAAAGACAAAAAGAGACGTGAAGCTACAGCACTATGAAGTGCCTTGCCAGTGGATTGCACTGTGTGGGCTTCATTTTACACAGCTGCTATCTTTCAGCTGAGTTTAATTTTGTTGCTGAACATCTATTTCTGTTTTTGATTTTCTGAACAACTCGACTGAACTCAAGTGCACTCTCTCACACACATACACTCACAGAAGAACTGAGGAGAAAGGGCAATTATTTTTAAACCTTTCATGGACCACAGACCTCCAAGAAAGTTGGCCAAAGGCTTGTGAACTCCTGGTGGACTGGGACTGTCTGTATGACTGATGTTCTGTGGCTGGAGGAGAACAAATGGATTTTCTATATTTGTAGCTGATCACAAAGCAGCATTCAGTTCTCTCAGTCACAGCAGATTGCTGCAGCTTGCTGCATCTCATCCGACTGTAAAGAAGAGCGAGCTGATGGGGAAGCTCAGCCATGTGTTTATGGGGGTAGGTTTTTTTGCATATGCTTTGTTTAAACATAAGCTGCTAGAGCCAAGTCTTTAATAACAGTGTTTGCAGTTTCTTATGATAACCATTGGGGGTTAGTTTCACCGATACAGCTTGAGCTATGTTTGGTTTGCTTATTTTGGCCAAAGGTGAAAGATCTGAGGTGTAAATAAAAGGAAATGCATATTCAGAAGTAACTTCTAGAACTTGCAGCTGTGCGCAGACTTTGATGGTGAATGTGTGTCTATAATCCATGACTAGCCCAAAAGTGGCACAAAATGAATGTAGTTTTATAGTTTCTAAGAGTGGTAGTGCAACACCTGTCCAGTAGATGTCATCAGTGACTTCTCAATCTCTGTAGATCACCTGACTGACCTTGTGATGAGTTGAGGTGATATTTCTCCTTGCTGTAGATTTTGTTTGTGTCTTTTATTTCTTGTCTTTATGGCCCGTGACCTATAACTATTATTTTGGGCTTTGAGGGTATCACAGCAATACTTGGTAAAAGTTACTATACTTGATTTGAGTCTTTGAAACTTCTCAAAAAGACAGTTTGAATTGTGAAGTTTTAAACTATGTGTGGATGACATTGCACGTCCGATCCTCCCATCCCCCTCCTCTGTTTTCTCCTAACGGAGGCAATCATTTCCCCCGATAGGTACCAACGCGTCGACCTGTCACTGCCTCTTTACGGTCCCCTCCACTGCTGGCACCCCCCTGCCAATGACACACTATCATTTTCCCCTCCAGCAGTTTTCAATTTAGATTGTTACACCCAGCATGTTCTTTATAGGCGCCGAGGAAGTAAATCTTAAAAGCTGCTGTGAAAGCACAGTGACAGTGTTTTCTGTAAAGCTTTTCAGTTTGACCCAGGGTCATGAGCCAGGCTGATCTGATAGGGGCTGACATCCCATTAGTCTTGCATAACCTCAATAACACCACACAATTTAATCTGGTTTTCTTGTTTTCTCTTGCTCAATTTGTCTTCAGCAATAACCTACACTTTTTCAAAGAAAACACGCAAAGTTGATCAGCGCGATGTCTCTGTAGCTGCCTCCCCCCCCCCCCCCCCCCCCCCCCCCCCCCTGTGCAGTTAAAAAGGGCGTAGATGTAAACGCCATCAAACCTCAGCAGAGATGATAAGGTTTGATACCTGGTAGAATATTAATCAGCAACAGATACACTACAGTATTTACCATTTAAAATGAGAGAATGGTGTACAGCTGCTTTAAATAGTAAGAACGTGTGTGCAGAAAGAAGTGAGAATGCAGGAAAAATCAGCTAACTTGGTTAAATTTCAGGGCTGGGAACTACAGGTTTGCGAGACTTGTGTGTTATTATTAAGTACCTAGAAGCCTGAAAGCAGCTTGTTTTTTGTGGTATTACACTGACAATAGTCTGCAGCACTGCACTTAATTTTTACAAAGTAAGGAACTATTGTTGCTTCGGTGTTCATATCTTAAAATAGGATATGATTTGAATCCCGGGAGTTTGTGCTTTTAGACGACGTTTAGTCAAATTTTGAATTGGCCGATATTCAGATTTTGTGCAGAAATAAATCATGTTTGGAAGAAAAAAGCCCAAATTTATTAGACCCCCCCCACACACACACACACACACACTATTATTTATTTATGTGTTTTATTAAATAGATTACATACTTTAAAATCTACAAAAACACTTCTATATAACTCACTTTTTGGATTGATGAAATTCTTGAAATATCCTCCCCTGTGTTTGTCAGTGTTGTAGGTGTGTATGAAGTGATGACCAGAGGAGCTTTTTTTTTTCCTTTTACTGCCATAAAAAACTCTGAGGGAAGGGAGAATGAAAACACAGAACAATTATCCAACTTCCACTATAGGATATCTATTACCCGATAAGGCCGCCGCTCATTTATCTCCCTTAAACACCCCATGAGGTGTTGGCAGGCGGGCGAGCAGGGAGGTTGTAGTGTGAAGATCAGACACGGGGATGAGGTGGACGGAGCGCGATCGCCAGGATGGCTAAATGATCATTGGGACTGTTTTTATCTGCACATACCAGGAGAAATCCTCCATCACCACGACAGACAGGACTCACCTGGGGGATAGCTGTGAAATGGTTTCATCCATTTCAGCAAGCGTGTACACTGAGCAGAACTCATTTCATTGTTCATTGTGAGTTAAATATAACTCAGAAGTTTGGTTCTCTTGACCTAATTTCAATAATGAAATTAGGTCAAAAGAAACCTTTTTTGACAGATCTGTTAAGCACCTTAGAAAAACATACAACTGCAGAGTGTTAAGCAACCTCTTTGAGAAGCCTCTAAAGTGCTCAGGTGTATTTGTCCTGTTCCCTTTATTGTTCACACTGCATGTGGCTCCAGATAAATTTGATCTTACTTAAGTCAGATATGGGGTTAAAAAATTATACTAAAACTAGAAAGTTTGAAATAATTTCCTCCATGTATCCTTTCCCTGCTTTCGCAAATCGGTCTGTTCTGTAATGCCTCTGTAATGCACTATGTCCTTAAGCCTAGATAGAGATTTCCTTGCTATAGATTGCAAAGTTAAAGACACCAATCAGCATTAGCAAACCCATTGATTTGTCTGATAATGAGTCTTATATCCTGTCTCCACAGAGCCCAAAGGACTATCAGATCAATACTGCATTTAAAAACTTTTCCGTTGTCAGTGCTCATGAAAACATACATACAACTTTAAGGCTGCTTTCATTAATTGGTTACACATGAAAGCTTTGCTGATACTTCATAGATGACATGTTGTGATTTAATTAACGTGGTCCTGTTCAAAAATGTATATAAAATGGTAAAAAAAAAAAAAAAAGTAATAAGCATGTGATCAAGAAAGAGCGAGTAAGACAGAAAGAAACAAATAGAAAAAAATTGCTAAAGTTAATCATTTTGCAGCTGAAAAAACGTTCTGATCAGTCACTGAAGTGTGTGCAAACTGGCCACATACAATCATCCCAGTCACTATAAAGCCGTTTGCCTGGTGGTCCTCCTTGGGTCCTCGTACTCTGGGGCCTCTGGATGTCTGGGGCCTGGATCTCCTCCATACCTGCTTCATGCTCTGGGGGACGGGGCTATGGCTCCTCACACTCCCTAGCAGATCATTACATGGAGAAACCTTTTGAATACAAGTGTGCTGATGCACACAGGTGTGCACACTGGTGTACACAGACACAAACTACACCTTTCTTGGCTGCTACCTCAAAGCACATTGTGCGCTGTCGATCTTGTGTGCTGCACAATAACGTGTAATATTTAGTATCTACTGTTATCTACTGTTAGCTAGTTTATTGTGATGGTGTTGTACTTTTTTGTTTGCTTTCTCTTCTGTTTTTTCTTATCTCCATACAGGTGATCCAGGTGTTTTGTTTGTTTTTCTTTTTTTTCTTCCCCCTTCTCACCATCTCTTCTCCCCTCTGTTTTTCTTTCTCTCCCGCTCTTTCGTTCATTCTTCCTCCCTTTCCTGTCCCCCAGTCATGTCTGTCCCGTCTGTAACAACTGAAAATCAAATCAAATAAATACCTAATTATAATAAAGGTCAATCAAATGGACCGATATGGCATGGTCATGATGATCCAATTGGTAAAATAAATCCGCTTGGCATCTTTCTTGGCCTTCAGACAACAATTCTCATGGCTAAAGATCCAAATGGGACAGGCAAAAAAAAAAAAAGCTGTTTTCCAATATCCGTCGTAGTGGAAGCAAGAGGGGAAGCTCCTATCTGAACATCTTTGCTTGTGAGAGATAAAACAAATAAATTTGTCTTGATCACTAAGCACACAGGAGTTCTGCTGCATAGAGTGCTGAGGAGTGCTGAGGTATTATATGTGTAGTTTTAAGATGTTTACTATTTTATTTTATATTAGCCTCAAGTGGAAAACTTCCCCACATGCAGTCTTGTTCAATTAGACTATCAACTAGCTTTTCCCTTCTTCCCCAAGAAAAGAGCATCTAGTAAATCATAAAATAAAATGACTCACACTAACTTATCAGCAAAGTATAAACTCTCTTTTATGAAACTACCTACATGCTGAAACCTGGATGGACGCATGAAACAGCACACAAGGTAACCTTATGGTAACCTTGTGGTTATGAGTTCTATTCAAATTATATTGCTTTTCACATTTACTTCTGTAACCCAGGAAATAAAGCCACAGGACATAAATTATGGAAAGACCATAAAGGGATTTTTTTTTCTCTGACTAGTTAATAAATAAGAGAGGAGCATTAAAGTTGCTTGAGATATAACAGAGCACATGCTTCCAATAATCTCACCAAAGCTACGAGCACTTCAAACTAATTTTCTTCCCTTTTTGGTCTAATAAGAACAAATCAAATTCAGTGGAACTCAACAATTCACTCTAACTAAAGCAGAAAATTTGTGCTTTTTCTGTTTATAAAGAATCATTTCTCAGCAAGCCAAAAAAAAAACAAAAAGAAGATTAACTCTCAGCTTACTTTTATCAAAGATAAAAATCTATAAATAAATAAGAGGATAGAAAGCAGTAGTGATGGTAGAGCTCTCGGTTTAACAGCAGTTTAACAAAGAACAGCATTTTTAGTAAATGGTTATCTTTTTGGGATTAAAATGATTAAGCACTTTCCCCCTCAGGTACAATCACATTGCATTCACATTACATGTAAGTATGTTACGCCTCACAACTTCAGTTTTCAGCCAGGCTAGGCTCAGAGGTCCTTTGAGCAAATGGCACCACGTTCACAATCTTATTTTATGAAGTGCTAAACGGCACACTGTGATTGGGTTTCCTATAATGCAATAAACAAAAATACTGGAGAAAATAAGAATTTGGAAATAATGTTGGCACTAAAATACAAAATAAATTGTATATTTTTGAAGACTTATGACAACCAGCACAAACAAAGACGCGCACATCATGAGGAAATATCCTGGGATATTTCATTTTCTTCTGCTTGCCTAGTGTCTCACAGGGCAGAGAGACAACCATTCACACCTACGGCCAACTGTTCAAACCCAGGACCTTCTTGCTATGAGGTGACAGTGCTACTGCAACTTCTCCACCAGTGTCCCATCATTTTTGGAGGTCTAAGCTGTTTTATTGGGTAAGTGAAAACAAGATTCTAGCGGTGCTATAAGACTCACCAGGAACCAGGATATAATGCACATTACATGGCAGTCCATTTCACATTAGTAGTTAGCAACCTCATTATGGACTAAAATTAAAAGACAAAGATCACCAAATTCACTATTCATCCTCCGGGGATCATGTTTTAAAGTTTTTATTCAATAGTTTTTAAGGTTTTCTGGATTTCTTCAGTTGTTGCATGAATTTGGGAGGTCAACAAAAATGATTTCTTTGTCTTGTAATCAGTATTTGAAGCTGCGCTGTTTTAATATAGTATTGTTTTACTGCTGCTGCCCAAAGCCAACATCACAAGCACGTGCCCCCAATGACTCTCCACTCAGTTCAATCAGTCATTTATGCCCTGTCATTATTTATTTTATTTTTTCCGACGCGGCAGCTGAAAGGGCACCGAAAGAGTGGAGGCTCAGGTGAGTGCAGGTCTTATCTATACCCTCCAGCTGTGTCCCAGTTCCCCATCACTGCCTCTGGTAACAGGAATTTAGTTCAGAGTTTAAAATTAGTCCGGGCATCTATCATTTCCCACAGGCTGAATAGGTTGGTATAGGTGCCCTGGCACAGGTAATCTGTCTCCACACATCAGTCTGTCCCGCCTCACAGCGCCATCACTCAAACACGGTGCCTTGTCACTGACGACAGAGCCAGTGCCTGCGGAGAAGTGAAATATTGCTGTAGGATACATAAGCAAACATTCAGGCAATTGCTTCAATGCATGTTCTGTGGCGAGCGTCAAAAGAAAAGAGGAAGCATCACTTTGTATCCAATGAAACGGAACTGAAAAGACGCTATGAATTAGTTATCACTGTTTAAGATATCCCCATGACCCTGATCTGGATATGCATTCAGGAAAATGGACAGATGATTGTTTAATAAGTACAATTAAGAACTAATCGAAAATATCTGATTGTGTTACATATTTTACAGCTTAACACCCAAAATGTACATGCAAATTTTATAAAAGAATTACGAAAAAGGAAAAAATTCCTTAAGAGTGGCTTCTTACTGAGGCCAAAGCTGCAAGAACAGAGCTGACATCACTATAAATCTAACCCTATTTAAGAGCTGGAGTGTCTGAACACTGGAAAGGAGCTACAACAGATCAGCTGGAGGGCACAAAGCAGCTGCGCTAACACAAGACAGCCTATCTCTCACCTGCTGTGGACTGACTGGGTTAATATAGCGTGACATTACACACGCACCTCATTTTGTTGTACCAGGACAGACTGGAATAACACAGCTGAGGTCCAACATTTGTAAACATTGCTTTTTTTTTTTTTTTTTTTTAGATTTCTTCTCTTTTAAAGATTTTTTTTTTTAACATTGAACTTCATTCAGTCTGCATGTTTCCAATTACTCCATGCTTCTTGCTGTGGCTGTGAAACCTTGACTTTCACTTGCTTACCTGTTACAGCAGATTATAGCTGTAAATATTTCCCCTTTTGTCAGATATATCCTGTTTTTGAGGGGGTTTTGTCTGTTTACGCTGATGGGACAAGAGTCATCTTTAGAAAATGTTGCAGGAGGTGTGACGCCAAAACAGTCGGGATTCTCCGATTAGATGATTCGAAACAGAATCAAATGCAGTGGCTGAAGAATGTCAATCTAGCAAATGTGGATTTGCATCCACGTCCTTAATTCAGTCCTGCACTCAGGATTGAGTCAAATTCAGTCCACATTCCCACACTTACACATTGCCCCCCATTACCACCTGACAGAGACACTAAGTGATCTGACCCGTGCACACTCCACAGCGCACAGCTTATTGGTGTTTCCAGTCGCGGCTGCTGATATTCACCAGCACTGGCAGAGGTGTTAGGGTTTGTGGAAGGTGTAATGTTTATCAATCGTGGTGCAGGACTTGGGTTAAGGGTCCGGTCAGTCTTGGCTATCACTCCGGAGGATTTCTTCCAATGCTGTCTAAGAGCTTGCACCCCCCACCCACCCACCCACTTTTAATCAATAGCTCATTAGTGTGTTTCTTCACACAGCAGTAAGGGCAAAGAAAACAAAGGTCATCTTCTATGATAGATCTGACTCCTAATGAAATTTGCTTCATTTTGAATGAGATCTTGTGCTCTCGGGTCTGTTGTGTGTTGTCTGAATATAAAAGCTCATACATGCCTTGTAAGATTTCTAAATAATTAGTCTTCACACCCAGTTAGCAGTTCAAAAAAAAGTTCAAACTTGTAATGTTCATAAGCATGCATTCACACACAAAGGTCTATTAACAATCACTTACATCAAGCAGCTTTTTTTTATTACTCTAATAAAATATATGACTGCCTTATACCAGGGAATTTGCTAATGCTGTAAACAGTGGCTGATCTTTATACTCTCATCACTGGTTGACCTTTGTGTCAAATAATTTTATATAGGTGCGTGAATGTTTTTTAAGTGGCTTAATAGTGTAGTTGTTCGCAAATTCGCCTAACAAGAAAAACGTCCCAGCTGAATCCTGGGAGAAGACACAAATCCATCAGGGTTGCATCAGGAAGAGCAAAGGGAGAAGCTAAAAGTAGCATCGTCTATGTTTTTCAAAAGTATTACTTATAAACACAATTGATGCCATGTTACAAATCAGCTTTAACTGCTATAATCCAAAGGCAGCAGGTTCAGCGGGTTCTTGTAAACAAACATATTTATTCTCAGATTTTTTAAATTAATGAAGACTAAACTTCTAAACTGAAGATTTATCAAACCCAGAGTGTAACAAAAATGAAAAAAAAAGTAGGAACTTATTGTAATACTGAACAAATCCTGTTTAAAATCAATATATTAATATTTAACAATGTGAGTTTTTAAATATGAATTTGTTCACCTAGCACTAAATATGTTTTAAAATGGCGTTTATTATCAGATAATTGTGTTTTACTACAAATATGTCGTAGTAAGTACTGCATAGACAATTCTTTTTTCCCCCGTGTCTTTTGATTTATTCTCTACTGCAGCCACACTTGTCTGAGGCCGCAGGTGTTAGCGCCACGTGTACTTGTAGACACCATAGTTCTAATTCAAGCATTCGTCATCATTTTAATTCTTCTGCTATTGTTCAAGATCACTATTATTATCCTGATTATCTATATATGTATAAAAAAGAATAGCCTAGTTAATTAGAGGGGATGGTGCATTTTTTTTTTTTCATCTGTGCTCCTGCAAGGTTGTCTCTCCTTGAAAACGGGGGCACAGTACCTGTTTTCTGTCCCATCCCTGCTGACACAGAGAAATTGTTACGTGTGAAACAATAAGACCACTGATCCTTTTCAAGGACAAGCTGCTCATAGACTCTACAGTCTCTCCAGGGAGGTTAATGACCGGTGCCTTTCCATCCTTGCGCCTCTTGTGTTTTCATGCTCAACATTACAGGAGTAGCTGTTCTCATTTGCCAATGAATGTTCATTGAGTCTGTCTTAATTGCCCAAATAGACATATACTGGATAATAACAGTGCTGCACAGCAGGAAACACCGTGCCACTGAAAAGCAGGTATGCAAGCTGTGCAAGTATTAACGTGTTTCAGCCAAAACTGTTGGTTTGTCCTGGGGATAAATGTAGCATTTATAACTGTAGGAAGTGTGATTTCCTTCTGGCCACCTCAGGGTGAAAAGACAACTCCCTCACAACTGTTTCAGCTGTGATGTAACTGGTTTAACGTGAAAACACGAGTGAATACAGCAATTGGCGTGTGTCTGGAACAATTATGTTGAGTCGATCTGACGTTAATTCCTCTGGGATTAAAGTCAATAAATTGTACGATCACTGCCAGAAGTTTTGTGCTCCAGGTGAAGCTAATAAAAGGGATTTTTCTTGTTAACCTGCCAATGTAGACTTAAATGCGGGAGGCACATTTAAAAATACACCTTTGAGTGTGCAGAAAATAGCACACTTAAAAATAACTCGGCCTGTTTTGTTGTTGGTTTTTGAGCTCACACAATATGAAGGTCAAGGCGTAAAATCCTGCAAGCAGTTGTTCTGCAACATGTGTTGAATATAAATACTGTATGTTGACACAGTGTTTGGATTTCGTGGTGAATGTAGGGTAGACTGTAGTACTTGTGTTTCTTCTTCCCTACTCTTTTGTCCACCTCTTTGTGGAGAGTGTTATTGTTCTAATCTGAAGCATTGAGGCATGTTGGTTTCACAAACTAATATTTTAGAGAAAAAGCCTGCGGTCTATTGTTAAGTCATTCACAATATGAAAAACAGAGACGTAGATTTGCGGCATTACTTATTTCTTACCATCATAGAAATGCCATTGTTTGCCTAACCCTTTGCTTTGGAGCCTTCCACTTCCTATTTTCTATGTTTGTGTCATATGGTTGCAGATGCAGTAAATTCCCAACTGAAACCTCCCACGCTACGTTTCTGTTATCTCTACTGCTCATGTTACACAGATATTCTCTTTTGCTGACACAGCAGTCTGTCAAAGTGATTGTTGGATTAAAAAGGTCAGATTTTTTGTCCTTTTTACAGCTGTTGTGTGATCACTCTGAGCGATAACGTAATAAACCTCTGAAACATGAATTATGACTTTGATATTTGGAGAATGCTACCTGGTTGAGTTCAAAGTCTAAAACTGTGGCAGCACTGCCCCCATGTGAAATCTCAGCAAAGAAATCTTCCTGTTTAAAAAACCAAAAAAAAAAACTTCCTCAGCTTGAAGTAGTCAGGAATAATTTCATTTACAACAACAATAACAAGAGTAAGAGACAACCTTTTTTTTTAATCTCAGATTTATTTCATTTGGATTTATTCGATGTTGTTTGCAGCAACACTCAGTCGTGTCGCTTTACAAAATAAATCTGGTTTCAAAGTAGTTTTAGTCTGAAAGCAAAACCAAGCAGGGAAAAAATGAACAGAACAGTAAAAAACCAACAAAAAAACCAACAAAAAAAAGAGCGAGACAATAACCAATCAGTTCAAAGTTTAACTGTAAACATGTAAAGACACAAATTTCAAACTCCTGTATTTTTTCCAGTGATCAGATCTGGTCAGTGACTTGCTCTTCTTCCTGACACGATTTTAAAGGTCTTTCCTTGCCTAGTTTTTAGCACTCCATTTTTTATTTATTTATTTTTCTCAGGAAGTCAGTGCAGAAAGAAACGAAATGATCCCTCGCTAACTGACCTGGGCCTTGTGTGTTAAAGGCTAAGAATCCCTTCAGAAACTCCTGCTACAATGTTGTTGAACAGAACAAAGTCAAGAGTTTCCGTGTTAGGAATCACAGATTTTGGGGGCATATTCAGCACTCTGGTTGAACATGTTTAACAGCATTGAATAGCACCATGAAAAAGCTAGAGATTTAGAGTAAGTTCAAGAGTTTCTGAAGGGAAAGGGGGACGGCTCTCCTTTTTTGAAAGACTTCAGAAGTATCTTCTGCTGCTGACAGATGACACTGTAGACTTGGTGATGGCACCACCGCTACTATAACCACTGTAGGAATTGGACAGTCCTGGAGAAGAAAGCAAAGCATGAATGTAAAGTGATGATCCATCCTCTCTATGTCATCTATTAGCTTACGTTTTATACATGATTTTTTTTTTTTTTATAAAAAAACTTACCACCACTGCTCTGCTGCACATGGATGGTTGCACTGGCGCCTCCGCTGGCCAGTCTAATGGTTTAATAATAGAGAGTTAGTGTTTAATTTAGATATGAGTCTAATGCATGGGCCATGAAACTAAACAATTCAGTTTATCTCACCTGGATTCCTCTCCTTCCAGCAGTTTCCTGTAGGTGGCGATTTCAATATCCAGGGCGAGCTTGACGTTCATGAGCTCCTGGTATTCGCGCACCTGGCGGGCCATGTCCTGCTTGGCTTTCTGCAGAGCCTCCTCCAGGTCCCTGATGCGGAGCTTGGCGTCTTTCACTGCCAGCTCACCGCGCTCCTCGGCTTCTGCAATCTGAGCCTCGAGGTTGGCCCTCTGTGGAGAATCATGTCACGCATTCTTTAATAGTTGCCAATCTTTTTACACTATAAGGTGTACTCAGAGTAAAAGGCCTTGAAATGTACCTGTCCCTTGACAGCCTCGATCTCATTCTGAAGACGGGCAATCATACGGTTCAGCTCAGCGATTTCAGCCTTGGTTGTGCGCAAGTCATCACCATACTGTCCAGCAGAGGTCTGCATTTCCTCATACTATTATGAAAAAAATACAAGGTGCATCAGAAACATAATCCAGAGAGTAGACCTTTTGTAGTGTGTATTAAAAGCAGAGAGGGGATGAGCATCAGCTTTGCTCCCTCACCTTCTGTTTGTACCAGCTCTCAGCTTCAGCCCTGCTGCGGTTAGCAATGTCCTCATACTGAGCACGCACTTCAGCCACAATAGCATCCATGTCAAGGTTGCGACTGTTGTCCATCTCCACAATGACAGAGGTGTCCTTGATCTGGCTCTGCAGCTCACGAAGCTCCTACAGAACAAATTGTTTATGGAAAACAGTTAAGTTAAAAACAATTATTAGGGTGCAAAAAGAGAAATCACAATAAGTTGGTTAAATTAGACATTAGAAACTACATACAGCCTCATAGATAGCCCTGAGGAAGTTGATTTCATCCTGAAGAGCATCCACCTTGGCCTCCAGCTCCACCTTGTTCATGTAGGCAGCATCAACATCCTGGAAATGATGTCACATACAAACAAAAAATGGTCACTTTTACCACATCAAAAGTCACACATTTTTTAAAAAACTTAAAGGGTCATCTTGACATTTTCCCACCTTCTTCAGGAGCACAAACTCATTCTCTGCTGCTGCACGCTTGTTGATTTCATCCTCGTACCTGTTGGAACACAATGCAATACATCAGCACCTCTCCGTTTTTTATGTCTGCTCTTTAGAGGAGGTGCTGGTCGGTATATGTGTCATGTAAACACTTACTTATTCTTGAAGTCTTCAACCAGGCCCTGCATGTTCCTCAGCTCTGACTCCAGCTTGACCTTCTCATTACCCAGCCCATCGAGCTGCCTGCGGAGGTTGGCAATGTAAGCCTCAAACATGCCGTCGATGTTGGAGCGGGTGGTGGTCTGTTGCTGCAGGAGGCTCCATTTGGTCTCCAGCATCTTGTTCTGCTGCTCCAGAAAACGCACCTGGAAAACAGCACAAAATTTAAGACAAAAGATCAGATGCTGATCATTTTCATGTGTTTTTAACGTTGAATCATATATGAATGTGGCTTGAGGTCTGTTTGGTGGTTTGGTTCTTTTAATTTTTAAAGAAGGGTATAATGTGCAGCACTTTTGTTATCAGATATAAAGATTGCACAACTTTACTGAGTGAGCAGCTAGACATCTATTTGACTTGCCACGCCCCAGTCACAACAGCTGTGACTCGTGAAGGCAGTTCTTCAAATGTACACTAAAAGTGTTAAAGTAAACTTTTAGGCCTTTTTATTTTGGAACACGTATCATTTTATCTTTTCTTTTCTTTAAATAATGCAGAATATTCCATGCAGATGTTTCGCCAACGTCTACGTGGCCTTGAGGATTTCTCTTATTGGGTCTGCAATTTGGCTATGAGTCATCCTACGTGCATTGTTGAAAGCCACACTGGCTCTCCAGCCATAAAAACTGGGTGTGGCAGTTAAACCACAGAAGACAAAGAATTGCAGCACTTGTTGTTTTGTGTGTCCGAGTGTCAAGGTATACCATTTACAGTTTCACACGAAGAAACCCATGACCCATAGTTCCCATCAGTGCAGACAGTATGACTGTAACATCTATATGAAGTAAAGGCTGATTTGCAGCTCTGTCCTCATGTTGCCTATAACAACCAGGTGATAAGTGCAATGTGCAAATTGCAGACTTTGGACTATGCAGACAGAGTGCAGATAATTCCCTGTTCCCTGTGCTCGTCTGCCAAGTGAGGAATAGGCGAGTGGTTGCATTGTAATCGCCACCCATGTTTAGACAGTGGATAGATAGGCTTGGACGGGGCTATAAGCCAGCTGTTATTCAGAGCAGATTTTAAATGGAGCTGCTAGTTTAAAATCAACTCTGTCATGACCTCTGACAGAATTGAGGTTTTCAAATGCTTCTCTAATCGCAAAGGCTGTAAGACACTGGTGAATACACCACCCAGATAAGAGTCACAACTGCCTTTCTTTGTCAGTTCTGCTAATGTCAAGAGCATATTTGCATTTTGAGTGTGGTACTCGTCTGAAAACAGATTGCCATTAGTGTGCTAGACAATTCACTTACTTTTAACTTTCTAATTCTTTTTGTTTTCATTCACATATCCAAGATGAAAACTTTGAACTATTCACGTGTAGCAGAAGCAAGAGATAAATCTGGCCCAAGAGGCATGCAAGTTCTCTGTACCACAATAATGAGGCCTGCAGTAAATTGTACATAGAACAGGCAGTCAGACAGAGAGATCAGAGGAACAAACCTTGTCAATGAAGGAGGCGAAACGGTTGTTCAGGGTCTTGATCTGCTCCTTCTCCTGGGTGCGGACAGCCTGGATGGTGGGGTCGATCTCCAGGTTCAGAGGAGCCAGCAGGCTCTGGTTGACTTGGACAGCAGTGATTGGTTGTCCAAGTAGTGGTTGGCTAGAAAGGCCATAACTGCTTGATGCACTTATGCTAGGAGTAAAACCCGAACCAACACCACCATATGTGGTTCTCTTGATGGAGTAGGAGCTTGAGGTGGGAACCGACCTCCTGCTGCTGCTGCTGTAGCTCACTACTGATGCTGCCTTCCTGGGTTGATACATTTTCAACTTGTTGAGCAGAAGCAAACTGACGCTGAGAAGTCTTCAAAAGGAGAGCCAAGTCCCTCTGAGTGTCTGACAGCACACTCTCGCTGCTTTTATGGCTGTACAAGCTGGTGGGAGGATCTTCACCTGCCCTCTGAGTTTGGCTTTCAAGCCTTCCCTCCACCTCAGCTTACACGCTTCTTGCTCTCAATGACAGGAGTGGCCAGTCTTGTAAAACAGGTAGGGAGGGATTGTCAGGGAGATAAGCCTGGACACACCCTGCAACAGGACAAGGGAGAAGGAGCAAACAAGTAACGCAGAGCCAAGTGAAGTGGAATAAAAAAAAACAACAAAGAAAACCTTTTATGGATTCTCTATGTTTATTATTGCATCCACTGAAGCAAAAGATAAAAATTAGAATCACAGTCAAAATATATCACAAAATACATAAACTTATACACTACCAACACACAAGTAGTCTTGATATGTACATTCTTTCATATAAACTAGCTTTCTCCTCTCTTATCAAAGCATGCACATACTGTATATTCCAACCACTGACAAACAAATCACCAAAGTAATACTAAGCTTTACTCAAATTATGACTCTTTGTCTCATTAGTGCATTCATTATGTACTGTCTATTTAGCAGATGCAATCAGGTTAATATATTTAAGTGTGACATGTGTCATGCTGCACATACCATACTTTTCCTTTGCTAAATTTATATGGCAATATCTTACATACCATAACAGTTACTGATTAGTTCTTAGTAACACCTTAACATAAAGCACTGGATCAGACCATACAATGGTCCAAAAGTTGTAAAAAACAAAACAAAAAACCCCATCATTATATATTAATTAGATGAAGCTGGCTCCACCCTAACTACTGTTTAAGTTGTGTAAGCTTTTCACTGACATCATAACAAAATGCATCAATAAATAACCAAAATTTGGATGGTGCTTGTACGGTCGTATGTGCTATTTTATCACTAGTATTCACTTCGTTTGTATTGTCCTCTCTGATCAAAACTACGATTAAATCATTCGAAGTCAAGATCAGTTTTAGGAAGCACAAGAAAGTGACTAAAATTCTCATGAACAATGAAATCTTTTCAGCAGTAATGACATTCATGAAACACTTATTAGAGAGTATAGGCCAGAATATGTAGCTGAGATGTGCACCAGCGGTTTGACTACTGTCCCTGGCATCAAGGTAGCATTGGAAGCATTGCCAAACAAATCATTTCCCAACCAATCATCCGAACAGCATTATAAGAACCTGATATTTAGCAAGTTTGTATTTCCATATTCACCTAATTATAACAGGCTAAATTCATGAGCAGTTGAATGTACCAGTGCCCATTCTAGTATAACAGATCTACCACCGCAGCCATACATGGTCTGGTACGTGGAGTCGAATAATATTACCATCTATGATTGCCATTTGTAAAGACATTTGTCATGATTCAAAACAAATGGCCCAGCCTAGTGTTGCTAGTTTTCTAGAGAGAAATGTTTGCGTCTAAAAGAATAGCGTGCTGTTAGCATTGTGTTAGCATTGTGTTAGCATTGTGTTAGCATGCTGCACAGTACAGTATAGTTATAGCTATAGCAAAACAAATGTCCACACAGTCCTTAAAACAAGTTTTAAAAATATACTGCATATAGTTCACTACATGCAAATGCAAATGAGGCATCTGCATCACAACAGAAACAATAAGAATCCAACATGAAACTGCACTCACTTCAAACAATCTTTTCCTGTAGTTACAATTAAAAGTGCATGTATCACATTGTGCATCTAGTTAAATACACATTTGCATTGGACTTGTTTGCTTTTACACTGTTTTGCATTTTGAATACTGATTCTAGACATCTTAACTCATCTGTGTTATCAGTATTTACGCAAACCTGAGAGATTCAAGCATGGATTACTGCAAAGAAAGGAATAAACTTCAAGAATAAAGTATTATTTAGTCAAATGCCCCAGGCAGAGTTCAACATAAGTGCTGCCAGAACATTGTTGTATAAAATAATGCTTTACGCTTATAGTTTGTTCTTCCTTGTTCGACTGAAAATAATCTGCTCCATGAATCAGTAATGTGCATTCAAGATTGAGTGGTTGTTTTTTGTGCTTACTTTACCGCACCCACCGCTCCCATACTTAAACACTGGCACACTAGTTTCTCACCTCTGTACCTTTGTGGGAGTGGTCTGCATTCTTTTTCATTCTTCCCCAACTTTTCACATGCACATGCCTTTAATTTCTACCGTGGTGTGGAATTTACTCTAAAAGCTCAACTAGCTGCTGCCCAGCTGTGATTCTGAGAAAATGCATGTTCCACTCTTGTATCTCACTGAATTCAAACAGTTGCATTACAGTCAGTTAGAGACCCGGGATTATGTTACCTGCATAAACAGATCAGTTTCAGTGCTGTCTCTAATGCTGTGCGGTATTTTCACAGCAATTCTCAGCGTGCAAACTTGAGTGCCAATAAGTCAACCCACACAGTAGGAATCACCAAACAGGGTGGGGCCCTGGTATCTGGTCCAAACAATTGTTTCATTGAGATATTTGATAAACAGGAATTAGGAGTGGTGCAGTTCCAGTAGAAAAGCAAAGACAAAAATAAAAAATTCAAATAAAATCTTGGTAAATGTAGCAACAAAGTGATCACGACAGATCACTATCGCTATACGTTTTGTCTGTCTTTGTTTAAAATGTCATCAGCCATGACCCATCACACAATTAAATTTTGTCACACAATTGTCACAATTAAAAAGCTCAAGCTGGTCAAGTCTGAGTAATCTGAAGTGCAAAACCCAAAACACTGAAGTCAGGCTTCCTGTGAAGATGTATAAAGCCTTTAAAATGAGTTAAAATGTGTCAGTGTTATTTCTTTTGGGCTTCAAGAACTGTGACCAACTCTTTATATGTGTCCAGGCTCCAGTGTTTACTCTAAAAACCTGTCTCCACCCACTCTGAATGGCTTTCTCGTGCCTGTCTTACATACTTGTGAAGGAGCAAACTATCAGAGCATAGCTCAGTAATTATGGGGAGTTCAGTAACAGCGCTATTCCAGCTGCACACCTGACTGACGGAACATGTGATAGGCTGCAAGTTATGGTTGAATAAAGGTCTCAAAACATTTAAAAAGTGCCATTGTGAAGTGATATAATTTTATATCTCATAAACAAAAAAAAACTACGGCACATATTATAACCTAGTTTCTGGAATTCCCTTTTGTACCACTGTAGTATGTGTGACCAGGGTGTGGACAGTTTTACACTGTGAAGGTGTGGTTTGGTAGGCTATGCCTCTTCATACTGACTTTTTCAATAAGGAATCAAATGGAGTGAATGAAACCTATGTTCAATCTGTGAATGCAGTGCACATTTGAGATGAGTATCTAACTAGTACTGTAAGTTGCATTGCTGTATCCCATTTAAGGCAACATACTAACAAAACTGAACATTTATGTTCAGGCTGGGGGAGTTGATTTCAGAAGTTGTTCCCACCTCACCACATTGAAACATTTTATTAGGATCACTTGGTGGCACATGTTAACTAATAGGTACGCTGCTGCATGGTTAGGACAACAACTACATCCATAAAGCAGCATCTAGGCAGATGAGGTGGCATAAAATTTGAATCTGAGTATTGCTACTTCCTAGTCTTACTAGATACAACAACATGTTCATTTTCTACATTATGATCCCTATTCAAGTCAAATATATTAAAAAATGAAATGTTTCAGGTTGTAATTGAAAATCTGCTAAACATGCAACCTTCTCTGTTTATTACTCATGTCCAGTTCAAAGAAAAGTTTGGTAGTAAAAGTGAAGCACAAAACAAGGAACTCCACTTCTGAAGAGCCGAAACGTTACCTGCATTTTCTTTTTCTTGTTAATGTGATCTAAACTTTCCATTGTTGTTTTGAAGCTTAGCCTCTGGCCTTGCCTCTAGCTGCAGAAAACCTGCTGAGCAGCTATGCCTTGCATCTTGTTAGTTTGAACTCAGTTCTTTTCTTAACGCACTTAACAAAGTGCATTCTCTTTCGTCAAGCTGGAATGGACGCTCATAATTATTTCGTCGCTCCTTTTAATAATTAAAACAATTGCTGCTCCTTTTACTTTATTTACTTTTAGTTTATCAGATCACTATATCTGTCCACTGTGGGTGAGATAGTCATCTTCGTGTCTGATGTGACTTTGGGTGGAGCACATTCCTGTCAAAATAAGCAGGTTGTGAAAGTCTGATTAATAAGTCTAATCTTTACGAATTCTTGAGTCTGTGACCAAGGAAACAGTTGTGCAACAGTTTCACCAGTTATAAAACTATTTTGAGTTTTTCAGAGAGGTGATACCAAATTCTTCGTATGGTGGTTTTTAATAGTAAAAACCACCATGCATGACATCCGCCCACAAAAAAACGAATTATAAATATGCATGCCCTTGTGTCTTTTATTTACATTCTTTACCCAGATATCAACCTTTAGATTACGTTTAACGTGCCTGCATACGTACATATTTTACATACAGATTTGCATTTAAACCACTGGGTACAGAAACATCAGCAAGCTACATCGACCTTTGATGTTAAGTAGACTTACAACAAATATAGAATTAACTGTGTGTTAGTGTTAGAGTCCAGGGTTCGGGGGGTCCAGAGAAACTTGGCCGATACACCTGAAGTCAAACAAAGTCACCACCCATGCTAGGATAGCATCATCATGAAAGATTTGTTGTGCATAAGCAAACCAGGAAGTTACACAGAGCTGTCTAAGAAGCATTTAGTAACCTGGTAAATACTTGCATTTATAACATTATGTGATACAAATGCATACCTAGCAAAGCATTAATGTGGATATTCATTTCATAGTAAATATTGGTACTCATGAATAATTCAACCTCTTGATTACTGTGAAATCCAAAGAAATTCATTAAGACACTGCCACAAGTTGACCTGTTGAACGAATATTTGTACCACTCTGTATATTAGCATACTGATAAAGTATGCTCATATAAACAGCTAATTTGTGATGTTCTCTCTTCTCTCTGCAACTGAATTAATAAAGGATGTACATCTGTCTCTCTCACTTCTATACCAACAGATATTCACACTTGTCTGATCACTTTAATCCAGATCTGAAACAGGGTCACGTTTCTTCATTTGTGACTTCAGTGTCTTTGTACAGCACCACAATTACTCTATGTTAAGCACATTTCTTTCCATGTTATAGAATTGCACACATTTTCTGTCCTGTGTTCTGCAATGTTCATTTGTATTCTCGCTAGAAAATTATCAAAGCCTTATGTATTAAGTGGACTTTACAATCAAATGTAAACTATTGACTAAACATGAAAGGAATAGTGGACATAAAAGAGAGAAGCCAAAACCTTTGGACACATCAATGGCCCCCTTTGTGCTTGCTTTGGCTTAAGTTTGTGGGTGTGTTCTTTAGGAGGGAGTGATGTCGCCCTGGATTTTACTCTTAGGCCTCAGAATTTCACCACCTGGAAAAAAAAAAAAAAAATCAAGGTGCACACCCTTACAACACAGCACAAGCCACAAGTCATGCATTGAAATATCTTGTAGATGCCAAACCAGGAGAATGTGGTTAAACTGGGACACATTTATAAAGGTTAACACAACAAAGCGATGCTAAGATGCTAAGCTGCATTGCAGAGCTGCTGCTGTTCACAAAGTTCTCACAGTCACAATGTTGACAGTTTGTTGGCATGCTAACACACGCTCAGACATACCCACGCAGTTCAGTAAGACATCACCAAGAGATATTGCTTTACAGTTTTGGACTTTAACATTTTAACTTGTAGTGTACACACATGCACGCGCACAGAAACACACAGAGACGTGCTCAAAAACCACCTTACTACTGTTGTAGGCACGCATGGGAACTCTGGCACAAACGGCAGACTAACTCGATGACTCACCCTTTGTCACACCGGGAAGAAAGTTGTCTAGCCAAATGAAAGCCTAGCAACCAGCTCATTTGCTTGTGGGCATTTGAAAACACCTGCTTTTGATGTCACAGACAGTACCTGCACTGTCTGTTTTCTCATTTCTGTTCTATTTTCTTTATGTTGTTTCAACAGTTGTGCCACAACTGAACAGCATCAGTTCTGTCTGAGGTGATGAACAAATATAAACTGTACGCGCGTCTGTGTGTGTCTTTCTGTCTCTCTGTGGGTATGTGGGTTTGTGTGTGAGAGATCAAATTTCAAAGCAAGCCGCTACAAAATCCAACTGACTTTTGTGATCGCCCAAACTTTCAAACTCTTTCAAGCTTTCAGTTTGCCTACTAGACCTACCAACTATCGGTATTCCCAGCAGCCTTAGCAGTTGTTTTGCTGCAAATCTTAATATGCTAAGAGGTTTAACAAATATAACAAAGTTGTCATATATTTAACCGTTATTATTATTAACCCTCAGCATGTTTGGATTTTCATAGTGCATGCCAGTACTATTTATCTCACAGCAGTGCTGCTTGTAACTACAGCCTCACAGGCCTGCACACCTGGCTGGCCTGACCCTTCTGTTTGTTTAGACTGAGCATTCGAGCAGCGCCTCTCCCATTTATCAGAGTTAAGACAGTCACAGTGGAGTTGCAGCAAGCTCTGGTTGAATGTCCGGAAATCAGAAAAGGTTGAGCCTGACTCAGCCTTTTGCATTACATACAACAGTGCCACTGTGTGATTTTTTTCCCATTATTTTGCTTTGCACATGGGTCATTCCATCTCAAATCATTCCATTTTTGGAACACGTTCTGATCGACCAGCAATAATTTGCCTAATAATATGCTGCTGTCCAAAGTTTGGACATATGAAATGATTGATGTGAAATGATATCAAATATTTTTAATGTTTGAATATGAATATCTCAAAAATTATTGAAGGTAAAAGCCTCATATTTTTGGCTTAAATAAATCAGTGTCTCACTCAATTCCCAAATACCAGGCCTAGCTCCTTGCAAGCTCCATTGTTAAATCAGGGTTATATTAGGTTTCAGTTCTCCGTCATATTTTAATCTTTAGATGACTATTAGCCACTCTAGTATGCAACTCAGCTGAACCAGCTGTGTGAGGGTTTAGTAGCACCTAGCACTGGTGGATAACTTTTCCTAAAACCAGGCCTTTCCAAGCATGTAAGAAGAGATCACTTAACCATAGGAAAACATTTTTCACCAGTGTTTTGTTTATATGCGCCATGTGGGTACGTCATGTTGGACTATTATAGAAAGGAAAAGGCCCCCATGTATCTATTAAGTGTTGGGCAGCCACACAGAAAACTTGCAGAAGCAGGTTTATCTACAGGGAGTGCAGAATTATTAGGCAAATGAGTATTTTGTCCACATCATCCTCTTCATGCATGTTGTCTTACTCCAAGCTGTATAGGCTCGAAAGCCTACTACCAATTAAGCATATTAGGTGATGTGCATCTCTGTAATGAGAAGGGGTGTGGTCTAATGACATCAACACCCTATATCAGGTGTGCATAATTATTAGGCAACGTCCTTTCCTTTGGCAAAATGGGTCAAAAGAAGGACTTGACAGGCTCAGAAAAGTCAAAAATAGTGAGATATCTTGCAGAGGGATGCAGCAGTCTCAAAATTGCAAAGCTTCTGAAGCGTGATCATCGAACAATCAAGCGTTTCATTCAAAATAGTCAACAGGGTCGCAAGAAGCGTGTGGAAAAACCAAGGCGCAAAATAACTGCCCATGAACTGAGAAAAGTCAAGCGTGCAGCTGCCAAGATGCCACTTGCCACCAGTTTGGCCATATTTCAGAGCTGCAACATCACTGGAGTGCCCAAAAGCACAAGGTGTGCAATACTCAGAGACATGGCCAAGGTAAGAAAGGCTGAAAGACGACCACCACTGAACAAGACACACAAGCTGAAACGTCAAGACTGGGCCAAGAAATATCTCAAGACTGATTTTTCTAAGGTTTTATGGACTGATGAAATGAGAGTGAGTCTTGATGGGCCAGATGGATGGGCCCGTGGCTGGATTGGTAAAGGGCAGAGAGCTCCAGTAGCTCCAAAAATAAATAATTGAAATGGGTATATATTTGTTTTTTGTTAAGTTGCCTGATAATTATGCACAGTAATAGTCACCTGCACACACAGATATCCCCCTAAAATAGCTAAAACTAAAAACAAACTAAAAACTACTTCCAAAAACATTCAGCTTTGATATTAATGAGTTTTTTGGGTTCATTGAGAACATGGTTGTTGTTCAATAATAAAATTATTCCTCAAAAATACAACTTGCCTAATAATTCTGCACTCCCTGTATTTTGCCTGCAGCACGCACATTCTGAGGACACCACCCGCCCGATCGGAGGTGGTTCAGCACCGTTAGTGTCCTGTCAGTGACTCAATTCAGCACATTACACAAGGCAAGCACCGACCTCAGCCTCCTTATCAATCATTACCTTGAATAGAGAGCAACAGAATTTACTCCTATACGCTCTTCACATACACTGAAACCTACAGGTTAACTCAAGTGTGTGTGGCCGTGCAGGTAAACTACAGTCAAACACATGCAGTCAAAGGGTGACACCTCACTCTCCTCTCACAGAGTAAACTGTGCTAGCCTTCCCTATTCATAGAGAATTAGAACCATCATGACATCATGATTTGAGGCTGAATATGTTGGACTAATAATGACTTCATGCAAGAATTTACTGTTTATTATTTTCATACCGTGTTGTACAAGTTTGAGCATGTTGGGGTTTAAGCAGGTGAAATGAACAGGAATATCCTTTAATAGCCATATATAGTAAAACTAACTCATGAGTGTATTTCCTGTCATCACACAAACAACATTCCTTCACCATAACTCATGCTGGGTGATGTGTTGCCGTCTACTGTTATTATTACTGTATTGCCTAGCAACCACTTTCTCATCATTGCTTACACGTCTCCTCTATAACGTCTGTTGCGTAGCTTGTGGTGTGTGTTTGTATGTGTGTGCCTGCACTCACACACATACACACTTGGGCGTGTTCATAGTGATAATTCAGATAGCGCCTAGTGTAAATGTTACAGTAAATGAGGGGCTGGAATAAGAAAATTGTAGCATTCAAACAGAAGCCTGCTTGGCATATACCCGCAGAGTTGCCTGTTTGAACAAGTAAAAGAGAAGCGAGGAGATACCATCAAACCTCCCAGCACTTTTAGCCTCATACACTGTGAATGCCAGCTTTGATAGTAGTAAATTATTAACTTGTGCTCATAAAAGACACTCTGCCATCAGGATGCCTGTAGTTTGCTGATTATCAGCGCTTAAATGACACTAACGCTAAACCTATGGCCTTACTTCACATAATAACAAGCAAATGTTAAAACCCATGCTGAAATATAGTTCAATAAATCTGCCAAAACAAATATAATGCAGTCTTTTAGGTAGCGATGATGAAAAACAAGACATTTTAATGGGGTTTTTTGTAAGAAACTATATTACTTACTCCAAACTTGCAAATAAAGAAAGATGAGGTTGCCCCATCTACAGGAAGATCATTTCAGGGAATTATGATCATATATGGTTTCACAACGTGAATTTTTCAAAACAAGCATTTTGTGCTAGAGGGAGATTGAATTTAAGAAACCGTGTGTCTCTGTGGGTCATCTCTGAGTACTCCGGCTACCGCCCACAGACCAAAGACTTGCACAGGATTAGGTTTCCCGGTGATCCTTAATTGGCTTTAGGAGTGGCCTTGTGATTGTGAATGGTTGTCTGTCTCTCCGTAATAGCCCTGTGACAGACTGGTGACCTTTGTATGGTGTACCCCGCCTCTCAGCATATGATAACTGGGATCGGGCATCCAATGTGAAATTCTGCCAAATCAAATGTGCGCCACTACCCGCTGTGGCGACAGAGCAGCTGAAATAACCATTCTTTCTTTTATGCAACACCAGGAAACGTTCATTAGACACACCCGTGCATACTTTGGAGTGAAAGTTATGTGTGAGACCCAGACACAGATTAACACAAAGAGAAATACTTCTGTTTCTCTATCAGAGGACATCAGTGATTAAGGGTGGAGGGGAGGCCCACACCTTAATTATCTCACCATGAGTGATTTACAGACAGATCAGAATTTGAACATGCAGAACAGCTCTTCATGCATGAACTACCTTGAATAAATCAGTAAGCATAATCAATATGACTGTCCTGCATCTCAGGGACATCCATCCATCCATCCATCCATTCGCTTCCGCTTATCCTTTTCAGGGTCGCGGGGGGCGCTGGAGCCTATCCCAGCTGTCATAGGGCGAGAGGCAGGGTACACCCTGGACAGGTCGCCAGTCTGTCGCAGGGCTAAAACATAGGGACAACTTTTTAATATTATCTTCTGGCATACCTACACACCATTTCTGTCAACACACAATCAAACTTTGCTAACTAAACACATGCTCTTACAAAGAGGGGTTTAGGAAAACAACATAACCATTGAGAACCAAAACAATACAACTTAATCTGCATGCAAATAAGCAAAGAATATTTGGCCTTTAATTGTTGTTTTGTGGATTCATCACTAGCACAGAACAAACAGAAAACCAGTCTGTGCTGTTATCACCAGAAGTAAAAATTTAACTGTAGAAAGATCTTCTGACATTCCTCCATTCTCAGAGCTACACACCCAATCATAATTGATGGTTGCCTTCAGGGAAAGACGCTCAGTTCTGTCAATACAGGGTTCGAACCAAACTGGTTCCATCTGACAAGTTGGTGCTGCTGTCAGTTGCCCCAGAGTTATGCAGCAGTTTAACCAAAGCGTCCTTTTCCTTCTGCCTTCTACAGATGCCCCGCAGGGAGTGAACAACTTTTCAGTTAGTGAAAAATGACAGCTGACAGCCTTGATAAACCAGGTAACTTTTCTGACATGTCAGTAAAACAAACATAAGAATGCTTTGGATGGCTGAGAGGGGTGCAGGGAAGGTGTGAATGACATATTGTGCTTGCTAAAATTACTTTTACTAGGCCAACACTGGCCCAATTAAGTTGATTATACACCTGTTAATTAATAAGGATAAAATCTCTGCGACAGGCTGGTGACTTGTCCACCCTGCCTCTAGAGCTGCAGTAGTTGGAATAGGATGCTGAATTGGACAAGCAGAAGAGGATGTATGTATGCATGGATGGATGGATGAGAAAGTGTTGCAACAAATGCAAATTTACAATTAAGGTGATTTTCCATTCATCCATTCATTGTCTTCCACTTATACAATTTGGGTTTGCAAGAATGGGCTTGATCCAATCTCAGCTTACACTGAGATATCCTGTAGGGGTAAATGGTAAATGGCCTGTATTTGTATAGCGCTTTACTAGTCCCTAAGGACCCCAAAGCGCTTTACACATTCAGTCATCCACCCATTCACAAACTGGTGATGGCAAGCTACATTGTAGCCACAGCCACCCTGGGGCGCACTGACAGAGGCGAAGCTGCCGGACACTGGCGCCACCGGGCCCTCTGACCACCACCAGTAGGCAACGGGTGAAGTGTCTCGCCCAAGGACACAACGACCGAGACTGTCCGAGCCGGGGCTCGAACCAGCAACCTTCCGATTACAAGACGAACTCCCAACTCTTGAGACACGATCACCCCGTACAGAGAGACAGACAACCTTTCACACTCACAATCACACCTATGTTCAATTTAGAACTGGAAAGAAGCCATTCAAGATCCAAAAAGTTGAGGGCCTGGGCCAGGATTAAATCAGTGCAATGAAATTTCATTTGGTACCTGCAAGAAATTGTCACAATGCAATGTGAGTGTCCTGCATCATGACCCGAAGAAATAATATCTTCAGAAAGCAGTACCTGCTGCAGGTGCGTGCCTCAGTTTAACAAAAGAAAAGAGGCACACCTCTAGCAGGCATCCAGAATATTCACCCTTGCTTTTTGTTGATGTGGATCCTCTATCTGTCAGTCACCTCCACCCCAAGACTGCAGAGGCATTAAGACCTGTTACCCAAGTTGAATAGCAGGTCTTTTTTATAGTAAAGAAACACATCTGAAACGTTATGTGTCAGAACTTGTACAGACAAATTCTAGATGAGACTAATTGTGGTAGCGATTACCCAAATTGCCGCTAGTGTGGTTTTAGAGAGCCGAGACTACTAAATCTGTTCACTCCACTAAATCATAAAAACACTGGAAAGACATGATGCAAGTCATCGTGTTTCATTGCAGGCACTTGTTATAACTTGATCAGTCACCACTTCAGGCTAGATTTTTGATTTATAATGATGTCATCATGCACAATAAGTTGATTATCTTCTGAAAGCAATGCCAAAGTTTATGTCAGACATTTGAACAAGTCTGGGAAGAAAAAAAAACTTTGTCTTTCATGAGCTAATGATCTGACTCATGGCTACTTTAGTAATCTATTTTTTTAGTAGGCTTATGCATGCCCTGTGTTTTTGTGTTGGGTTGGCTACGTGATACAAAAGTTACTTCAGGTGCATTACGAGCTGGGCATGTTGACGGAAAATTCACTGCAGTGTCAAGCTAATTCGATTAAAGCAAGTATTAGATTGCTGTTTATACTGTTTAAAGATCTCTTAATGTAACGATACAGGTTTAAGAACGCAGTGTTACAGGATTTGCATGTATGCAGGTGGGTGGCACGGAGAAAGCATTTATTATTTCATGTCATTCAGGCGTGAACACGTTTACTCTCAAAGGAATTCAGCTGTTGGGTCTTTACCTTACAGTACAAAGTGCTATGTGAATTGGCACTACAATCACTTAGCAAATACTGAGTCTCAAAACTTAGATGACTTTCAGCAAGAATAAAGTGTCCTCAGATACATTCACTGACTACTTTTTTAGGTACACTTTGCTCATACTGGACCCTTAACTCTTGAAATACTTATGTGTAAATAGTTGTGTGGGAAAATCCCAGTAGATCTACAGTTTCTGAAAAAAACATTTTTCTACATATGCCCTTGAATTGTTTTATTTTTTATGGTTTTATAGAGCTGAGGTGTTAAATGCATGAGTCTTAAATATTGAGGGGGCATGTTCAGTGCATCCATCCTGAATTCTACACCTCACACCTGTACCTTATGGTATTTCTAGGAAATGAGTGCTTTTTGTTACGGTAAGTATTTGTTTAGACATGATAAATTCTGTGCTTGTCACTCTGACAAAGTCTTTCTTCACAGGCCTGAAAGGGGTGCTGGGGCAGATATGACACAATGGGGCAGTGTCAGTGCTTTTCAACACAGCGACCTGTGGCTTAGTCAGCTTTTCCTGTTTCAACAAGAATGATGCACGTTAATCCAGCAGTACTGCTGCGAGGAGTCTGTTATTCACAGCGTACTTGCAATGTAGTACAATGGATCCTCAGGGCAGATGACACCGATTGAATGAATGTTGCAACATCACATTGAATTAATGAATTAAATTGCATCAAGGACCTGAGGTTATGGATACAGTAGCTGGTCTACAGCTTCTGGGACAGATGGGCCAACAAACGATGCAGCGCCGTGCTGTTCTGTGTGTCACAGCAGAGTATTGCTATAGCAGATACCAGATACCACAGAGCATATACACCAGACAATATACTTGTGACCTATTCCTGGTTGGGTCTGAATTACTGAGGCCACTGGGGATACAGGACTGTCGGGTGTGATCTGCAGTGGCGGACAGGTTAAGTTACTTTGCTTAGATTTTTCTTTCTTTTTAGCATTTTGCTATTTCAAGTTTAAGGTTTAATGTTTTAGGGCTGTATTTCACAAAGACATTGAAAGCAACTACAGCACTAAAAATTCTGTACCAGCATCCTTGAGAAAGAAACTGCTCCCACCAGAGGTTAAGTCCACAAAATGGTTAGTTTTCATTTTCCAGCTATGTTTTTTTGCACATAACAACAATCACTGTGTTTAATTTAACTGAGCTTGGATTTTGTTGCATTTTGACTAAGCTAGCTGCTTCCCATTGTTTCCAGGCTTATTGCTAAGCTACACTAACTGCAGGTTGCAGTTAATATGCAGGAAGACATGGATGGTATCATGTGTTCTTATCTAACTCTCTACTAGGAAAGCAAATGAAAGTGCCCAGTGTACATTTCTCATACTCATCCTTTCAAAGTGAAACCTTATGCAGTGTTGACTAAATTCAGTTAGAGCAAAGCTGGGCATGTTAAGTTCTGGGAGGATATCTAAAGCATGATAAGCCTGAGTTTATAGCTACTACTTTCATTTCAGCTCTGCTGTTACTATGCTGTTATAAACACTGACTGTTTTTCCCAATCAGGCTTTCAAACCCTGAACATGCTCTAGTCTCTCCCTGTGTCTGGCTGCAGTACATTAAGTGTCGTGAACAGTGGGTGGGATTGTGGTATTTGCAAAGTTTTCTGTCTATAACCTCATGAGAGGCTCTATGGCCTTGGGTGGGGCACCACCACCACCACCCATAATTCATGTTCAAACCAGTTCCTAGATGGGCTCAAAGGCCTCTTAAGGAACAATGGACTGTAAGAGAAACCCTTCCTGTCCTCAGATATGTTACATGTGTTCCTTCCAAGCACTTGCAGATTCTCAACACTGTCAGCTTTAGTATGAAATGTATGTTTTAGGGGTTTGGGTTTTTTCTTTTTTTAGTTTGCTTGTTTGATGCTTGTTTTTTTATTTTTTAGGATATGTGTTGGATTTCTTTGTTTTGGTCACACTTTATGTGAGCTTTTAGTTGGTGTTAAGAGACAATATGACAGTTGCAGACATTTTTGAGGAAGGCCTAACGTTCAGTTCATTTTGTGAAAGAGAAACTCTTGAAATAGGGTGAACAAGGCAGGCTGGGACTTGCCAGGTATTCCAGGGAAAGATTTGTGTGGATTATCATCCTTTCTCATGTTAGATGTCGAAAGCCTCCTTTATCAAAAGCAGTACTTGTTTGTGTTGGAGAAAGCAACTGTTAGCAGCCGGAAAAACCAAGATAGCAGTTCCCTTGAGGTGATTTCCAGTGCTTTGTAACGACTGTTCTGTGCATCTTTAAGACGTTTCTATTTGTTTTCACTTTCTTATCAAGTTAACAAACTACAGAAAAATTAACAGTGTCAGTGAATTTCAGCACAAACGCAACACAAGCACATCATGTAGATTTCTGTTTGAACGTTTATTATTGTGCAAACAGGAAAGTAGAAGTCACGAGAACTCGTGTGGCTGCTCTTCATCACAATTTAGAGTTTAACTACAAAAGGTTTGTCACTCCCTGCTCAGCATATAATGGCCTTCTTTTAAAAGTTGTGAATTACAGGTTGGTGTGATGGCAGTGCCTCCTGTTGGTTGAAGTACACAGGGTGAAAACACAAACAATACTGCCGCCTTTTGGCTAAAAAAGTGTGGTGCAGTGAAAGGTTTAACTCTTTAGCCCTCGAAAGCCTAGTTTGAGTAGCCTTGAAGCTATTTTCTTAACCTGGAGGTTTCCCTTTATTTCAGGGCTGCTTATAGAACAAACTCAAACTATTCAAACGGTCGTCAAACCACATCTTTACCTTTAATATATATTGTGATTGTCAACACTTATCATAGGGTATGGGGAGGTTTAAGGGGGAAAGAGTTAAAGTCTGGCACTGCTTCAGGTGACAGTAGAGAATTTAGAGAGTTTTTGGATATTTAAGCTCGATAAGCACCGCTGTGTTAAAAATATCTGAAGGAAAGGTGTGTTTACACTTCTTCACACATTTTTTGGGTGAAAATTGGATAATGAAAAAGAATGTGCTTTTTCTTAATCTTCAACAACAAATCATGAATTTCTCAAAACAGGATGGAAAATCACTCTTCGGCTGCAGCTTCAGCCTCCACGTGCTCCGGCTCCTTCTTCTCCACAGCCTCTGGTTCCTCGGCTGCCGCTGCTGGCTTCTCCTCCTCCACCTGCTCCTTCTCCTCCTCCTTCTTCTCTTCCTTCTCTTTTTTCTCCTCGGTCTTCATCACCACTGTCTCCGTCTTGGTGACTGTGGTGCTCTTCACTGCCGTTCCCTCGACTGCTGACGTAGACCCACTGCTTGCTTTGACTTTATCAAAGGAACTGCTGATGTAGGAAGGGATGTAGGAACTCTCCAGACCGTAGGCATTGTAGTTCACACCTACAAATTCAGAGGAAGAAGTGAGTGATTAACATTGACACATGCTAATATATCAGAGTTGATATTATGAGATTCTAACAATATAAACTGTATCCTCAGATATGATATCTAGATAAGATGGCTTCAGTCATGGCAAGGTTGTGGACTTGTCTGACCAGTAAAATGCTCTATATAGCAACAATTAACAAAGCAGAACTAGAAATAGTTGCACATAAGTATGAACTCACAAGTCTGCTTGGACACAGTGGTCTGAATTCCAGCTGCCAACCTTTGGGAAGAAAGAAATAATAAATAAAAGACAAGAACAAGTAAAAGCATGAGTATATTGCTATGTAAGATGTAGGAGAGCATAGGTGCTCTTAGATGACCTGTTCTCCTCTCCTTCCAACAGTTTCCTGTATGTAGCAATCTCAATGTCCAGAGCCAGCTTAACATTCATAAGTTCCTGGTATTGGCGGACTTGGAGTGCCATATCCTGTTTGGCTCTCTGAAGAGCTTCTTCCAACTCTCTGATGCGGAGTTTGGCATCTTTCACCGCCAGTTCGCCGCGTTCCTCAACCTCTGTGATCTGAGCTTCCAAACTGCTTCTCTAAAAGTGGGAGAAGCCAAGCAGAGCGAGGCATTGAATTCAATGGCCTTCATAAGCCCGGCAATGCAGTTTGAATTATTACCTTAATGTCAAAACCTCAAATCATTCAAATGAACAGAAGAAAATCTCTGTCCCTCACCTGAGCTTTAACCATGTCGATTTCAGACTGGAGCCTCGCCATCCTGCGGTTCATGTCAGCAATCTCAGCCCTGGTTGACTTGAGGTCTTCTCCATATCTACCCGCCGACTGCTCCATCTCTGCGTACTGGCATGAAAAGAGACAGATCATAGTGAAACTTTAAAACACAAAGTGATACTGCTGGCAGGTTTTTTGCACAATTAATTTGACATGGGGATCAGGAAATCATGTTGCAGCACTCCAACATGCAGTTTGCAATCTCCAGATCCATATTGGCTTTCTGCTCTTTGACTTCTTTGTATATGAAACTTTTCAGTATGTTGCAATAAAAGTAAAGGAAATCGCCTAAGATAGAATATCAGGAGACAATAGAGGTCAGAAAAGTCAGAAAAGAGAAGGCATCCCACACCATCTGCCACAAGTAAAACTCTTGTACCATGCAGAGATTTCAAGTTCATGCTCTTCAGTTTTAAATGTTCATGAACATTAAATAAGCTTAATGGACTGTCCTCACAGATGATGATCTATTACATAATTGTGGGCTTTAGTTTCCCATAGCTTTGTGGTCCCACCTTGGTCTGATACCATGACTCAGCCTCCTCTCTGCTCCTTTTGGCAATGTCTTCATATTGGGCACGCACTTCAGCGATAATTGCGTCCATGTCAAGATTACGGCTGTTGTCCATCTCCACCACAACAGATGTGTCCTTTATCTGGCTCTGCAACTCATTAATTTCCTATGAAGGACAAAAAAGAGGGAAAACATACAACTGATGCCTCCTGTAGAAACACTTTTTATTAGGCTGGAAGTGAAAAATGAAATGAGGTAATTACTGCATCGTAGAGCTGCTTCAAGAATTCAATCTCATCTGAAAGTCCATCCAGTTTGGCCTCGAGGTCCACTTTCATCATATATGCTGCATCTGTATCCTTTATTGGAAAAAAGACAGCACTGAGAACATTCATTGTTCATTACAGTCAAAGTTTAAAAAGAGGGCATTATTTTTCCTCATGAAGGCTAATTGTAGTTTCAAGATCAAGCATTTACTAGAAAGTCTGCACAGACCTTCTTTAATAAGACGAAGTTGTTCTCACACTCATTGCGCTTGTTGATCTCGTCCTCATACCTGCAGAAAAGGAGAATTTTTTAGTCTGTATATAAAGAAAAACCGGCAGTGTGCAATCATCATGGTGGGAAAGGTGCTTTGTCAGAACTGATAGCTCCATAAGTTAATATGGAAATGGTTCCATAAGTTACCATCTTTGCCTAATATGTGAAAAATCCCAGAGTCTGCCAGGGCAAACATGCAGATCTGTGTGCTGTGGCAACCCCTTCTGAATAAAGGAGCAGCTGTTTAAATCATAAGCTATTCTAGTAAGAAAACCTCCGTGAATACATGTGGTGCTGACAGTGAATATTAACTGTGAATATTCAGGGTTATTGTTATTTTTGCTCCACCACACTGCAAATGATTATTTTTATCTTCTTATCCGCTCTATCTTGTTGAAACTTTGGGTTCCTGACAGGAAGTTAAAAATAGCTCTGCAGGCTTTCTAAAAGCCAAACTGCACAAGTCTAGGAAAACTGGAAACAGAGTATCGTTGGCAGTTTAAGACTTTCCCAAATCTCGGACAAATAAAGCATGCCTTATGCTTGAGTGCAAGATTAAAGTGAAAAATCTCAACTCCACCCACTTGGTTTTAAAGTCCTCCACCAGGCCCGTTACGTTATGCAGGTCCGACTCCAGTTTGACTTTTTCGTGACCCAAGTTGTCCAGCTGCTTGCGCAGGTTGGCAATGTAGGCCTCGAACATAGCATCGACGTTTGAGTGAGATATGGTCTGCTCATGCAGAAGTTTCCATTTGGTCTCAAGCATTTTGTTTTGCTGTTCGAGGAAGCGTACCTGAAGATTGAAAGGTGGATGAATGCTTAGTAAGAAAAAGGAAGGAAACATGTAATGGGCAGAAACGTGTGGGTGTATGTGATGACTGAAGCTCTGACTTGGTGGATGAAAAAAAAACAATGGGGGAGTTACACAAATATCAAAACCTTTCCATAGAAAACAATAAATAATGGAGTGGTTGGTCACTGGGATATGTGGTGGATAGGGTGGGTGTGACTGAAGAGTTTTGTTTGAATCCAAAACATACAGAGATTAACTGAAAGGAAAAAATGAGTAACCAGACTTCTCTGGCCTCCAGCTGCTTCTATCTGTCACAGCAAATACTCCAATCTCAAGTTTAACCCACTGTGTTGCGTTTCAACACGAAGTGGCACTGTTTCTCACTTGCCACACAGCTTGCCCCTTTTACAGCTCTTTCATTAAGCGTCATGACCTTGGGTGGGGTCTGTGCTACCACTCAGCAAACACAGGAGAGGCAGACTGCTGTTTGTGGGTGTGCCATATCACACCAGTGCGCATAGGAGTGGACGAGTGAGCTGTGTTTTACAAGCAGGAGAATTACCCTCAGCGTGATTGATTTTTATATCAACTTCTGTCCCACCCTGCTCTCCTGAAAGCTTTGTGAACCTTAGTCTGTTTATGGGTTTCAGCGACAGATAACGAAAGAATGTGGTCTCTGGTGGTGAAAATTCAGGTCATAAACGTTGAAAATAATTCGGTAAATGAGATTCTGTTCGGTAGACACCTGACACTTCGCTCTCTACTTTCACAACCACTCGTTTTGCAGAATATTGCTCGTATGGGGAATGCACTCCTTTGAGCAAAATTCATCTGCTCTTCATCCCACTCCTGTACTCTGTATCCAGGTTGATCCTTTTATCTGAGCTCTATGATCTCGCCTGAGAGTGAAAACACTGGAAGCAGGAAAGCCATTAAGCAAACCAGGCAATATTCCCAGCAGACTGTATAGATTGTTATGAAGTTTTGACAGGGAATGTCTTAAGGATGATCTCTTCTGTGAAATGAAACTTCTTTCATCTTTCACTCATTTTGGCTTGTAGCGTATCTCTGCAGTTTGTCTGTGCTGTTCTGCTACTGCCGTCACATTCAGTTTCACCCCAGCACTCCTGTCACTTATAGAAGTGTGGATCGTTTGCTGTTGGTGTTTTGCAGTTTATATGTGCTTTTCTGCAGCATGAATTTCAAACACAAGATTTCACATTTCATTACAACCTCGACTGACCTTGTCGATGAAGGAAGCAAAGCGGTTGTTCAGGGTCTTGATCTGCTCCTTCTCTTCAGTACGGATTGCCTGGATGGTGGGGTCGATCTCCAGGTTCAAGGGAGCCAACAGGCTCTTGTTCACTGTCACTGCTGTGATGGGGGCCACAAATTCATTGGCCATGCCACCTGCTACACCTCCACCAAAGCCTGAATATCCAAACTCTACACCACCTAATCTTTGTCCGGATCCCCCAGCGGCAAACCCACCGACCGTCTTACAGCCCCCAACACCCACAGCTGCACCACTGCTGCCCACTCCTCCATATGAGCTGCGGACACCGTAGCTCTGCCTGGCACTCCCCACACCATGACCTCCATAGCCAGAGAAGGAGCGGCTGCTGAAGCCCTGCGTTGGGCTTCTGGGTGAGGACACAGTGGAGTAGGCGGTGGTCTTCACAGCTCTGACAGACATGGTGTAGGAGGAAGTCTGTAGCACTGAGGTTTTGTGAGAGGAGAGACTGCTGAGAGGAGAGTCAGGCAGACAGACCCACCCTGGTCCTGTGTACTATTTATTAGAGTAGGGGAGGAACCCTGCTGAGGTGCGATTGGCTGGTGTCCTCAGTAGGGGAGTGAAGGATAAGGGGGGAGAAAGAGCAAGAGGGGGAGAGATGAGGGAATGTCAGGGGAGAAAATTGCATCATGTTACACTTTTACAGCACATTAAAAGCACAAGAATTACGTAATATCAGAATGCCTTTTTTATATATAAAAAAAGGTTTCCAGAGATTCTGAAAGCAGAAGCTCTGGAAACCTGGAAAACAACCTTTGTGAAGTTGCATTTTCCATGCTTCATAGTTACAGTTGCATTAAAATTATTTTGCAACCAAGTTTACTTCACATGCTTTAGTCACACCTTGGACACATACGATCTACATCCTCATTGTATTTTACATATACTTATACACACACAGCAAACACTGGGTATAAGGAACATGTACACCACTTTATGAGCTTCCCTTCTACTTTATAACACCTCTGACAGGCTGTGATATATGGCAAAGTAAACTGTGCTTGGACAGTATGATGCCCTCTCCTAGCTGGTGGGCATCGACTGTGTAAACCCAGCAAAACAACTGCAGATTTAAAACATTGAATATGTTCCACCACTTTTTTGTCTTTGTATTTTTTGAAATATGTCTTTTAACATTTTATACCAAATGTTTTGTTACCTGTTGGACCAGATTTGTGCAAATGTGCAGCTTGCACAAAGAAACTATGTAATGGGCTGGGTGTTTCATTATCAGCAATAATTGCCACCGATCTATGCTATGTACACACACACATTGATAAACATTCCTTCTGTGTTTGCGCTTCACCTGCTGATATACACACATCCATCAACTCCATCAATTCACGTTGTGGAAATCTTCATTGATTTATCACTTGGCAGATTTATGACTCACAATCTTTTCAGGGCATTTCAATGGCTGTTGCCTAATTTAACCAGAATAACCCAACGTCTTCCCTCTAACAACATTTTTAGCAAACGTCTGTTCTTTGTTTTTCAGGTTTTGTCTGTCAGGGAGGGAAAAAAGACCACCTATTTATGAGCTCACGGAAAGAGAGAAATCCCATGGTACACTGCCATGTGCAAAATAAATGTGAACAGACACAAGGGGGTACATCTTATGGAAAGTACAACCTGAAAAAAAGACTTGTAAGCTGATCAAAAAATGTGTGTTTCACTTGGCTAATCTCAAACGGTGACGTGGTACTTCACAATGGAGCACTTGTGCTAAAGTTGGAGACAACCATATATGTACAAGTCTTTTTGCACAGCATGTGTACAGCCTTTTTGCTGTTTCACTAACTCAGCCTCTCCGACGAGCACTAGCTCATGAACAGAGCTGCACTTTGTGCTAATTTTATTTTTTAACACATGATTAGAGCTAGTTGTCTCATCTCTCCTGATAATTCCTTTTTTTTTCTGTGTGAGAAAAGTGAAAAGGTTCATTTCAGAAGTTAATCCCCCAATGCTCCTCTGAGGCTGGTGATGTTATGGTTTGTGTGAAGCTGCTAGATGACACATCAGGACAGGAATGTGCTGAGAAAGATCCACATACATGCTACAAGCCAGTGAGGAGAGGTGCTGAGAAGACGAGCTGGTGGGGTATATGAGAACGCAATTAGCAGCGATAAGAAACAAAGCTATTTCACAACCACTGACTCTCACTGAGAAGTTCATTTTGGACAGGGTGGGATGCACAACAAGTTAACTTATAGTTACATGAGCAGTTATCAGTGACTCATTCTTTTTACAGACCAATATGCTCATTATTATACAATATACATACACTTGGGGTAATAATGTTTGATTGTTTGAGCTGGAAGACCCCTCCACGGCCCATCTTCAGAACTCCTGAAGGAAGGTTCTTATCCAAGATTTTATGGTAGATGGACCCCTCAATCGGCCCCACAGTGCAGTGATCTCATCCTGTACCCTTAGCAGAAAAACAGCCCCAAACCATAATGTTTCCACCTTCATGATTGACTGTAAGATCGATGTTTATTGGATCCTACGCAGCATTTCTCTTCCTCCAAACACGACGGGCCAAGTTGACGCCAAAGAGCTCGATTTTGGTTTCATCTCACCACAGAACTTTCTCGCAAGCCTTCTCTGAATCACTTAGATGTTCATTAACAAACATTAACGACCTTTGCAATTCAGAATCTGATAGTCATGTGGAGACAATCAACCAGTAAGTTTCAAATCTGTAAATAAATTGCCACAGACTTGTAGATCTGCTCCACCCGGGTCGGGTTTTGGCTTTCTACAGGAATCTCTCCAGAAGTTGGCCCAGAAGGCGCAGAGACAGAACTCATTTATCAAGAACTTAGACGTCAGCAAGAAAAAACAAAAGGACTGCCTTCACAGAGATATAAAGACTCAGATTTATAGACTTGGGTCTATAGTTGTGTTGCTGGGGCCAGAGTGATTACCGGCCTTCTACTTACAGGGTGGTCGACATGTAAAGTGTAACTGAGTTGTGGCATAGCTGGCTCTGGCCTTGGACTGTGTGTTTTATCCTTTTGCAAGTGGGACACTGGACTTGACTATTCCTTCATTTTTTGATCATTGTACTAATACATGTTGTCTTTTAGAATTTTATTGGTTGTCATTTTTTCCCACAGCTGAAATGGTTGGTCAGACCTTGAAACTGATTGTGTGTGTTACAGGGGAATCTACAAGATTTTAATCTGTAACGGTGTCGTGTGTTACCAATAGTGTTCTTGGTGACTGTAGTCCCAACTGCCTTCAGATCACTAACAAGATCATCTCTTGTAGTTTTGGGCTGATCTGCCACCTTTCTCATGAGGCATCTAACTATAGACCGAAAGCGACTGATGGTCATTGTATAATTCTTCCATTTATGAATAATCACAATTGCTGATGGTTTTAGTGCCCATGCAGCTTTATACAGCTCTAAAATCTTCTCCCTGACATCCTTTAAGGGCTCTTTGGTCTTTCCTGTGGTGGTACCATTTGGAATAGAAGAAACTACTTCTGAGGACAACTTTACACACATAATGAATTCAGCTCAGGAGTATCTGTGATTGATTAATTGCAATTTGAGTGCCATATGGGAACATAGCCAGTATAAGGGAGCCAGAATTCTGGCTGAATTGTAGGGGATCAAATATTTATTTCAGTCAATGACATGCAAATCAATTTATAACTGTTATACAGGGTGGGCCATTTATATGGATACACCGTAATAAAAGTGGAATGGTTGGTGATATTAAAGTCCTGTTTGTGGCACATTAGTATATATGAGGGGGCAAACTCCTCAAGATGGGTGGTGACCATGGTGGCCATTTAGAAGTCGGCCATCTTGAATACAACTTTTGTTTTTTCAATAGGAAGAGGGCCATGTGACACATCAAACTTATTGGTAATGTCACAAGAAAAACAATGGTGTGCTTGGTTTCAACATAACTTTATTCTTTCATGAGTTATTTACAAGTTTCTCTTTGTTCACAGCCATTGACATGTCGAAGAGGTTAACACGTGAGGAGCGGATCGAAATTGTGTTGATATCTGGTGAACGCAGTAACCGGGTCATTGCAGCAGATTTCAATACAAGACACCCTACGAGACCACCCATCGCCCATGCTACAGTCAGCAAACTGCTTGCTAAGTTTCATGAAACTGGTTCAGTGTTGGATTTGCCAAAATGTGGACGCAAGAAAACTGTCACTAATGAAGAAACATCAGTGGCTGTCCTAGCTTCATTCAGCAAGAGCTCACAGCGTAGCACTCGCCGCATGTCACTGGAGAGTGGCATTAGTTGAACATCCCTTAGGCGGATATTAGCTACTCACAAATGGCACCCTTACAAACTCCAGCTACTGCAGCATCTCAACGAGGATGACCCAGATCGGCGCACAGAATTTGCAGAATAGGCAAAACAAAAATTGGAACAGGACCCTCAGTTCACGCAGAAGATTTTGTTCAGTGATGAGGCAAACTTTTATGTGAATGGTGAAGTTAACAAACAAAACCACCGCTATTGGTCTGACACTAACCCACATTGGATGGATCGCTCCAAGACTGTTGGAACAACAAAAGTGATGGTTTGGTGTGGTATATGGGGTACAACGATAGTGGGTCCATTCTTCATCAATGGAAACCTCAAGGCGACTGGATATTTGAAATTGCTACATGATGATGTGTTTCCCTCTTCATGCACTGAAGCTGGCACGTTCCCTGAGTTTTTCCAGCAAGATGGTGCACCACCACATTATGGGTGCCAGGTCCGAGCATTCCTA
This sequence comes from Rhamphochromis longiceps, assembly GCF_057381845.1. Taxonomy (NCBI): domain Eukaryota; kingdom Metazoa; phylum Chordata; class Actinopteri; order Cichliformes; family Cichlidae; genus Rhamphochromis; species Rhamphochromis longiceps. Next base: position 16,639,237 of record NC_140561.1, read on the forward strand.
GATGAACAGTTTCCTGGAAAGTGGTCTGGTGCCAGGTCTGGTCCCCACGGTCTGCCAGCCAGACCGTGGGGAATGAGGACCCAAAACACAGACTCTGCGATGCAAACAGTGCTCTTTATTTACAGTGAAAGCTGTAAACACAATAAATCCCCGTTGCTCCTTTGAATCCCGTGTGTGCGCTTCCCTCCGACGTCTGTGCTCGTGCTCCCCGCTGTTGTGTTTCCGCACACCCCGTGCGTGCTGCCTTTCTGGTCCACTCTTCCTCCTGCAGGAAAACCACAGAAACAGCCGTCAACACTAACCCCGGCGGGCATACACAAACAGCACTGTCATACACTGACACACACTGACTTGGGATGACAACTCAATGATCCCACGCCGGTGGGAGCTCCAACACTCTCCTAAGTAGCTCCCCCGACGAGCCCTGACCACCAACAGGTGTGTGGCAGGAACTTCAGGTGTGGCCAGTCCTCCTGCAGGGCCACACCCATCAGGCCTGCATGTGGCTGTTCTCCATCCTCCAGCCACACATGTACACACCCTGCCTATACATATAATGAGTGGAACACAGACTAACACAGCATTGTGCAGAAAGACACACACATCACCAAATAATAACGATAGTAATAATAATAATAATAATAACAACAACAGTCAAAACTGCTCACGGACCCCCGAGTCCTTCAGAGCCGGGCCAGTTGAATGGCCCCCAAGGTCTCCCGATCTGACCCCCTTAGACTTTTATCTTTGGGGTCATCTGAAGGCAATTCTCTATGGTGTGAAGATACGAGATGTGCAGCACCTGAAACTACGGATACTGGATGGCTGTGCTGGCATTTCTCCTGCGGTGTTGCTATCAGTGTGTGAAGAGTGGGAGAAGAGGGTTGCATTGACAATCCAACACAATGGGCAGCACAATGAACACATTTTTTAAGTGGTTATGTCGAAACCAAGCACACCATTGTTTTTCATTACCAATAAGTTTGATGTGTCACATGGCCCTCTTCCTATTGAAAAAACAAAAGCTGTATCCAAGATGGCCGACTTCTAAATGGCCACCATGGTCACCACCCATCTTGAGGAGTTTGCCCCCTCACATATACTAATGTGCCACAAACAGGACTTTAATATCACCAACCATCCCCATTTTATTACGGTGTATCCATATAAATGGCCCACCCTGTAGATTGTGTTTTGTTTTGTTTTTAATTGTTGATATTCTGTCTCTCCTCATTAAAATTAAACTACAATAAAAATGACAAACGGATCATTTCTTTAGAAATGAGAAAAGTTACAAATTCAGCAAGTGATCCAATTATTTCCCCCGTTGTGTAGCTATCATTTGACAGGTATATGATAAAAGATTAAAATGCATATACTTAGAAATGGCATAAAAAGCAGGCATGCAAAAATATTCATTACAGTAAGAAGTGGCGTTTTTTTCTTCTTTGGTCTTCAAAGTTGGACTTTGCTGTGTTTAGAGGAGCTTGCCAAGCCTTGAAAGCAATCAAAAGTATGTGCTATAAAACTCTTTTCCTGCTTCACCCTTGAATGCCTGTTCAAACAAAAAACACCCACATACAGTGATGAAATACACATTTACGCGCTTGGTAAGAGGTATATAAACTCAATGGACATAAACTCGCTAAAGGCAGAGGACCACCCTTCTTCTGCTCCAGTAGGTTTGTTTGCTTTGAGACTTGTGCCCCCTTGTGGTTGGAGCGCAGAGGTAGATTCAGTAAAGTGAATCCATTCCCATATATAAAGCGAGTCCTTTATTTGTTGGTATTGTGAAAACGTCTACATTGTGAATCTTAATTTACAGGAGGTGCATAGTAAAAGATATTAAACTGAAAAATTATAGTGTGAATCACTTTAAAACTGAGAAATAGGGCATGGACTTTGGTAGAGAATAAACTCGCACATTTCCTCAAATACATTTTGAAACACAATGGATAAATTCGTGAAATTACCACTTAAACAGATATTTTTTAAATCAGTTATATTGCTGAACTCTGCAATGAACCTAAGCTAATCTATCTCTCGTGCACAGGGGCATGTAGGTGACTCTCCAGTGCATCAGCTCAAACTCGTAGCTCAGGCTCATTTTAGGTCTTCCTGTGAAATGTCTTTGTGCCAGAAATGAAAATGACATCTCACAGAGAAAATGTCTCTTAGGCGACACAATTCAATAACCTCTGCTGTGTGAGCTTTCTTGTCTGCCAATGGTCCACGTTTAACCTAGAAGATAAATGTGTTTGTACAATTCTACTGACAATATCCAGTGTGACCACCTCTATTCTTTAACGCAGCCTGGAATCTCTGAGGCAGCTTTCTTATCATTTCTTTAAGTAGTCTTCTTTGGATGCTTGCTTGCTTTTGTTCCATTCTCTCTCGCCATGATCCCACACTGCTTCAGTAATGTCGAGGTCCAAGCTCTGTGGAGAGGACATGACTTTCAGGCACTGATTATCTGCTGTAGATAGTTTTTACGTCACAGGAAACACTAAGGACACACTGCACACAGTGTTAAGATATGCCACATTTTCAGCTAATAGCTCTTTGGGAATTACCTCACTGATCCAAAGATAGCATTTTATGCCTTTCAAAATGTGTTATTTTTGACATTTTTCATAGAATCAAGTAAATAAATGAGAACATATTTTGTGACAAGCTGCTAGAGTAGGATGTCTTGAGACCGGTCTTGGTCTTCACTTGATCTTGTCTTGGTCTCGACAGACTTTGATCTTGGTCTTGTCTTGGTCTCGCTTTCTCGGTCTTGCTGTCTCAGATCGACATAGTGATCGGGAGACTTGGAGTCAACAGTATCCATGACACACAACGTAACATTCGATAATGTGTCATGTGCAAAAGCATCAGCTCTAAGAGCCGTGCTTAGAGAGTGCTTTGTAGTGAATCAGAAGAGTCGACTCCCATTGAGCGAGAGCCGGCTCCTCACTTAATTTCCTTTCGCTGCTCAGCTCTCACACAGTGACTCAGCTATGCTCCAATCCCTCCATACTGTGGCCAATCACATGCAAGGATATAGGATAATATCATTATGTGAAAAACAGAGAGGGTGAGAGATGTGACAGTCAAGTGGAGCTGCGTCTGTCCTCTCAGTAAGTGAGTGAGACAGTAGACAGTGGTGAGGAGGGCTGTGCGAGTGCATCCCAAAAACACATAAATATGCCTGACACCAGTAAACGAAGCAGCATCTGGCTGCAGTTTAAAGACCTTTTTGTCTCGGTCTTTGCTCGTCTCGACTTTGTCTTGGTCTTGACTCGGTCTGTCTTTGTCTTGGTCTTGGTTTAGGCAGTCTTGACTACAAGTCTACAGGCTGCTAGAGAAAAAGTGCCTGAAGACATAAAATGTACTCTCTATTAAGTTTATATCTTCAGTTAGGTACCTTTTTCATACTTGAATGATTCATAGGTCCGTGTTGAGTGGCTTAACATACAAAAATGCTCTAAAAATAGTCAGCTGCAAGGAATGGACTAAAAGTATAACAGCTGCTAATCTCCAAAGAAAAATTGAAAGACCTTAAGAAAGCCTGGAGAACTATTGCTCAAGACCACTTAAAAAAATAAAAAAATAAAAATAAAAGTCTGGCTCCTGGGAAGCAAAACATAAAGAAGTCAGGGATGGCTCACAACTTTTACACAGTACTGTATGTACAAATTTAAACAAGGTCCCTTCTTTGGTATCTTTGAGCATCTTGGATGAGTCAGTGAAAGAATGACAAAAAAGAGGAAGGGAGGATGCAGAAATGTGAGTCACTTAGAGTGTATCATACTCACATGCATGTCAGCACTGTTTTGTGTATGTGTGACACGACCACAGATACAATATGCATGATAATAAATATGCAAATGCATCTATGCAAATGTAGATTTTGGATTTTGTATACATCTACGAGCATACGGTTTACGCTGTAAAGAAAGGAAACTAAAGAGAAAGGAGGAGGGAAGTAAAATTAATTCGAGGCCGCAGCAGTCTGAGCATTGCAGTAATCTGACAGTTAGCCAAGATTTGTAAAAGAACAGAAACTTCTGCAGTGGTTTCCAGACTCCTGCTGTGTGTTACTATGACTCACAGTCTCCATTCTCTCCAGTATCCCCTTATTTTCCTTTTATTATCTTTGGTTTAAAAAGAAATCTTAGTGGTGTGAGTCGGGATTTAAAGATAAGAGTCTTGATTGAATCTGGGATGTTTTCTGCAATTTAGAGATTAAGCTGTTTTATATAAACCTGTAGCTCAAGTTTATTTCTCTGTTTGTCACTGCAAGGTTTAGGACTTACTGGCCTGGGGAAAAGGTTGCCAACACACATTCAAACAAACGAGACGGCAGCCACAAGTCATGAGGTATGAGTCATGCGGACTTCATTCATCGTTCCTCTAATCTGCCTCTGCTGCAGTGCATTCTTTGCTTTTTCTTTGCTATTTTGCCACTCTACAGTACAAGCTCTTCTCTTCTTACTGAGTGTTACTAAATTAAATTAGTAAAGACATACACAGTAATAGGGTGGGAATGTACACGGTGAAAGCTGATCAAGCTTGGAGGCGAGGGGAGGAACAGAAATGAAAAGAATGAGGTTGTAAGGGGGCGCAGGAGGTTGTTTGAGTCTTTGGAATTTCCCCCTGTGGGTGCTTCATTATCCAGGTCTCTAAGGGCTCAGAGAGGAAAACCCTCTCTGGCCACAACTTTAGGTTCACTTAAGCGCTTCCAAGGTCATGCTGGAGCACTAAATACTGTAACTGGATTTAAGAAAATTAAAGGTTTTTGTGTTTGAGAGTCTATCACAGGGTTTTACTCCAGTGTATATATCAGTCCTCTATGTTTGTATGTTCCACTTCATTTATTCACCTTCATCATGTTGCAAACACGTTTTTAGGACAGCTACAAGGAGCACTGCAGTATTCTGTTTTACTTTCTTTGAGGTTCTCAAAGGATAAGAGAAAATGTCCAGAGGCACAAAATAAGATAAGACTTCAAAGATAATTGTTCAGAATCCTCAATAGAAATTGATTTGTGCACATAATTGCCTATACTGTGACAGTTGAATGAGGGCAGCTTTTATTTCCTTTTGATTGTACTTTGACCCGGGTATCAGCTAACCTTTGTTTTTCATCTCTTGCAGAGCCTTTAGATCCAGCTGAAGCTTGGGTTTCACAGGTATTCCTACACAGCAAAATGTCCAGTGTTAAATTAACACTAGAGAGTGTCTATATGGGTCCACACCTCTGAGTGTTAAATACAACACTGTTGAGTGTTAAATTAACACTTTTGACAGTGTTATATGTTTAAAAGTAACCTAGTCAGTTTTGAAGATTAACAAAGACTAACACTGAGCAGTGCTGATTTTCTAACACTGGAATATTTCTAACATTTTGAGTTATTTTCCAGTGTTAGAAAATCAGCACTGCTCAGTGTTAGCCATTGTTAATCTTCAAAATTGACTAGGTTACTTTTAAACATATAACACTGTCAAAAGTGTTAATTTAACACTCAACAGTGTTGTATTTAACACTCAGAGGTGTGGACCCATATAGACACTCTCCAGTGTTAATTTAACACTGGAGATTTTGCTGTGTAGCACTATGTCCGATTTCTTTGTTCATCATTGTATATCCTACTCAGTGTGCTGGAATTCGATCACAGTCGTGGCTGAGTCTGTTAGTAAATCAGATGGCATCACTTCTGGTGTGGTTTTTCTAAATCTGCTTAATCTGATCGAGACATTTCTTTAACGCCATGTTTTAGTTGTAGCTGTTTCATACTGTATTCAGTTCAGTTAAGATAGGAAGGCTGGCACAGTCTGTTTATTTTGGGCCTGGCTGACCACAAACTTGCAAGCACGCAGCAAGTACTAGGCATTATTCCTTTCTCGGGCAAACCAAAAGTATTTCGTTGCATACTCACCATATTTTACCCTTTAATATTTGCTTTTAATTCTCACTAGAAACATATGCTTGTCCATTGCTGCTTTCTGTTATTTGCTGTGTGTGTTGGTTTATGTGGTCTCTGTAGTTCCGTTATCTGCTCAGAAGGCTATTACATGTTTACACCACAAAATATGTTTAACACATTTCCTTGGAGACAGAAAAAACATTGTGGGTTAAAAAGGAAGCATATGAGAGAGTGAGTGAGTGCGTGAGTGAGTGAGTGAGTGAGTGAAACAGGAAACAAAGACTGGGGTGATGTTGAAGTGGGCAGGGTCTGAGACACCAGCTTTCATTGGGGGAGAGAGGCAGGAGTATAAGTTCCCCACTTCCCACTGCCGGCGTCATTTTCTAGACCAGCCAGCAGTGAGTCTCCACATCTCATTTTTCACTTCATCCTCTGCCGTGTCTAAACTTATCCAACATGACCACAAGATCTAGTCGGATGTCTTTCACCCGCTCTACCCCAGTGTACCGTGCTGCCAGTATTTATGCTGGTGCTGGTGGACAGGATGTTCGCATCTCCTCTGCTTCTGCATCTTCCCTGCGTTCTGGTAATCCACTTAGACCTTCAACCTCCTTTAAGCTGAGCAGTGGATTGAGTGGAGGCATGGGCGCCGGTTACGGTGGTGCCAGCGCGTCCGTGACAGCCAGCGGTGGCTCCGGTGCTTCGATCCTGGGCAATGAGAAGGGAGCCATGCAGAACCTGAACGATCGCCTGGCCAATTACCTGGAGACGGTGAGGACCCTGGAAAAGGCCAACAAGGAACTGGAGATGAAGATCATGGAGGCCCTGGAGAAAGGAGGCCCTGACATTAGAGACTACAGCAAGTATGAGCCCATCATAGACGACTTACGCAGACAGGTAAGAACTGAGAACAAATGAAAATGTTAGAAAAGTGAAAAGGTGTTTGATAAGACACAGTGAGAAAGATACTTTAGAAATAGTTTAGCTGGGCTAAAATTTGAGAATCAATGAGTGCATGTGACAGCACTCAACACTACATATTTCCAGCAAGAAGGTTTTAACATAATCTTTATTTAAAGATCACCTGTGTTTGAAAATGAAGCTGGAGAATGCTTTTACTGAGACCAGCAGTGTTTCCTTTGTAAGTTATCAAATTTCTTTAAAGAAAACGACGGGTGTGGCAGCTCAACTGTAGCCAGTCCCCTCCCCCATAAAACTCTCGACTGGCCCCAACTTCCTCTGATGAATCACCAACACAAGGGTATCATCACGAGAGACGGACTGCGAAGCTCTCAGAAAACCAGCAGACAAAAGCATTTCTAAATGGTTCTGCTTGTTAGATGTGGATTCTACAAGCATGCGTAGTGTAGGAGGCGCTCAATGGGAAACAGATGTGTGGCACTCGTACATACAAAGCGATCTCATAGTGCCAGAGTGAGTGTGCACACACACACGCACAGATAGATGCGTGTCAGTGCAGTGGTTGTATAACAATCAGCAGAGTCAAATGTCACATTCTTCTCCAGAGTCCCGCTTTTCTGCATCACATAATGACACATTTATGGTGGTTTTTTCGTTTTTTACTCTTTTTTTTTTTCTACCACACTAAAGTATTTCCCCTTCCCCTCTGTGACAGGAAACAAGAAGAAATCATAGACTCACTGCCACAGTCACGATAAAGAATTTCCCCCTCTGTGCACGCATAGATGCGATCGGTGATGCATACAGAGACAGACAGACAGAGACATGTGCAGTTGGGTGGACAGAAGAGAAACTTTCTCTCTATGATTTATTGAGACAGGATACATGTTGCTCTGGCAACGCTAAAACAAACCAGATTCTGTTTTGGCACAGGAACACCCTCGCTTCCTGTTCTTCAGTTTATGGTTCTTCTTTTATGACTACAGGTTACTATGGATTCAATCATGCTGCGGTCGGTTTTTGCAGTTTGACTTTTTGAGTATCGGTGGTTACATAAGGCAAGTCGGGCCTACAAAAAATGCTGTGTCAAAGCACATAATTATTAGAACTGGCTACTGACTTGTGCACGGGTTAAGCAGCTCTGTTCTTTCTAAACAGCAGAATCAAGTAAAATGAAAATAATAAAATAATAATTTTTTAAACAATGTTTTATTTTCCTGTCCAGATCTTCGATAAAATAATGGATAACGCCCGTTTAGTGCTTCAGATTGACAACGCCCGCCTCGCTGCCGACGACTTCAAAGTCAAGTATGTGATCGTCTCGTCTTTGCATGTGGAGTCATTCTTACACTCTGCGATTGTGTCTCTCATACACTGTGTCTGCTCATTCCCACAGATCTGAGAATGAGATGGCAATCCGCCTGTCCGTGGAGGCCGACATTGGCGGGCTGAAGAAAGTCCTCGACGAAACGAACATGAGCAGGCTCAACATCGAGAACGAGATTGAAGCCGTGAAGGAGGAGCTTCTATTCCTAAAGAAGAACCATGAGAACGTGAGCTTGCGGTTCATCAGATTGATAATAACATATAGAGTCACACGTTTTGTTGTATTCTTCATTTCTTTTCTCATTCTGCTGATCCAACAGGAAGTGATGGAGCTGAGGAGTCAGATCTCACAGTCAGGTGTGCAGGTGGATGTAGACGCTCCCAAAGGTCAGGACCTGTCTCAGATCATGGAGGACATGAGAGCCAACTACGAGAAGATTGCATTGAAAAACGCAGAAGATCTCAAACGGTGGCATGAAAATCAGGTGCGGTGGACATCAAGAAGTTTGATTCAAAAGACATGCTGAGCCACTGTGTTTCTGACCATCTTCCTTTCGTGTCCCTGGCAGATTGCAGATGTGCAGGTGCAGGTATCACAGAACACAGAAGCTCTCCAGGGGGCCCAAATGGAGAAGAGCGACTTATCACGACAGATACAGACTCTGGAAATTGAACTTGCATCTCAACAGAGCTTAGTAAGCATTTTCACTGATTTTATTTATAAACATGAAATTATCAAATCCTTTCTAAGTTTATGACCCTATTCCATAATGCATTCTCTATATCTTTTTACTACAAAATTGGCACAGTTGAATACCATGACCACTGCGCCCACTCTTAGTTAGCAAAGCATATATTTCCTCATCTTTTCTTATACTTACAGCTTTTATTTCTCCTTTTATTAGAAAGCCTCTTTAGAAGACACCCTGCGCAACACAGAGCTACGTAACAACATAGAAATGGAGAAGTATAACACCCTCATTATCCGGCTGGAGGAGGAGCTGGCTAGCTTACGCGCGAACATACAGCAGCAGACCCAAGAGTACGAGGCGCTGCTCAACATGAAGATGAAACTTGAGGGCGAGATCAGCACTTACAAGACTCTGCTGGATGGTGGAGACTTCAAGTAAGAGCTATAAAGATGTGGTGGAAGAAAAAAAAAATGCAGGTCATGGCAAGATGATGGTGATGGTGGAGGTGAATATGAAAATCAATTGATAGCATGAGTTGCATGGCCAAAAATAACTACACCATTATGCAAGGTAATCCCAGAAAGTTGATTCTGTTTATCTAGATGTAGTGTTTTCTGAAAATGCAACATCTAGATGAGCAGAATCAAAACACTACATCTAGATAAACAGAATCAACTTTCTGGGATTTCCTTACCTGGATGATTGATGCATGCATCAAGACATTATGCGAGGCAAAAATCTCAGCTGGTCATGGTCTCAAGGCCAGTTTAATGTGAATATTCTGGAAGTCAAAATGTTTCATTTGTGTTTTGCACAGGCTCCAGGATGCACTGGACGAGCTGGAGGCCGCCGACTAATTTGGAACAAAGGATTGGGAGTCATCGCAACAATGGAAGCAATCTGCCCACACCCATTAATTATGAGTGGGGTGGGTGGAGGAGTTTTGACATTTTTTGCACTATAACCACATGTCAAGTGAACCCTGATTTAAGCAGTTTTTAATAAAGGCATTATTCCACCACAGCGAAACATGGATCACTGCCTGATCTGACCGCAAAATAAAAACAAATAAAACCACTTCTTAAACCTGAATTCACAGTTTTTGTCTGGTTCTCACTTCAGTTCATTTCATGTTTGGTAGGTAAAGGCATTTACTAAATTAAAAATAAATAAATAAATAAATAAATACATTAAAAAAAATAAAAAATAAAAATAAAAATAAAAATAAAAATAAAAATAAAAATAAAAATAAAAATAATAATAATAATAAAATAACTGATCATTACTGTTGGTGAAACCAACAATTTATAAAAAGAAAATATCCACAAATTTGCTTGACTATATTGCTATCTTATTCAGGGAAATTGTTATCTGTGTTATCATTTGCTGCATCTCAAAATATTATGATGAAATAAAAGCCACGATCCATCCATTCTTTTCTGCTTATCCCATTCAGAGAAAAGGCCATAATTTGTAACGTGAATCTTACAAATGCAACATGATAAGTGGCCACTAGGGGGAAGAAGTAGTCCTAAATGAGCCACCTAGGTGGCTGCATAAGAATTTGCCTTACTACTTATATGCACCAAGGAGTAGGGATGGGTACCGGTGTCCGGTGCCACGATGGCACCGGTTCTGACATAAACGGCAGTAACCAGACCGAAAATCAGCGCACATTTCGGTGCTTTATTTCGGTGCTTTTTTTTCTTGAGCTGTGATACGCTTTAGATTCTAGCCAATCATTTTACGTTTCCGAGGATATTAGGCGGGTCCAGGTACGTACGTTCTTTTAGAGCAGAGCTACAGATTCAAAGTGCCCAAGGCAGGCAGTCAAAGTCTGGCTGTACTTCACAGCAGAGGCGGAGCCAGACATTTGAAACACCCGGGCCTTAGCCCTAAAGGGTAGTATGCATGTGGGGTTTTTTTTTTTGTTTGTTTGTTTTGGGGGGGGGGGGGGGGGGGGTGTGTTTAGAAATGACTGAAAGATTAATTGGCTCTGTTTTGAGTTTTGTTCAAAAAAGTGACTTCATATAGGGAAAAATATATATCACATATGCAGGACACCTTAAACTAGTTTTTTAATTAAGCAGCAAGGCAGAACAAAGTCGGGGCTATATCAAGACACGAGGACTAAACCCCAATTCAACCAGACCCAGAAATGATCCGGAATTAAAACAGGACTACAACAGTTCAAAATCAGGACTACTTAGGATTTAACCAAGACAGAACCAGAATCAGAACTAGATGATAGTAGCACTAAAAATCATCATAGACCTGCACTACACTTATTTTTTTAATTCTACCAAAGTACAATATTTAGATTGAGAAAAGTTTATATAATTATTTAGCCTTGTTGTGCAAACAAGCTGCATAACTTAATAAATATAGAATTTGAAAAATAACAAACCTAAAAAGAAACACTAGGTACGAGATACATGAGGACCTATGATACGGTGATACTTTTGGTAAACAACCATTTGACTAACATGTGTGTCTCACCTGCTCTTGTTCCATCTCTGTTCTGTCCTCATTCTCCATCTCCCTCTCTGTTCCTCTCTCTCCCTCTCTGTGCTGACAATCATCAAATATACAGTTGAAACCAGATATTTACATGCTCGTCAGATAAAAACACAAACACTTATTTAAGGTAAAACCTCAAATTAGACTAAATGTTTAATTTCTATTTGTTAAATTTAAGAGTAAAGAGAGAAACTATCTGTATTTCTTAATTGCAAATGGAACCAAATTGTATTCAAACTGAGCCACACTTATGGAGCTCCACGATTCTTTTCCTGGTGTTTTGGTTGACATCTCTTGATTTTCCCATGTCAAAGAAACAGGCTCTGTGTTTTGCCTTATATGCATCCACAGCTGTGGCACCAGTTTACTCACATGGACTCTACTAACCTATCAGAAGCTTCTTCAGCTCAGAATGGAATCGTCTGGAGTTTTCTTATTAATTAACAAACTTAGTGTATATGTACTCCTAAATTTGATGAAAGTGATAATAAATAGACAGCTCTGTCTCTCTTTATTCTGACATTTAACTAATTCAAAATATATTTCAATATTTATCTAAAACAAAAGTTTACTCTAAATTGATGTTGTACAGTAAAAATGTTTTATGTTTTCCATAAAGTGTATGTAAATATCTGGTTACAAATGTGAATATCCTGCTGTGTATTGAAATCCCTCTTGTTTTGCATAGAAATATACTGAACAACATACAAAGCATAATATATAAAATAACATTTACCTGAGTTTTTTCTTTAAAGAAGCCTCTAATGTCAATTCTTATATTTCAGTACATAACTGAAACCGATTTAGTCGGGGAGGGTAAGAACTGAAAATATGAAATAAACAGACGTAAGCTAAGACTCTCTAAAAAAAATAGCATTTGTTCGGCTTTTCATTTCGCCATTTGTTGATTCACTTGAAGAGCAAGTAACGTAATATTGGTCAAGTGATCAGTTTGATATCAATCTTTCGTGATGCACCGTCATATTTACATTATTTGTACGGTACGAATGATTTGTTTTGGTACCTGGTCAAACTTAAGCTCTCCTTAGTATGGCTGGCTCCGTTTCTCCAACAGCGCACTCACAGGCAGCAGCTGCCCCGCCCCCTCACTCAGTCGCTTAGTACCTGAGCTCGGATCATACCAATATCAGGGGGGATTCACACACAGTCGTAAATTCCCACAGTGTGCACTATGTGCTTCGAATATTGTGTGTACTTTTTGTTTTGTACAGTTGTCAGCCAGGCATCTAACTATGAAAAAATTACACTCCAAAAGACCCCGGACTTCTGACAAAACAACCCGGGCTTAAGCCCAGTAAGCCACCCCCACGCTCCGCCCCTGGTTCACAGCAAAAGATGCAAACTCAGCAGCCTGCAACAAGTGCTTTAAGCTGATACTGTGATACTGTCAAAGGAGGTAACACCTCAAATCCGATGAAACACCTGGCGACGCATAGTGTTTTTTTTAAAAGCCGAGAAATGCGCCGTATTTGATAGCTTGCTGCGAGACCTCACACCGAGCACATCTACTGCCGGTGGGTTGCCTGTTATCGGACCCGGAGTTAGCAACATCTCCCAAAAACCCGAAGAGGAGAGTCCTGGCCCCTAGCCCTGCCAGTGTAGCAGAAATGATGACGGATGATGATGCAGCAGCAGCCGTTCTTCTCTGCGTGAGTAGCTTAATGTTGTTCGTGTGTAATTTACGTTGAGTAGGCTAACCACGTTATTACATTAATGCAGTGGTTCCCAAACTTTTTTCGCTGGGCCCCCCCTTTGTTTTACAGAAAAATGTTCGTGCCCCCCGCATGCGCACACACGCACGTACTAACACATCCTCCAACTACACACACACATATTTTGCTCAATTGCGGTTTATTTCACACCTCAAACATAAACAATTAAGCAAATACAAGTAATCTGCAGGTAAGAAAATAAACTACTAACTCTTTTACGCTACGTCCGCACCTACACGGATATTTTTGAAAACGCAGCTGTGTCGTCCACACATAAACGGCGTTTCGAATCACCGAAAACTGAGATTTTTCAAAACTCCTTTTTTGCTTTTACGTGTGGACGAGGAATACAGTTTTCGTCACACAGCGTCAAAGGTATGTGCCTTTTTTCACGTCAGCTGTGCGCCACGTTATTGTTTACATGAGAGGAATTGAAGAATGGCAGATAAACAGTATTTTGTCTCTATCTTCAGGTTTTACACTCTTACATATAAACACGCAGTTACTGTCCCTCTATTTAGAAAGGCAGAGGCACCATGGTTTACTTCTTTTACATGTAGTTGTTTTTTTCCTGTGTAATAATATTCAACATTGCTATCAATAAATTTTTCAAAAAAATACCTTTCTGTGCAAAATGGGTTTAAAAACATAAACAACAGTGGGATACTGTTTGTCCGTGATTTAGACAGGGGGAACAAATCGTGGCAGGATCAGCCTGATATTATTTGTATCCCACTGTAAGTCAAAGGAGCTTGCAAAGAAAAGTGTCTGGACTTCTTTAAGTTGCTTGAAGACGTTTCACCTCTCATCCGAGAAGCTTCTTCAGTTCTAAGGAAGGAACACACACATGTAAAGGAAGCACTCAAAACATGCGGCTATCCTAAATGGGCGTTCTTAAAGTCAGCAAAGAGGCACAGAAAAGAAGACCAGACACCAGCGAGGGAGGATGAGAAGGACAGACGCAACAACATTGTCATCCCCTATGTAGCCGGTGTATCAGAGAAACTCAGGAGAGTTTTCTCCAAGCATGACATCCCAGTGTATTTCAGACCCAGCAACACGCTCAGACAGAAACTGGTTCACCCGAAAGACAAAACGCCAAAACACAAACTTAACAATGTGGTGTATGCTGTACAGTGCAGCGAGGAATGCTCAGACCTCTACATTGGAGAGACCAAACAGCCACTTCACAAGCGCATGGCACAACACAGAAGAGCCACCTCCACAGGACAAGACTCAGCAGTCCATCTGCATCTTAAGGACAAAGGACACTCTTTCGAGGATGCCAATGTTCACATTTTGGACAGAGAGGACAGATGGTTTGAAAGAGGAGTGAAAGAAGCCATCTATGTCCACTGTGAGCGACCATCTTTGAACAGAGGCGGGGGTTTACGACACCAACTCTCTGCCATCTATAATCCAGTTTTGAGATCCCTTCCCAGACGCCTTAACGCCCACTCACATCCTGGGCCATCTGACCTCAGGAATTCGCATGAAAAGGTGGGGCCAGGTTTCACAATGAACACACCCGAAACTCTGGCTGATTGGGTCCCACACCCAGTTTCACACCTTGGCTCAGGCGATTAGAGGATCATCAGGGGGTCCTTTTGTCCCTCTGTGGGGGGTCACTTCCACTAGGTTATATCTGGGACTCTCCACTAACATCTCCAAAATGTCAGGAGTAGTTATTTATTACAACAAGTGTTTGTGAACTAAAAATCAAGAATGTGGGATCCTGTTTGTCTGTGATTTGAACAGCCCAGCGCTGCTCCCGACATAGGAAAGACCAATTCTGCAGGGGAGACCTACCTCGGCACTTGTGCAGGTGAATCCAAAGGGAAGATATGCTTCACCATATTTTCTAGTCTTTGGCTTAGAATGAAGTTGGTTTGGAAACATATTCAACGATGCTTCATCTCCTACTTTGGGAAGGTCTGCATTAATGCATGTAAGGTGAACTAGCAAACACCGTTGTAGTTACATGCGGCTGTCTTCTTGTTTGATGGCAGATACTCCCTTCACCCTGGCCAAAAAGGCTAAAATGACCAAAGAAAAAGTGGAAAACAGTTAAACATGAGAGGTTTTTGGACAAAATTTGTGTTTTTTCCATTGTTTAAGCACTGCTTCCAGCCAAGAGTGATACCATGTATGCCCTATAGCTGCAGAAAAGGCTAACATTGTTATCTTTTTACAAAAAAAAACAGCTGAACATGAGAGGTTTTTGGACCAATTTTGTGTTCTCCATTCTTTAAGGACAGGTTTGAGCACCGTTTAAGCACCAGCACCGTTTCAAAAGTACCGGTTTGGTACTGGTATCGAATAAAATCTAAACGATACCCATCCCTACCAAGGAGTGGCTATAACCTTGGATGATATAATCATAAAACCAGCATAATATAACTGATAGCTGGCAGTTATTCAAACCTGTACATAAGATGCAAGCCATCATGAAGAGCTGATATAAAGTTAACCACTTTAACCAAAAAAATGCTACTTGGACGGTTTTTATTATTATCTTTTAGGGTAAAAAACGAAAACTCAGTAAAGTTCTATAATCTCTGGGACACGGGTCAGTACTTAATGGCTTATTACCACTAATTCATTAGAATTTTAAGCAAAAAAAATCAGAAAAGGTGGATTGAAATTGCTATAAGATTAAAATAAATACACAGCTGGGAAAGCTGCAGCCAGTTCGGTGACAAATATTGAGCAGAGCACGGAGCAGCGGTGCAGCAGATGTGGGTCAGCAAGTAAACAAGGGAGGAGGCAAGGCTCTCGTGGACGACGATGCGCGCTCCCGATAATAAACCTCTGACGCCTTCATCCGGGAACTACTACGAACTCGCTCTCCAACATGGCGGCGTCAGGTGAGGTTTATGTGGGTGAGCGATCCGGGTTGGTTCGGGGGAGAATTTAAGAGGATTTTACTTCAATTCAACTTAACACGTGAAGTTTGATGGTTGTTTTTTCTTCGCTTTATCGCTCCGCGTCGTTGTCTCGCGTGTATAAAAGGGGTTCCCGGTTGTTTTGGGCTCGGTAAAGACGATACTGCCAGACATAGGCGAATGAACGGAGCAACGACTAGCATAAATGTGAACGTTGTAACCTCCCGAGAACTTGTAGCATTTACCTCTGGGCACGGTTACTGCGGCTGCTGAAGTCCGCTTTTGACTTTAAGCGTTGTTGTGCGCAGTGGACGTGGTTGACAGGCTGTGAAATGTTCGGAACTGCGTGCAGAGCTGGCACATTGTATGACCGTAGCGGGTTTCGCCGTGGCGCTCAGAGCAAGATAAGCGCCGGGCGCAAGCGCGATGTGTGGAGGAGGGGTCGGGCCGAGGAGTCCGGGCTGCCCGAGGAGTCTCCCCACGTGTGCAAGCGTGGCTGCCTGGTGTCGGTGTTTGATGAAATGGGGCAGCTGAGCCTGTTTTGGCCGCATTCTAAACACTTCCCTAGCTCCTTCTCAACTTTAAGCTATCTTTTTTTCCCCAGCCGGCCAAGTCCTGCGCGATTGATGGCGCACTTGGATCGTGGCGCTGCGACGCGAGCTAGGCCGTAAAACCTAGCCAGCTAAGCAGGGATACTTCCCCCGTCAGCAGTCCTTTGCTGACTAACCCGCATAGCCGCCAAGACAAAAGCGATCAGTGTATACGGCAAGCTAAAGACCCGTATAGTTACCCTAACAGTTTGACCGCGGGGTTGTAGTTTAAGAAGAAGACAGCTCCGCTGAAACTTAATGTTACGCAGCTTTTAGCTCACCAATGTCACATAAGTGAGGATCGCTGAGCAGGCTACCACAGCCAATATTTTTGCTTGCTGGTTTTGCAAAGTACAAGCGGTTATAGCCATTTCGATCAAACCTGACGGCCGTAAACAACAACTTAGTGTAATATTCTGGACCAGAGCTGTCTTTGTTGGTCTCTGCGTTTGTGTAGGTTTTGAAATAATGTGTGCAAAAGAATGTCCTGACAGCTGGGATTTTCACAATAAAGCTCCCAGCCAGCTTTCTCACCCCCTATTTTTTGTTTTTGTTTTTCCAAGTCAAAACCTGCATCATTAACTGTGTGCGAGCCCCCCTCCCCATCTCCCTTGGGGGCTGGTAACTGCTGGCACTGGGACACACTGTCAAGAATATTCTGTGGTCTGTGCATGATTCAGTCAGTCAAACCTCAAAAACGTGTTGCAGTAAGGTTGTTTTGAAATCGTTATGGTTCTCACCTGACTTGGAGCTAAACAGCCTTTTCTGGTCTGTTGCACAGTGACGGTTGGACAGGCTGACCACTCCCCATTCGTGTGTGTGCAGTTTTGGTTTTTTGTAGCAAAAGAAGTATTTGTTATCACACGCACACTGGGGCCCACTCTTATCTTGCTTGGTTGTACATCATCTCACTACTAAACCTTAAAAATAGCGTCACCATTTAAACAGCAGCTCTCATTTAAGGCAAAAACATTAGGTGTTTTTTTTTAACTGTTGAGATGCTGCAGTTTCTGATAGTTTAGTCTGCAGCTATTCCATATGTTACTTTGTAAGTGACTTCCATAGAGAGACGTCCACAATGGGCAAGGTAACCATTACTTACTCTTGTGTTCTTCCCTACAGCTAAGAAGAAGAATAAGAAGGGGAAGACCCTCACTTTGACTGACTTTCTTGCGGAGGACAGTGGAGGCAGCAGCGTCGCCCCCAGCTATCCGACCAAGTCCACAAGCTGGGCGGATGAGACTGATGACCTGGACGGAGATGGTGAGCACACACTGAAATGCACACAGTGATCGGAATATCTTAGCAGCGTTTCACAACAGTAGGTGAACTAAAAAACGGTCTGCATTATGTTTCTTGGTAACGACTGTTTAGCTCTACCTTTTCCCCTTAACTGCAAATTCAAAACCTCTGAATTGAAGGCTGCAGTGTTTGTCTGAGCTATTTGCATTTGAAGAAGCAACCTGCCGGAGTGGTTTGTGGTAACAAAATGGTCAGTGTAAGTCAGGTTAGCTATGCAATCAGTAGGCAGAGATATCCTTTTAATTGCATAGCTGTTGATTCAGTCACATGTTTTAAAGGAGATATTATGTATGACAAGCCAGTCTCAGTGGAAATCCCCTGAAAGCAATTACTGTAGTAAAATCGGTGTGCTCGCTCTCTCTTGTTCAGAAGATCTTTTAGATTCGTTGGGAAAATTGAAGAATGTGGTCAAACTGGCGATTCTAGTAACACATGTAGTCGAACATGTGGCAGGATGTGAAATGTGCTGCAGAGTGTTTAAATGAAAATGAGCTGGGTGAGATATGAATAGATATGATATGCAGATATAAATGTCTTGTAATACGAGGGTGATAACACTAATCCAAGCTGGGGGTAGTTACATGAGGCATGTATTTTATTTATAAGAAAGTATTAATTAACATATTTACCAAGTCAAAGTTTGGTTTTTATGCAGCGTCAGTGGCAATGCCCTGTTTGTTTGTATGTTAATTGTTCCAGCTTCTATGTTGAGACTAGGCTATCTACACCATACCTGAGTGTGTGTGACCCTTAAACTCCAGTTTGTGTGACTAATGTGATTGCTGTACACCATATGAGGGGCGTTTGTTTAGAAAGAGAGGAGCTGAGATGATGAGACAAACTGATGCGTAGTCGAGTCTGGATCATTAAGGGGAATGCAAACGCAGGCCAGTTTGCGCAAGCACTGTAGCAGGCAATGGCACCTAATGTTTGTTTTTTTCTTAAGTGTTTGCATTATGTAAAACGGTGATCTCTATGCAATGAGCTCTCTTGTTTTCTCACAGGTAACCCTAGTATAGGTAGCTTCTTCTTTTTTTTTTTTTAATTTAAGTGAAAGCATTTCATGAATTTAGGAAGCTCAAATATTAGCTTTTATTTGAAGATTCCTCCAATGTCTCTGCAGTCTCGACTTCCTGGCACACGGAGGAGGACACGTACAGGGCACCACCCATCGACCGCTCCATTCTGCCTACAGCGCCTCGCTCAGCTCGCGAGCCCAATATTGACCGGGCCAGGCTCCCCCGCAGCCCGCCATACACCGCCTTCCTGGGAAACCTGCCCTATGATGTCACTGAGGACTCAATCAAAGACTTCTTCCGCGGCTTGGCAGTAGGTTTAGCAAGATATACACACAGCCATCACTCATAATTGTATATAACAGCCAAGGCAAATAACATTTAGGATGCCAGCAGTTCTGTGTGTGTTGGTTTTGCAGTTTCAGTTACATTTCAGGTAGGGCAGGGCGATATGGCAAAAAATATTTATCACGATATAGACTTGAAAATTTGCGATAACGATATAACTGACGATATAATTGACGCAAAACAAAATACAACTCTACAACTTTTTTAGTGGAAAAAAACCCCATCAATTTGTTTTTGTTTAAACAAGCAGCTGTTTATTTTAACGTGCATTACAGCCACACAAAATTCAACAGTGGTTATCCTGTTATATACATGGTTATCCATAATCATGTATATCCACAAAACTTAAGAGGTGCTTTGTAACAAAAGTGCAGTGTGCAAAATCAATAAGTCAAATAATAATATTGCACAAACTCTTGAGTAAAAACAAAACAAACAAAAAACAGATAAATTATGCTACTGCTCCTGGAAGTTTTTCTACATTTCAAGTTTTAAGATTCTTTGTCAGAAACACTAACATGTTCACAGATGCGGGCTTAAGGGAGGACCTTTGACAAGTTACAACATTTCCACCTGTGCTGAACAACCTTTCAGATGCAGAGCTAGTTGCTGGAATGCAGAGGTATTTCCTAGCTAATCTGCTGATGTGGGGAAAGTTTACTGTGTGAACTTTCCACCACGAAAGAGGATCACACTCACTGTCTGCTGGTGGACTATTCACATAACATCTCAGTTCAGATGATAACCTCTCTGCAGTTACCTCCATCTTGCCACTAACTGGTCCCTTCAAAAAACTCCCGAGACTCTTCTTTTGCTTTTTAACAGCTCCCTGATTTGTTTGGTCACCAGTAGATGTATGAAGTGTTTCTGAAAAACCTGTGATACCCTGGTGTGGGACAAGATGCTCTAGTTCACTCATGACTTGAACTTTGATGGCTTTGCTTTCTCTCTCACTGAAATATTCTGTATGAAACCGTGGATCAAGGAAAGAAGCCATGTTAACAAGCCTCTCTGTGACACTGTCTGTGTAGCTTTTGTTCATGTAGTCAAGTATTGCTGTTTTGATGTCTTTGGTCAGCTCAGTGTCACCTTCTTTTACTTTTAACATGTCATTGTTAAACATCTGAAGAACAGGCTTAACACATGAAATGGTTACATACTCTTCAGCAGAGAAAGCATCTGTAAACTCTAGGAGTGGATTCAGTGCAGTGCTGACCGAGTCAAGCACTTCAATGTCTTGCCATGTCAACATGAGGTGCCTTGTGGTTTTATCAGCAGCTAAAACCTGTGTTATAGCTTTTTCTTGTTCCAGCAGCCGTTGGATCATTCTCTGCTTTGAACCCCAACGAGTGCAACATTCAGTTATGAGTTTGTGTTCTGGTAGGCCCAGTTCCTTTTGGGCAGCCTGCAGAGCTCGCTGGCGCTTCCAGCTATGGCCAAAAGCAGCAACAATCTTCTTTCCCACTCCAACTGCTCGTTCGATCCTTGGGTCCTTCACACTTCTTTCTAAAAGACATACATTTAAAAGGAAACACAGTTTCAACAGCACTATTAATGCAGTGTGGAATGTGACATTTAAGTTGTATAACACACAATTATTTACACACACATCTCTCTCTCGCTCTCGCTCTCTCTCTCTCTCTCTCTCTCTCTCTCTCTCTCTCGCTCTCTCTCTCTCTCTAATATATATATATATATATATATATATATATATATATATATCTCTTGCAGTACAACTACCCACATTCAGAGATTAATAACACAAACAGTATTATTACCATCATTTAAACTAATACAATAAGTTCTTAATCTGACGTTATAATTAACTTACCTATAGCAAAAAAACCCCCAAAAAAACGTACCTATTGCAATGTGCAGGCGATGTCCGAAGCATGAAAGTCTGGTCCAGTTGTTGAGTGCGATGGCTTTCACAATGTTGGCCCCATTGTCAGTCGTCACACACACTTGTTTTTCCTCCTGAAGATTCCACGAGCTGAGGAACTCTTTTAAGACTCTGGCTATATTTTCCCCAGTATGGTCCTCGGGGAAAAAACATGTTTCGAGGCACTTGTTTTGTAGCTTCCAGTCTTTGTCCACATAATGTATTGTGAGGCTCATGTAGGGGTCTGATGTTCGGCTTGACCACATGTCCGTGGTGGACGCAAAAAACTCCACCGAAGATAACGCATTTGACACCTCAGTACGGATCTCTTCATATAAAGCAGGCAAGGCGACTTTAGAGAAGTATTTCTTTGTGGGTAGCTTGTAGCGTGGATCGAACGTTTTAAGCATCTTTTTGAAACCTTCTCTTTCCACACTCTGAATAGGCATCATATCCCTGGCTAAACAATGTGTCACTGCATTAGTTAGCTCCCCCCAGCGTTTGTTACTTTTGTCATAAGGCATGGAGCTATTTAAAGCTACGTAGATTGTTTGTTGAGTCATCTTCTTTGGTCTTACCACCTCGCTAGTTGAAGCGGACAACTCTTCACGTGCTTTAATGGCTTTTTTGTACTCAGAGGAGTGCTTCTGCTTCAAATGATAAAATAGGTTTGTAGTGTTTCCTCCCTTCGCCGCGATGGCCCGCTTGCATGTTCTACAAAAAATTTTGCTTTGGTGGGTATCCGATGGACGAAAACCAAACCACTTCCACACCACCGAAGTTGCACCGTTTTTACTGACCAATTCTGGCTCACCCGCTTCATTCAAAGACGCGCCTTCGTCCGTGTCATCCTCCATTGCCGCCATACTTTTTCTGCCATGTGCGTATGAAAACAAAGGCACTGCGCATGCGCATTTTGCCCACATTCTATCGCGATATTTCATTTTCCTATCGTTGCCAAACTTTATACCGGTATTATCGTGAACGGTATAATATGGCCCAGCCCTAATTTCAGGTTCTCAGATCATCACTTTAAAGTTACACGTGTGGCTAATTTCTGAAGTTTCAGTCCACATCTACGTGGGGCTGTCCACACAACAGCAAGATTGAATTTGCATTTTAAAAAAGAACAGGATGCAGAGGTCCACTTTGTTATTCTGTTTGTTTTCACACTTGTTCCTCAACGTGTCACATCAACGACACAAAGTTTTTGTTGTTGTTGTTTTCTGTTGTTATTTTGCATTTTGAAAACTTGGGTAGTGTGTTTCTGTTGTCATGAGTGTAATTAGAGCGTTATGTTATTAATCAATGTGTTTCACTTTAACTGTCTCTGTGTCCAGATCAGTGCAGTGCGTCTGCCTCGAGAGCCCAGTAACCCAGAGAGGCTGAAAGGCTTTGGTTATGCTGAATTTGACGACGTAGAATCCCTCCTCAGGGCTCTCAACCTCAGCGAGGAAGTAAGAGAACCTGAAGTTGGAAAAGACACAATTAAACAGTCTGAGACTTTCACCAAAGTGCAGGAAGGATCAGTAAATAATAGTTGTAACAAACTACTTCTTTGCTCATGCCAACAGAACCTGGGCAACCGCCGGATTCGTGTGGATATTGCAGACCAGTCAAATGATAAAGGTACACTTTTATTCCTGGACATTTTGATCATCTCTGCCTCTGCAGTCACGCGCCGCTCCATTGCCCTCGTTGAAGTGTTCGATAATTTAACACAGCGTCTCCTCTCCTTCTTCACATCTCAGAAAGAGACAGCGGACCTATGGGTGGTCGAGACCGAGGTGGGCGAATGGCTGACATGGGTCCTGACAAGACAGACAGTGACTGGAGAGCTCGACCAAGTGCGGATGCTGATGATGGACCTCCCAGGAGAGATGATGCCTTCGGAGACAGTGAGTCTAATATGCTTCTGCTGGAGCTTTATCACGATAGCATAAGATTCCCTCTAAAGACAAAAATATACCTAAATAAACAAACAGAAAAACAGAATGCTTTGAGACTATTTTTTTCCCCATTTCAGTTTCACAAATTGAAGCATGAAAGTTTAATTTGAGTATATTGACTGAACTAATTAATTACAGCAAGTCCATTAAGTGGCTTCTTTTGCACTATTTTGTGAAACCTAGCCTTAGCTTTATGTCACAGCCCTGGTTTTCAGCTTTCAAACTGAGGAGCAGGTGTTTTTTTGTTTTTTTTATTATTATTATTTCTTTGTCTTTAATTTTGAATTGTTTATATAAAATACCTGTGTGGTAACACCATCCAATCAGCTGTTCAGTGTGTCACGTCCCATTACTTTCGACCTAATGCAGGATCACGTGACCGTTACGAGTCTGATCGTCACAGAGATGGCCAGCGGTGGGACAGTGATCGTAATGAAGGAGGTCGTTACCGGGATCGCTATGACAACAGGGACCGCAGAAACAATGATGGAGGTTTGTTTGTATAAGTTCTGGAAACTGCTTCTTAGGCACAAGATCCAGATTACTTTAACATTCTGATCCCAAATAAATCTTTATTTTTTGTGGTTGTATTTAGTGTTTACAGCGTTCTGTTTTCACGTTTCTTTTTTGGTCTGCTGTCTGTGTAGGTTTCGACTCTCGTAGTGGTGGAGGAGGTCGTCGTAACTTTGGTAGTGGTTTCCGCCGTGATTATGATGACAGTCAGGGTAGCAATGATCGCTACGGGGACCGGGATCGTTATGGAGATCGAGATCGTTACGGGGACCGGGATCGCTATGGGGACAGGGATCGTTTCGGAGACCGGGATCGTTTCGGAGATCGAGATCGTTACGGAGAACGGGATCGTTACGGGGACCGTGAAGACCGGCACGACAGGCGTGAAGAGAGGGGTGAGATTTCATTGTATAAATCCTATCCTTTGTCAATATTCTTAATTTTCAGGAAAAATCTTGTTAAGTTGTGCATTTGTGACGTATGTACTTTCATCTTTTCCAACCCTAGCTCCTCAGCAAAGACCCAAGTTGAACCTGAAGCCTCGTAGTGTACCTAAAGAGGAGGAAAGCGCCGGCAGTGGTGGCACTTCACCTGCTGCCACTTCAAGCTCAAGCAGCAGGGCCTCGTCCATCTTTGGCGGAGCAAAACCCGTTGACACAGCAGCAAAGGAGAGGGAGGTGGAGGAGAGGCTGAAGAAGGAGGAGGAGAGACTGCAGAGACAGCTGGAGGAGGACAAAGGCAGGGGACCGGACAGAAAGATGAGGGACAGGTGAGCGGGGAGGCTGATGAGTAATGTTTGAATGTAGTAGTATTGTACATTTATTACACCATTAAATTTTCTGCCTTTTTTTTTTCTCAAGCACAAGTAAATTAGATCTAATGCAGAAATGGGAGAGTGCCTTTTTTATTTTCAAATGTTAATGATTAAGTGTTTAATGCTGACGCATCCTGTGGAGACTTGTACAGCTTGTACAAGCCCTTTGCAGCCAGAGTCTCTGTTAAATGGACTGATGCTCAAAGTGCTTTTCTGCTGCTTTACCCCAAGCCTCATTCACACACATTCATACAAGTGCTTTCTTTAACTTAACATTCATGCAGATGCACCGGGAGCACTTTGGGGTACAGTACCTTGGAGGAGCCAGGCATAGACCATCGATCCTTGCAATTAGTAGAGCCACAGCCGTTGTCGCTGTTGCATTAGAATCCTTCACTTCTGTTTTTGCAGCCATCCATCCATTTTCCTCCGCTAATCCGGGGCCGGATCGAGAAGCCCAGACCTCCCTTTCCCCAGCAACCTCCTACAGCTTGTCCGGGGGAACACCCAAGCGTTCCCAGGCCAGCTGAGAGTTATAGTCTCTCCAGCGTGTCCTGGGTCTGCCCCGGGGCCCCCCTCCCGGTGTGACATGCCCAGAACACCTCGCCCAGGAGGCATCCTTGTCGGATGCCTGAACCGCCTCAACTGGCTCATTTCGATGTGGAGGAGCAGCAGCTCTACCCTATCTCTAAGGGAGAGGCCAGCCACCCTTCAGAGGAAGCGCGTTTCTTCCGCTTGTGTCTGCGATCTTGTTCTTTCGGTCACTACCCACAGTTCGTGACCATCGGTGAGGGTAGGGACGTAAATTGACCGGTAAATTGCGAGCTTCGCTTTTACACTCAGCTCTCTCTTCACCACAACAGACCGGTACAGCGTCCGCATCACTGCAGCCGCAGCACCAATCCGTCTGTTGATCTCCCGCCCCCTTCTCCGTCACTCGTGAATAAGTTCTTGCAGCTCAGTTTAATTTCTGAGATGTTTATGGCATGTTTATAAGATCTGCCTACAACTTGACGGACATTCAAAGCCTCATCTTGTGATTCTTGAAGAGTTCATGGTAGATTTCTGAGATGTTCTTTGGTTCACTGTTCTGTTATAGCTGCAACTCGCCTTTCACGTTGGTCTTGATTTGACTGCTTGACATTTACATCCAGAATTTTCAGATGTTTGTCTGTGTAATCAGTAAGTTAAGGCCTAACAAGTTGCTCAAGTTTTTACATAGTAGCAGTTCCAAATATTTGCATGTTACACTTTTTAAAATCTCCTCGAAGGTAAAAACAGCAACTGATATTTTTAATATCTGTTTGCAGCAGGGTTTGTGTTCACGATTGTCCACTGCAAAAATCTGCTAATCATGTCATTTGCATAGAGCAGAACTGTGAGGGCTGAACTCTTGCTCTTGCTTTACGATTGGTCGGGTCGTCACATTGCACTCGAAACAGTCCGTCTCAGATGCCCCACAGTCTCTGCAAAAACTCAGAAACTTGTTTGCTTGGCCTTTTCCGTGTTTTACCCTGTTTTGCTTAAACCCTGTTACCCCATTTGCAGTTTACAATCAGCTAAAACATGTCTTAAATTTTGTTTAGTTTTAGTGTTGCAGTGTTTCAACTGTCCTTCCCCTCATGTGGTGTGAGCACTTTGTTTGAGTAGCTACACTGAAACAAAGTGCTTAAAATAGTGGTTTGGGTTTCAGACATCAGTGGTTTGATTTGCATAATGTACCCAAAGGTCTAAAGGAAAGAAAATAAAGATTTTCTTTTTGCTTTTAGGGACCCGAGCTGGCGCAACGAGGAATCTCATACTGAGCGATCCCGCACAGGAAGTGAGTCTTCACAGCAAGGAAGCACTTCTGGAAGAGGTGGGATGTTTCTTCACTCGCTTCCTTTCTTCTTCTCGATCTCTCCTTCGTCTTTGTCCTACTTGGGACTGAAACACTGCCTTCTCCCACTAGGGTCACGGTGTCGAGATAGCGAGCGCTCCGGTGAGAATGAGGTATTCAGCGGGGTAGAAGGTGGCTCCACTTCCCCTGGGTCCTCATCCCGGCCCCCCTCCACCAGCTCTTCTAAAGAGCCATTGAAGGTGATGCCTGCACCTCCTCCCAAGGAGAATGCATGGGCCAAGAGAAGTGCAGTCAGCACAGGCTCTAATGAGGGCGATGGTCGAGCTCCGACCTCCCCGGTCTCCCCAGGCGGTTCAGCTCCTCCCAAGTTCAGGTGAGCACTCACTGAATGAAGCCTGCAATGTTTAAATTCTGCTCTTGAATGAATGAATGAGTAGATTGTAGTAGATTGAGTAATTGATGCTCTGAATTCCCTACAGCCTTAATATACTTTGCCTTGACTGTTCCTCCTTTCCTTTTAGCTCCTCAAGTTCTGCAGATGAAAGAGGATCTGGAAAGGGTAAGTGCTAAACACAGTGGGATTTCCCCCACTCCGAAAACAAGTTACCAGGGTGTCTCCATCGATTACCTAATGAAGAAATCTTAGAAAAGCACAATCTGACTGAAGAAGTGAAGCAGAAACAGTATATTGCATGTCTTAATTGAATACAGTGACTAATCCATCTCATTCCATGCTGGAAAAGTAAACTTTGTCACACACTTGCGTTTGGTTAGGTCTTCCAGTCAACGAGGTGATATTAGGAGTTGTGTTTTGAGTTTCCTGTCCCCTTTGACTTGTCTGGCTCTTCTCGACATCATCAGTGTATGGTGCACTTAATCAGCTTCAGCTGTATTTGCCCATCTGTGCTCTGAGAAACAAAAAAAGCACAAAAAAACAGCTGAAGCATTTGCACGTGCTTATAGAGTACATCTTGTAAGTATTGGCGCCTGAAAGGTGATGACAGAGTGATTTTTCAAATTCTTGAGTGGTCCAGGAAAAAGAGCTGGGAACTTCTTTTTGTTTTGTTTGTTTGTTTCTGTAGACTGTGAAAAGCACAAGATTCTCAGAAAAAGGAAGTGGAATAGTTCAGGACTTCATTTGTTGTCGTGCAAATGCTTTGTTCATGCATTTAGCAGATTTCCTTAGAAAGTGTTTCATCGATTCACTTGCTCACTTACCATATGTGGTGTGCAGCTTTTATCTGTGCTTTCCACACTTACTAGAAATTGTGCTGAACGCATTTGTCAAAGAGTCTTGCTAGGAGCGGGTCCTGCTCAGAACGTGCATGCCGAAACACTACAAGAACAATAATATCTTCATGGCTGTGGTGCCACAAGGTGGCTCTCACTATTTTCTACAGTTTTGGAACCTTTTGGCACATTTTGCAAGCCGGCATCAGATTTCTCAGAGGCCCGTTCTTGTAGTGGGGGCAGTTGTGCACCTCTCATTTGGCCCTATATCAGTGACTAACACATTTTGAATCCAACCAAAGTAGCTGTTTATGCTGCAGTGCGTTGAGAGTGTAGTCTACTGTACACCGTCCACCAAGCCCCCCTTGACTCAACTGTCTGGCTTCTTCTTTAAGATGAGAACAAGGCTGATGGTGTGCGTCGGGACCGGGGGCCCCCACGAGCACGAGGGGGGCCTGCAGGGCCTGGAGCTGGGCGGGGGCGAGGAGAGGGGCCCAACAGAGACCGAAGGAAGGAGGCAGACAGGTTAGCAACTGCAAAGTTCTTAATGAGACAGGGAGGATATTTTTCAGGCATCTGTGCTCGGGTTACACAACTGATGGTGCTTTGTGGTTTGTTTTTTCATTTTTATTTTTTTTGTGGGTCACTGGGAAGACAGGGTTTCCTGGTGTGCACATGAATGCTTTATCTGTGCTACACCAAATCATCATGATCCCCATATTGTAGCACAAGAAATAATTCATGTCAGAACTACATGAATCAGAACTGAAATTTCTGAAATGGCTGTTAATCTTCAGAAGACGAAAACGAGCAGATTCCTCTTTATTTATTTTCACCTGTGGCCATTAAAGGTTTCGCAACTAGTTTTTTAGTACAGATACTTCCTAACGTCAGCATTCACTCTGACCTTTAGAAAGGACAACAGAAGAGACCGAGACTCCAGACCACCCCCAGAGCCAAAGAAATACGAAGAGACCCCAACCCCCGTAAGTCCTGTAGCTCAGCCACATCAAAATTTGTGCAAAGTTGCACTGTGCTGTCAAAGTACTGATTATTTTTCTTATTTTGTTGCAGAAGTTCAGCTCAGCCAGTAAGTACGCCGCTTTGCTAATGGATGGTGACCAAGGAGAAGACGCAGATGACGCCGATTAGAGGGAAAACAACGAGATGCAGAGAAAGCGATGAATGCAAGAAGAAAAAAATAATAATCTCACATAGCGTATGGGAAAAAAAAAATCTCCTCACATGGATGTGGCTCCTGGGAAGGGAGAGGGAATCATCACCCCTCTCTGTTTTCCTCCTACAAACCTGTCCTTTAATTTCAAACCATTCACCCATCCCTCCTCCCCCTGCTCCACCTTCAGGACTCTTCAGGTTCTAAAGAATAGTCACATACTGGACTTGTTTTAAATGGAACACATGAAAACGTGATGGAAAAGATTGAATTAATTGTAATAAATAAATGGAAAAAGTGGGGAAAAATGATTTTTGTATATTTGTGGATCACAGGCGCATCTAATGACTGAAGATGGAGCTTATAAACGTGTTTTGGTTTTTTTTTTTCTCTCTCTCCTTTATTGACTTTTTAGAAATGCAAAACATCATTGCAAGCCCTTCTGTATACGTTATTAAATAATTTGATGTTATAGAGTATTTAAAAAAAATATATACAAGTGTACTGCTGAAATTTGAAAATCCTGTTTTCCAGTACTCATTATCAAGAGCACTGAGACAAAACCTGCTAATTTAAAAATTTTCCAATCATGTGATTCACCATTCAACAAATAAGCTGGTCGATGGTGTTAACAAAAGGATTCCCAAACATATTTTTGCAGGATTTATATTTTCACAGTTGCAGGGAAGGAAGGAAGAAAGAAAAAAGCCACCACACAATTTTACCGTGAGAATCAATTAAGTGCCATTATTACAATCCCCATCATTGTACAGATGTCCCTCTGTTTCTATACCTTAGAATTAGACCAGTTAAATGCTCATGGTACTCCAGTATCCAGTCACGTTAACAGATCTGTGTAAATCATTCATTGCCCCTGAAGGAGTACAAATCTATGGAGAAAGGGTGGATTTGCTTGGGGGGGTTGTTCATGAGGTTATATGAACCTGTCTTCCAATTTGTAATAAATTGGGGTCATCATGTGAAATCAAATAGTATGATTATTAAAGTTCTAATGTGGGAAAATGCAACTCCTCCCTGCTGCCTTTTGTTATGCTGAATGGGCAGCACATACTCTCGTAACACCT
This sequence comes from Rhamphochromis longiceps, assembly GCF_057381845.1. Taxonomy (NCBI): domain Eukaryota; kingdom Metazoa; phylum Chordata; class Actinopteri; order Cichliformes; family Cichlidae; genus Rhamphochromis; species Rhamphochromis longiceps. Next base: position 16,668,968 of record NC_140561.1, read on the forward strand.
GCGGGATTTACCATCACCCGTGAAAACACAGTCGTCTATATGCTGAGTTGCTTCAACCAACTTTCTGCTCTCCCAGTGTGGTCTGTGAGGCATAAGATTTCCTCAGTTTTTCTTCAGACTCGGGGCCCCCTGCTGAGGCCCCGGCTCCTGGTGGCAGCTGGTTAGGATCCTGCTGAGCTTTACACCCACCCACCCTCCTCCACACACAGGAGGTGCGCATTTTAATGCAAGAAGGCATTTCTCAGACTCTTCAAAGCAAACCATTCTTTGCAGCGGATATCGGAAAGAATACTGATTGACACCAAGGGTGTGTGTTTAGGCACGTGCAAATTATGTCTTTTAAATATTTATGAGGCAAAAATAGTGGCCATGATGTAGCAATGCCAAAGCTGGGAAGCAGACATGGAAAGCAACGCAAGTGTTTGTGTGTGTGCATGAACACACTCCACATTACTTCAATCATTATAAAGCCTAGATAAGAAAGAATTACAGAGAAAAAATCCCGAGTTCGAATCGGGATGTCCTCCCTGTGACTGTGGGTTCTCTCCAGGTACTCCGGCTTTCTCCCACAGTCCCAAGAGATGCTTATCAGATTAAACAGTGATTCTAAATTGGCCATAGATGTGAACATTTGTGTAAAAGCCATGTGACCGATCAACAGCCTATTCAGGGTGTACATCCCACCCCCCACCAATAACAGCTGGGATAGGCTTACAGCATTGGACAGTATGATTTCAGTGTTTTACATTTGAAAACTATAAGGAGAAGCGTCATTATCCTCTTTAAAGGTCATCCATGGATTCAGGTTTCACATACAAAATGCGACTTTTAAAATATTAAACATTGATTTCAATCAATAATCATTCACATTTATAAAGCGCTTAATAGTGCACCAGCTGCAACATGAGATTAATGCTTAAGCGTGCATCCTTCAGAGCAAGGGTCTCAAACTATATAGATGTGAAGAAATATGATGCAATTTGGCCCTTGAAGTTAGTTCTTTTGTTTGTTGTTGAAGGCAATTTTAAAATAAATTGTTTAAAAAGCAAAAAAATGATTTAATATGAGGGCAATATGAGCAGAGAGCACAAACATGTTGAGGGATTGTCTGTGTTAGTTCAGTGAGATAGTTACTTGTAAAGAAAACATTTTTCACTAGCAGTCAAAAACTAATGTGTGCACTTAGTCTGCATTTTTATTTAGATACGAACAAAATGATAGCAGAAGTGCCGCCACATGTCTGGCCAGAAAGAGAGGACTAATGTGTCTATTTGGTAGCTCAATGAAAGGCTTCAGTTAGTTAAGAGTGAGGAAAAAAACTGCCTTCACGTTTGTAGTTGTGTCCTGTTGTACAATATTTGTAATTTTAAAGAAACAAACAAAACTCTACATTTTCAGAAATATTTGCGGGTGTTTTCTTGTTTGTTTGTTTTGTACTACTTGAACACTAAAGTGGCCCTCCACTGAAATGAGAGTGCAGTTAATTTAAGTTTGAGACCCCTGATTTAGATCAAACACTTTTTGTAATAGTGTTATTTTAATTGTCTCTCAGCCATAAAAGGCTGATGGGGTATTGTCGCCACCCCACCGGGACATCCAAATTTGTGAATGTGACAACTTCAGAACAAGGCGACGTAGGATTTTGAAACTTATACAATATGTGCGTCTACTAAAGATCTCTGTCGAGTTTGAATATCAGTGTCCTCGACCTCAAGGTCAAAGGTCACGTTTTCTGAAAATCTTGTGAACACATCAAGAAAGATACCATAGGTGCATCAACTGGGAGAGTGAGGGGTAGCATATTATTTATATGAACTGCAGTGCTGTTCCTTTTACTTGGGTAAAGATCTGAGTGCCCTTTCATTGTGGTACTCTGTTTCAGTGAAAACAGTTTTAACATGAGGATTGGGGAAAACAGTGTTTTTTACAATAACCTGTCCTGTTGAGCAGTTTTAGCGAGTCTGAGTGCTTTGTTGTGCTGAGATGGGGAAGACAGAATATCAACCAAAAGTTAAAATGTTTTAAATTTATTTACATGTCACTGAGTGAAATATATGTGAGTGAAATTTAAATGACCATCAGACACCCTTGATCTGGAGCTCTGTGCAAGATCTTAGCTCATGGAGCTAATGGTGGATCAGTCCAAAACTTGGAACTTGATCTGAAGGCAGATGGAACCACAGTCACCACTGGTAAAACTCTACATCGTAATCAGTGTTGGGACTAACGCGTTAACTACGTTATTATTGTGGTAACGAGCACGGTAACTAGTTATTATGCCGAAACCGGGAACGCGTTACTCGTTACTGGGATTTAGATAGGCTCGTTATTCGTTACTTCGTGTGGTGGCTATCGCGGAGCTTCCACAGATTCAGTAACATTAGCAAGTGGTGGATGCCAGCAGGTGGATGAAGGAAAAGGGAGGCAAGGGGAGAGACCAGAAGCGGCCGCTGGTCCGAGAGTGTCAGGTGAACTGAACTTCAGGTAAGAAGTTATAACCTGCAGTCCATCTGGGTCAGATATGAACCAAGTTTAGGTGGAGTTTATTTTCGTTATGCTGACTTTTTCGTACTGCGTGCTAGCTAGCATGACGGAGTTTCTATAGGGTTGATCTGATATCCTCGTGTTGGTGTTGTTCCCAGATCATCATACTAAATGTTGTTGCAGGATCAACATTGCATGTGACCAATCAGAATGTTGTGACGTCATACTTTTGCGACTTCGGGAAAAACCGGCTTAAAACAAAAAACTGTACTTAAGCTGCGTGAAACCGCCTCTGTCCGCCGATCAACGGACCCTGACCCTGACCCTAACCGTAACCCTTTAATAAACAGTAAGCAGAATTGATATTGTCCTTGCAACATTGGAATTTCATAAATGCACGAATGGCTTGGCGCGCAAAGGAATAACGTCACAACAATGTGATTGGTCACTTGCAATGTTGAACCTGGAACAACATTTTCATGATGGTCTGGGAACAACACCAACACGAGGATATCAGATCATCCGTTTCTATACAGCTGGGTGGGTGCTATGTTACTGATGTTGAACTTTATTTTGTTCATAAGGTTAATTATTAGAGTTGCCAACCGTCCCGTAAAAAACGGAATCGTCTGGTATTCAGAGAAAATATCATGCGTTTCGTATTGAGGTGAAAAGGAACACAGTTTATGTTTCAGCTACAATGAAAAAGACACAAAGCTGGAGTTATTCTGTGTTTACGCTGCACAGCTGCCTCTTCTTCTCTCATCCTCTCACCCTCCCTCTCCTGTTTCTACTTCAATCATGAAACCGATCAATGATCAGCTGATCGGCTTTTCTCTCTTGTTTATTTATCGCCCACTTTGCGCCAGAAAGAGGAAACCAGCGGATGTCGCGCTAAACAACAGCAGCACGTTTAAGCTTGATCAGCTGTTGTTAGAATTTATTTAATATTAGTTTCTAGTATCAGCTGATGTTGGCTGGAGCCACAGCTGTAAACCTGCTGGTCATGATATCGGTTTGGTTATGTGATGAGAGGGAAACATGAAGATGAAACCAGGAGACGTCCTTACTGAATCATCAGAGCTGTGATGAAGAAACAGGTTTACCTTTTAGGTGACATGAATGAGTTGAAGGGAAGTTATGAACTGTTTCTGAGAGACAAATAACACCAGGATCCTTTTCTAAGTAGCTGACAGCTGGTAACTGTGCAGGGGCGGGTCTAGCAAAGTGTTGCCAGGGGTCCATGTAGGGCATTAAAAGGGAAAGGGGGGCACAAAGAAATACTTTCTTATTCTCTAAAATGTCTCACTTTTAAAAAAATAATTATCTGAGTCTTACAACAAACAATTGATAGATTGATGCATATATACCATCAGAACAGTGTACATCACTGTCACAACAGTGTTTATTTTCATTCAAAGGTTTTATGATTTTTCCTATAATGGTGGGCCGGTCTCTAGTCAAAATGCCCGGGACGATTTTTTTGTCCCAGTCCAGCCCTGTATGCAGCTCATCTTCAGTCTGGTGTTACCTACATCTTCCTATTCAGAAGGCAGAATTTCCGAGTTCTGAGTACAATCGAAAGCACCACGACTGCAGTTTTTGTGTTGGATGTAAAAAGCAGGCTAGGATAGAATCAGGCGTGGGATTTCTCTCGTGGAAATGTGCACATTATTTTTTCCTGTCTATTGGTAGGTGGCACAGTGCACTTGTGGCAAGTAAGCAAGCTAGAAGACCGGCAAAGTTATGGAAGAAACACATTAACAAGAGAATTCTGAGTAAAACCAAAGTTACTTTCCCTAGTAACTAGTTACTCTGAAAGTAACGATTAACTTGAAGTAACTGAGTTACTTTTGATAGAAGTAACTAGTAATGTAACTAAGTTACTAATTTAAAGTAACTTACCCAACACTGATTGTAATAGACTGAAATCGTGGTACGGTCCCCCTTCTCAAGAAGGCAGTTGTACAGGTTCATCTTAAGTTTGCTAATGAGCATCTAAATCATTCAGGAAAGATTTGGGAGAAAGCAAAATGTGTAAAATCCTCCTTCCTTCAGTCAGAACACTGAAGATGGCATCAAAGGAGTGGCTAAAGAGGAAGCACATTAAGGTCATGGAGTGGCCTAGCCAGTCTCCAGACTTCAGTTCGATAGAAAATCTGTGGCAGAAACTGAAGCTTCGAGCTGCCAAGTTTCTGTAAAGAGGACTGGACCAAAATCCCTCCTGAGATGTGTGCAAACCTGGTGACCAACTACAAGAAAGATCACACCAACAAGGATTTCTCCACCAAGTACTAAATGATCAAATACTTATTTCACTCGTTGACATGCATCTATTTATAACTTTTGTGTAATGTGTTTTTTTCTGGGTTATTGGTTGATATTCAGTATCTCCCTTTTAACATGAAACTACCATAGAAGTCAAAGCATGTTCATTTCTTTGAAAGCGAGCAAACTTACAAATAGGTCAAGTAGGTGATCAAATACTTGTATCCCCCACTGTATCCACACATAACCAGCCCCCACACCTGTCGCCATGACAGTTAAGAGGATGGCACACACAGGAGGGTCCTCCATACCCTTTTCCACTTCACACCACAAAATGACAGAGGTTCATGTCCACACGTTAAGTTTTCAAAGAAAGCTGCCTTGATTTTATCTGAATTTATAGCATACAGCTTTTAATCTCTCACTATCACTGATTTCTTCTCACTGCTGCTGTAGATGCTGATGATTTGATGCCCAATTTAGCTCCCGGCCACAGATTTGTCTCACATTTAAACCAAAGACTGCTTTGTACAGCCTAACCAAGCCCTAAAAATGTGGCTTTAAAAAGAGTTTATTGTTGAAGCTTTTCCCCTCCCAACTGCAAAAACCCCCAGATTGAAGCAGTATTTTGTCTGGGGAGCCCAGTTTGAGGATTACAGTTGTGTGTGTGTGTGTAACAGAAAGAGAGAGCTGTAGTCTGAAGGAATGAACACAGATCTAAAATTTAAGCACAGAATGTGTCATTGTTTTAATTTCAGTGGAGAGAGAGAGCTGCATCCAAGTGAGGAAATAAAGCGAGGTCGGTGATGATGTCATTTGTCCTGTCAAACAAGGAGGTGAAGCTGATTACGTTTTAGGCTACATAAACGCCCATGGGACACGCCGAGATAGAAGACTTTTTCTCGAAACAATGCGGAGAGGGAGAAGAGTGATCAGTGCTATCAAGCCAGCAGTTAAGTTCTCATGAGCAAAGCCACAGAGACCAGAAGGATGACATGTGTGAAAGAGGTTCAAACTAATCACTCTCCCATGAGGAAGAGGAGCGTGAGAGGAGCTGCAGTAAAGCCAAAGCATAAGGGAAGGGTTTGACATCAACAAGCCAAAACAGCTGCCCCCTTCTCCCGCACAGCAAGGGAGGGAGAGAGAGAGAGACAGGGAAGACTGGAGGGTCTGTAAGTGTAGAGCACAAGACATTTGAGGGTCTGTAAGCTGGAGAGAAGGAGTTATTAGCAAGTGGAAACGGTGGAGGGGGGCGGGAGGGAAGAGAGAGGCGGTGAGTGTATGCTTGTATGTTTTCAGAGTGAAGATAGTCAGAGAGCAAGGGGCGCAGGGGGAGTGTAAGGGGATGTGGGTTGAAGGGTAGGTTCTTGGTGACAGAGGGAGAAAGAGCGGTTGTAAGAAGAGAAGTCAGGGGGTGGAAAGTTATCTGGGGTGGGTTTCGAGGCAGGGTAAGCCGTCAGAGGCGAAGAACAGAGGTGTGAGGAGTCGCTGAGAAGGACGGAGGAACATGCTGGAGAACAAGAAGAGAGAAAACATGAAGTGCTGAAAGGGGTGGAAGAGAAGAGGAAATCACTCGCGAGGAGCTGAGGAAATTTAAAGATTAGAGGTGCAAGAGGCGTGTTTGCTGCAAGAATGGGGTGCATTCACAGTACGAGCACTGTGGGGATACAAAAGCACGCACATGACACAGAAACTGGAGGAATCCCTGTGAAGGCAGACCCTGAGGTACCTCCTGAAATCCTTCAGCTTGCTGAGGTAAGTGAGTAACCATCAACACGCTGGTTGTGCACAGTTCCATCCTCAAACGTGTGCAGTTTGAAGATAAACACAAAGTAAAATCACAGGTCATTAGAGATCAGCTGTTAAAGTCAGTTTGAAACACTCTAGCTCTCACTTTACATCCACAGCACCCGCTCGATCTGCTTTGCCATTTGACTCAGCAGCAGAGGCTGAACTTATACACTCATCACATGCTTGATAACAACCAAAGGAATCCAAAGAATTGCCACTGTGTTTCCAAATTAGACGAGGCCTGGACTCCAGAGCTGCTCTGTCTCTCTTATGAAATATTCCAGCAGCACATCATAAACAGAAGTGTGCATACCGAAGGGATCAAAGTGTTTGGCATGTTCCTTTTAGACCTCTCTCAGAAGCTTGTGAGCTAAGAAAGCTAATAAACTGTAAACTAAAACCACAGTCATCAACAGTGAACCAAGAAAAAAGGGGGGTATGCAGAGCAGCGGAAGGGAGGATTCATGCGATCGCTGTTAAATGATGTTCCTCGGGTATCAAAGGTTCAGGAGGAAGTGGTATAAGTTACTGTCTGGTTTTGACCCACCGCCTGCCTGTCTGCAGCCTCTATTTAGGAACATCTATGGATTTAGGTGCAAGCTACACTTCCACATGCATGAAGCCTCCTGGTATGCGCACTGGAATATGTGTGTTCTCACATGTTAGAGTAAATCATATTGTGGCATGCTCTGTGTCAGTGTTAGAAGAGAGCAAAAGAACAAAAAAGGTAAATAGGAAATGAAAAAAGTTGTGCATCTTTAATAAAACACACAGTGAAATGAAGCTGAAAGCTCAGACATCTGTGTGACGAGTGTGTAGTTTCTCTCTGATATTGGAGATATTGCTGGAACAAAAACATTAGATCATTTGCGGCTTCATATCCCTTGCTTGTGTTTTCCTGTGTGTGTGTGTGTGTGTGTGTGTGTGTGTGTGTGTGTGTGTGTGTGTGTGTGTGTGTGTGTGTGTGTGTGTGTGTGTGTGTGTGTGTCAGAGCATGCCAAATTATGATGACATAGTCCCAGCTGAATGGGCGGACTCGTATGAAGTGGAGAAGAATGAAGTGTGTGAATCTGTACATGCAACCAACAGTGCAGGAGTTTGGGGTTTTTTTGGTTTTGGTGGGGGGGGGGGGGAAGAGTTTTTTCCTCTCTTTCACACAAATGAAAATCTGAACTAATTCTTGTTCCTATTTTGAGCATTTTCATAGCTTTTAGAGGCGACAGCCCCCTACTCCTGCAGGTTATAAATACCCAGCCAGAACTTGAGCACACTCCTGGCTCGCCACCTGCTCCCGTCCCTTCCTGGGCAGATTGTATGTCTGTGTGTGAGTGCGTGTGAGAGTTTTGTGACTCCTGGTCTCCAGCATGTCATCACTTGTGAGGTGCCGCTGAAAAAAGAAATGAGGCATTTAGTGCCAAGGAGGTGTGCGTGCGTGTGTCACTGTACTCTGTATTTATTTACAGTGTGCGTGCGTGCGTGCGTGCATGCATGCAGGCGTGTGTGCGTATGTGGTTGCAGCTGTATATTTTTGCCAATGTGAGGCAGTGGTACAGTGTATATTTCAGATAACTAAAGCTTTGTATTGAGGCACATGACAGAAAACTCTCACGACACAAAGCGGCATTACAGCTTCATTTTAAAAAGCCAGGGTAAAAAAAACAAAGCCCTAATAAATGCAGTTCAGTCCCTTTCTTCATCCACACGTTAGATGTGGAAGTCCTTCGGGCTCTTTGGTCAGTGGAGATGCCTGGAGAATGACACAGACTTTGGCTGCGAAAAACAAATGGGGTGGGGTTCTAATGCTGCAATGCAATACTGCAACACTGCTGATAGCCACAGGAGCCTCTGGAGACTGAATGTCCGTGCAAACAGAGATCCTTCTTACTGGTATCACTGCATATAAAGGGGGTTGGGCATAATCTAACAAACACCTGTGCAGCACAGCGTAGCATATATTCAGTCCTAGTGTTGAAAAAACTCAGTAAAATTCATTAGAAAGCTCAAATTATTCAAACTTTTAAAGCATTCAAAGCATTTAGCAAATCGTGCCAAAAAGTTTGTGTTTACTGTCTGAGTCAAATTAAAATGACAAAGCATTTGTCAGCATCACCTCAGCTTTGAACTGTACTGCTTTTATGACAAATGCCTCGACAGTTGTTTGTGCAGTTCCAGTTTAAACTAAACTTTGGCTTTCTTGTTGTGCTCCAGTTATTTGACAGCGTTGTCCTTCTTGTCGCCCTGATCTTTTGAGCGTGGTGTTAAAAATGCTTTCCCGATGTGTAATTTTCTGTCCCTCTGTATGGAACAAAATCCTTTTGTATAGTTATATTCAGAAACACTCTGAACCAGACCCATAGTGATGGGCTGCTTGAACAAAATCCAAACAATGTGCAGCAAGAGTTAAGCAGAAGCGAGCTTTGCCATCATGGGAAAAATTTAAAGATCGAATGACTTTTAGACGAGCAAACAACAACGACGGTGTTGTTGTAACAACTGAACTTCAAAGTTGAAAAGACATGTTCAGTTCACATGAAAATGTTGTTTTTAGTACAAGTTTAAATCCGTACATTTCAGTTTCATGATGATAGCATCTCTCCAAAGCTGTTTAACTTGGCTCACCTTACTTAATGTTGTTAAGTAAGCTGGAATAGGTGGAAAGGACTGTTCTTTATCCTGAGTTAATTGACAGATAACTACCACTAAATGTGCTCTCTGCTCACATACCAAAAGTACTTTATAAAGGTTATTATTTAACTAGACTGTTCCCTAAGATTCTGATTAAAATGTCAGATGAATAATGAATGGCTTAAAACGTGTGTGTCAGCTGATTGAGGGATCATTCAGATATTTTAGGAATCGGTGTCTCAGGAAAGCCGTGAGGACCCCACACACCCATGCCCTCACCTCTGTGAACTACTGCCATCTGTCGCACCCACACAACCAGGCTGAACAATAGCTTCCCCCCAGAGCTGTGGCTGCTCGGAACCAGGCCAAGAACGAATAAAGACTGGAAATATCCTTCCAATGTAACACACTGTATTGCTGATCCATCAACTATTTAATTTCACACTAGATGTTGTGGCACATGCCACTTTACTCATCCTGCTGAACTGGTGCACAGTATTATTGTGCTACCGTGTAGTTATTGGATACTTTTATAGCTTTAACTTAATCTTCTAAACTTTTGTAAGAGCTTCAAACCAAATTTCACTGCACTGCATAATATAAGTACAGCAGTAACAAGAATGTGTTCGCTGGAACAAAAGCAGTACATCCAAACTAATTACATCACCATGATGAAAAAAAATATACAGCTGTCTATGCTTTTCAAATAAGTTTAACAGTGAAAACGTCCTCAGTTGGAAAATGTGCTGCACTGCCACAGTGTGTCCACTGGGTAGCAGCCTTGACCCATTCTGATATTTCAGGTTCAACTTTCTGACTTACTGGCAACAACAGATGGAAAGTGCCACGGTTATAGCGTGAACTGATATGCTGCTTTAATGCCATATCTCTATAATAAAAATGTAAAAAGCTACATTTGAGTGATTTTTCTTCAGTGGCAAAGATTTGCAACATTAAAAATCTTTGTCATTTATTTGACCCGCGGCAAAAACAAAGGAAAAATTGATGCAGTGTTTGTTAGTCACGTGCCATCTAACTGTGACTTCATTGCAAGTGTTGTTTACTTCACTGCTATTAGAGTTTGTACTGTCCCCATATGTCATACAAAATAATTCCAAGGTATGTATTACACATATTACATTGCTTTTATGCCGCTGAATGATTTTTGTCTTTATCCTTTCCTGTAATTTATTTCCATAATTATTCAGTTTGCTTTACGTTGAGTGATGATTGCAGCTTTTTTTGCAGTGTCGTAGCCGAGGGAACATTTCTGCAGGCGATCTCAGACCTGTGAAGTGACACATGCATTTGTGTGTACCGCATCTCTTTGGATTGTCCAATTGATTCAATCTCCAATATTCACGGGTTACATAAGAACATTCAGAGTGTAAACGGCTGAGATGAGATGATGGTGATCCTCTCCCCTCATATGCCCTCAGCCCTCCCCCCCATATACTCCACACTACCACACACACAGACCCAGATGCATCACATTCACTGGATGTTACCCTTTATATGAGCACGTGTCGATAGTCAGATGACTCGGTACTCTGTTCTTTTGTTTATGAGATCAATGCGTACAGCATGATGGTAACGCGGTCCATCAGAGGCAACAGCCAAATTCATCTCAGAGGGCTTGGTGGCTAGATGGGTTACAAATATTAGGCAGCCTGAGAAAATGAGTGCAACAGTGATTTCATTATGGAAATCCTTTCTTTGGTGGATCTGTGTTAATCTACACTCCATACTGTATGAACAGTATGACTGGACAAAGTCAGTGGTTAGTTCTGGGGCCTCACAGCAAGAGGATCCTAGACTCAAGGACGGTTTGTTTGGAGTTTGCATGTTCTCGCAGTGTCGTATGGGATTCCTCTTGCAGTCCAAAGACATGCTTGGGGATTAGGTTGATTGAGGGATGACCCCCACAAAACCTGTATTGCATAAGTGGAAGAAAATTGACCACTGGATTTGAGATTCTAGCAACTTTTTTTTCTATAGTCATATATGCCCACTCTAATCCACCTACCCACCATCAAATAGCATGCTTAGCTCCCTCTGCTCACATTCATACTGTCAAGCAGGCAAGTAAAACTTTAGCACCTTTCAAAAGAAATATCACAAACTGCTTCACAACAAAAATGCTAAAACGTCAAAACAAAAGGTTACCCAATTAATGAGTTTTAATCAATAATCAATTTTTATCGATCAATTTTAGCTGCCTTTTAGAAGAGATCACTGGGTCCACAGCTCTCAGGCTCTCTCAGAAGGGTCGAGTTGTATGTTTGGAGGCCACAGTAGCCAATGCCCCTTCAGTTCTCAGCCTTGTATCCTGCACAGCCAGCAGGCCCAGCTTGCATGACCTCGGGGACAGGTTGGGCATGTATGGATGTAAAAGTTCACTGATGTATGCTGGTTTGTGTCAATGCAGAGCTCTAAAAGTCTAATCCACAATCATATAGTGGACCCAAAAGTTAATGGGGAGCCAGTGTAACTGAATTAGTAACAGTGTGACATGTGAGTACTTAAAAGACTTAGACAGAAGCCTCTGAACAACCTGCAGACGCTCCAAAGAAGCTTCCTTCAGACTAGTGAACAAAGTGAATTAATTACAATAATCGAGACGTGATAAAGGCATAAAAAACAATTATAACAGTAATATTCTAACCACCTCTTGGATGTAATCCCATGTTTAGCGAACAAACAGGAGAAGCCTTCGTCTAACGCTTAGTAAGACAGCAAATAAGTGTATTTTCAAGAAAAAAGTATTATTCTAAAGCTCCTGATTATTAACCGTGAGGTCATTTAAAATGAGATTAAAATAAATTGCAGTGCTTTAATTTGAGACTTAAACATTATTGCTTGGTAAACCTTTATTTTCAACTGAAATTGGATTCGAAACACTTGAGTTCAGTAAGCAAGTAAACGTCAAATTAAAGAGCATTTGGAATTTTTAATGAAGCAAGTCAGAAACTTTGCAGCTGTTATATGGTGTGCTGCAAAGCGCGGTGTCTGCAAATCAGCTGCGTTTACGTTCGCATTATAAGCAGCCGCACAAAAGCTGAAGGGGAGGCCGCATAAAACATTCAGTTGACATTTCTTGTCATTAAGGATTTAAACGGTGTACACTCCACTTGAGAGGCAAGGCTCCTTTATAAAACATTCCAGTTTAGCGACACTCACCGTTTAAGGCGGTGAGGGAAGCGAGGCCAGTCAATAATCATTTGTGAGAGGGACCAAACCGGCGTGCAACTTCCCGAGTTAAAGTCAAACCAAGGCGTCCAAAAAAATGTCTCAGCTGAGATGTGTTTATTTTAATTAGATACGGGCATTTAACATGAAGGGAAATTTCAGCATGTAGTGGTACTATGGGATGTTTGTTGTCCTCCACCTCTCCTACACATACCGCACTCTCACACCATCTCCTTCCTGATGTTTCCAGGCCCCTCCTCATCCTCTGCTCTAGGAAAAAAGTAATGGTTTAATTTGCTTCACATGCCGTCAAAAGGTTTTGCTTTGGGAGGGCGTTGCCATAACTCTGTATAAACATTGTCCCGCTTCTCGCTGGGACAGTTGAGTATGAGTTTATAAAAAGAAAAATCCATGGATTATGAGTCAGGGAGGTGAAATTATTAGAGTGCATATCTTCACCACAGCTGTGTGTGGATGTGCCTTAAAGACATTCAAATTAATCGTTGCTTTCAAATGATCATTTTTTTTATTAGTGCTTACATGAAGAATAATGCAGCCAATCATCATTCCCACCATATTAAGCAAAATAATGTTTGTTTGTTTTCTGAGAGAGAGTGAACAGTCATACTAAGCCTGTTTATGTCAGATTTACTGTACCTTTGGCTTTGCGTAAAGAAGCTCAAACCCTGGGTTTACACAGCTGCCAGGACTGCCCAGTGTGGTACCACCTTGAAATGTTGACAGGAAACTGAGCCTGTCTTCAAAGAGGAGAAGCCCCAGCTACTTAAGCCAGACTAACAGGGAGACTAAATGTAAGTTAAATATTAGTCTTTTGTTTAGCTGAAAAAGATTTATCTTCAAAGTCAGTATGTATGCAGGCAACACAGTTCTTTGAGATGATGACAATGCATGTGTGTATTCATAATATTGGTCATAAATTAGTCAGGGAAATGGCCAATAGGAAAAAAGGTTAACCTGACAATGACGCTAGAGGTCAAACCAGGGGAACATGAGGATTCAGTTTTTAGTTGGTGAAAAGTTGGAGTAGAGGAGTTTACGGGACATCTCAGTGTTTTTGGTACTTTTTCCATGTTCCTGAACTGCCGGGGGAGGCCACTGCTTTTGGGAATTCCATCACCAAAAGAGGAGTAAGGCAGACTTTGGATACACTTGGGGATACGATGTGTAAAAGTAACATGCACAGGAATGCGAGAACCCATGTGAATGTTTTACTAGCAGGACTTTAATGTGACAATCATTGTTATTTGCTTCACCTGACAGTTGTGAAGTTGTGGTTGATCAGTATGGAGACACAGAGAAGCTTAAAACAGTGACCACGGTAAAATAATAAAAAGATTAAAACACGTTTATCCCCTGACAGAATCTGTTAGGTTCAATTCGTCTTGCCTGTGACCATACTGCACAGTCGACTGGGAACAGCAGCATGTAAAGCTTTTCATTTTTCAGTCTTAGCCCCCAGACTGAGACAGAATAAGGACAAGTTAAAAGACAAGACAACAGGATGCCTTCAAAGACAACATGATACGACAGCTGATATTAGTGGAGGAAGCTGAACGTACAGCAGGTAGGACACCAGTGCTCATGCTGGTGTATCACTAAACCAGCGCATATCTGTACTGACAGCAGCCACGCAGGGGATAGTGAACATCTAGTGCTTCAGATGGAAGAATGCTAAACTCAAATTGAGAAACTTGGTAAACCTAAGCAGGCCCACAATCTACTATTCATGTTATCACGAGGGGATCGATGGTTTCAAGCTGCTTTCATGCACACAGTTACCGCCTCACTAAATGAATGATTTCCACTGAGGAGGAGCCTTTATTTCGTCCTTTGTAACATTTCTATGTCTCGTGTGTGGTGATCAGATTTGATTGTCCTGTGTATCCGCAGCTCTCCAAGTCAGGGAACCATGCCTTCACACTGAAAACACTAAAGAGGAGACGAATGTGTGATGTGTGCAAGCACAACATTGACACCCCTGCGGCTTTCTGCAAGGGTGAGTCCACATCTCAGGGTGGTAGCAGATCTAGATGCAGGTCAGAGCAGCTCGCTGACTCTCGGAGTAAATTATTGCTTCTTTTTGCTTACAGAGTGCAAGGTTACAGTTCACAAGACATGTGAAGCCAAGGTGAGCTATACATTTTCTACCTGCATACCTTACCTCCTCCTGCCCAGAGCAAACTGTGCACCTTTTTCAAAGGTTTGTCAGGTACCGACGTTAATGTGATGTTAGTCTTAAGTGGAATAAGCCATGTGCATTGACCTAGATGTCTGGTTAAAGAAGGCCTGCCTCCAGAACTGCACTCATCCATGCAGTAACATGGATGAGAGGGTGAGCTCTCAAGCACCCGGAAAGTCTCCGTTGTTTTTCAAAGTGACTCTTAATAAAGTCTGTGGCTTTAGAGGTCATGACTGTATATATGATACATCATTACTCATCATTAGCACTGTGAAAATAGCTCTCGGGGTGATCAATTAGGGGCAACAGGGATCTGTGAGCTGTCAGTGGTCTGAATGCACAGTGAGGGATCAGTGAGGAGGAGCCTAGACGAGAAGTCTCAGGGGATAATGCACGTTGCAAACAAATGCCGTCTGTGTGTCCGTCTACAGATAAGTTGCTGTTTGTTATAAGAAAGCCAAATACGATTCTCAACTGGAAAACTGGAAGGCCCTTGTTTGCAAGCAGTCACTTTGTAGTGCTCTCTGAACAAACGCACTCACAAAGCTCAGTGAAGCTAGTGCTCACAGCTTCAAACCACATGCTCTGCCGTAAGACAATCTGCATTTGTCTGTTGGTGATTAGAAAGGAAATTGCCCAGTAAACACTTTAAGCTCAGCTGAGCTTCACCACAGCGGCATATGTGCATTAGTAAGTCCTGGTTTTAAAAAAGCTGCTTATACACTTTGAGTAAGATGTCCCGACCTTTGCTTATAGAGTCCCCCAAAGAGTGGCCTGTTTCATTTAAACTGTGTGAGAGAAGCACTCTCTCCATCCACAGCTCATGTCAAGCCATTGGCAGCAGCAGCTTCTACTCTCATGTGACCCCACTCACATCACCTCAGTGTCACACGCCACTGAGTGAGTTCATGACCTTGCTGGAGCGGGACTGTTTTGTCTCACTCAGTATCCAGCAGCACAAGTCGTATACATGCACTCAAAAGCAGCACACCTGCCCTCTCTCAGCGCCACACAGAAGGACCTGTCATATATATTTCTCTGCTCTTCTCTTCACCAAGGTAACTCGCACACTCTAATGGTGTATGACACGCCTCTACCAGCTGTTGTGACTTAGTTGCGCGTATTAAAAGAGGATTATTATTTTTGTCATATGCATCCACCCTCCACCGGTCACCGGGGCAACAGCCAAAAACAATTCTCGGAGGCTGCAGGAGAGCGGGTGCCACGGTGAGTGGATATCGTCACGCAGGATGATGATCAGTCTGGATAGGAGAAGTCTGAGCGGGTAAATATAGAAAATAACGCGAGTGCCGCAGATGCCTGCGAGTGAGTGATCACAGGGGACGCAAATAAGTGAGAGGCAGCTGGGGAGGCAGTTTTTGTCTGTGTGAGAGTGCGTGTGATCAGTCCCATTTGGGGCTATTCATAAATAAAAAGGAACACTGGGTCAAGGCTTCAGACTGGTGTGCTTCATATACCAATACCCCCCCACCCCTCGTAGGTTTCTGCTGTTTGTCTTCTTGCTATAGAACATGTCATAGCACCACCTTCTTTTTCACTTCTTTCATTTCCTGCGTCTCACTGTCATCATCTCTTCTAACCTTTAATCTCTGTTAGATTGCTCCTTTTTCTGATGTTTTGCCGTCACAGTTAAAGCATCTCCCACCTTCTCTGTGTCATTTTTTTCTTATCTCCTTTTCAAATGTTTGATCCTTTCATCAGTGTGATACAGCAGTCACCACTACAGTTATAGTATGTTTTTTCCCCCCTATTTTTTATCCTTTGCGCATCGTCTTGTCTTTTCCCATCTCATCAAGTGTATGTCCCCGCTGCTATTTGTCCTCCTGCCTCTTGTCATCACTCTCCCTCGGGGCACCGGAGAGGTCACTGTACATCAGCACCCACTGTCTGCATGTGGCGTATTGATGTACGCGTGCGAGGGGAAGTGCTTGCATGGCTGATGTGCGTCGCTGCCTTCTGTGCATAAGGCACAGGCAAATCGGGAGGGGAAACGCTATGTTGCATGTGCTGCTGGCACTCTGCAAGTGTATGCAAGAGAGGGAGGGGGGGGGCAAACTTAGTTGGTGAAGGAGAGTGAGCCGAGAGGGAGGTAGTGTATGACACTCTACACACAACGCTGCTCAGAGGCAGAGGGAAAGACTGAAGCTGCTTGTTGTGAGGTAAAAACACGCTCCGCTCTATATTGACTGACTACAGCTTTTTGCTTTAGTTCGCCTTCAGCTGCAGCATCAGTTTCAGCTTGTCTAGGTTTTTATTTTCTACCGAGTAACAGCCTTACCATCTTTCTACGGTGTTAGCTCAAACTGTGCGGCATGTGATTGTGCATATTATTCCATTAAAGCCGTAGCCAGAGAGCTCTTGCTTTGCCCAGAAAGAGGATTTTGTTTACTGTGATTAAGGAAAGTGCAGAAATTTAAGCAGAGATTCCTGCTGTGACCTACAAAAATACGCTGATTTTAATTATTTAAACTGGAGAATGGATTCATAAGACTTACTTTTTCATGAGACAGTCGAGCAGGTTAGTAGTTTATGGGAACTGGGCCTAATCTGTGTTTCATTCATTTATATATAATACATTTTGTGCAAGACTTGTTAAGGGTTTGATTGGATGTATTTGTGTGCATGTGTCTGCTACTGTGTCTGTGTATTTTTATTTGCTTGTACTTTATTACTTTTAACTGTATCAATATTAATCCTGTAGATATGATGATGCAGGTTCCAGATTACCGTCTACTGCCTCAGTGCTGTGCTGTTTGTTATTGTGTGTATGCAAAGTCACCATTTAGGACCAAAGGACACCAGAGACAAAGGGACCCAGTCACCTGTCCTGACACCATCTGATGGATCCTAATGTCATGCAGTGAAATACAGATGGTTTTACACTGTCTGCTCATGCACACCAGCTGTTCTCCTAATGTTTTGTGCTGATATATGAAGTGACATAGGGTCATGAGTTTGAAATGATGTGAATTCAGATCAGTTTGCAAATGCTCAACAGATTATAGGCTGGATTTCCTTTTTTTCTTCTTCTTCGAGCAGATGCTGATTATTAGTCTAGTTCTTGACCAGCTGTCCTGGTTTTCTGAGTCTCTTCTCCTTTCCGTTGTCTTAAGCCGCCCACTTTCTCCTGCACGTCTCACAGCTGGGGCACAAGGTAGACGAGAAGTCAACAGATGTTTAAAGTGGATGCCGTTTATTACAAAATCCCAACAGATTTTTTATCTTTGTAACTCGATTAGGGTGGTGGCTTATCACTGTCACTGTGCTGCTGCTGCTTTTTATAACCATGATGTACTTGTCCACAAATAATTATCACGGTTAATTTAATTTTACTGCTTTACTCACCTTAGCAACAATAAAGCATCGGCGGGCACAAGGGTGCACACAGATGCACGCTCAAAGCGTTTATATTTTTTAATTTCCTGAGAGGCTAAGCCACACCGTAATGCTTTGTTTAATATTCCAGGAATTATACAGCTCCCATTTTCTTAACAGGGTCATAACAATGTTTTAAAAAAAATGGTGTCTGCTTAGATGATGTCACTGTATTGCGCAGGGGATGCAGATAGAAAGTTTTGATTCAGTTGCTGCTATTTTTCCAGTTGCTGAATGTCAAAAGGCATGCGGTGACAATGGGACCAGCTCCAAATGTATGTTAGTTATGAGGCAGCCACGTGACACATTCCTCAAAATCGACTGCCAGATCTCTTGAAAAAGAGACTTTGTGGGATGATTGACAGACAAATAGACAAAATGAGCCTGTAAGTGTTCTGGGGGACATTTAGTCTAAAATAAGGAGCTCTATTAAAATAGCTCTGAGAAATCTCTCTGCTCTGTGTCAGTGGTCAGGAGGCATGTTCAGCTGTTGACATCTCTCTCCTGGCCAGCGGTCAGTCTCTTTTACTGTCCCTGTTTGCCTCTCCTCTTTCCTCTTCCTGTCTTCCTTTTTTCCTATGTCTACTTTGTGTTCCCTCGACATTTGGTTTTTCACTTTGAGCCCTTATTGCTTTATCCCATGGGTCAGTTTTGTTAGTTAGTTGGTGCTGTGCTTTTGATGCGCGTGATGCTTATCGAGGTGCTCTTTGTCATCTGACGTTGTTTATTCAGGAGGAGTGCATGCCTGCATTTCATGGCAGGGATGATTGTGGTCATCCTGCCCCACGGCTTTTTAAGTAGTGAGGCAGAGAGGGGGGATTAGAAGGGGGCGACAGACTCCAGGAGGTAGGAAATAGAGAAACGAGGGATCAAAGATGACAGGAGGATGAAAGGCAGACTGCTAACAAGACGAGAAAGAGGGCGTGTTGCGCTTTCAGGTAAAGCCTCATGAATCTCTCCAGCCGCTAAAAATAAAAGCCCACAGATTTTATTTTAGCTTTCAGCAACTTTGGGCATGAGTGACTTTTTTGTGAGAGTACAGAACATGGAATAAACCTGGTAATTTAGATTTTTCCACTTTCTGGTTTGAAGGCTTACTCACTTCTCCCTCTCTGGGGCGTGATGTCAGCTCTGAGTTGACTGTCAGATTGAAGCTCGTTCCCTCTACATGGCACGCTGACGCCTGTGTCTCAGACACTCACATTTATCTTCTGCCTTCCCTGCTGTGACAGATCTCTCTGTGTTGGATTTCCTCTCCCAGGAATAATTCAGGATGTGGCAGTGGTCAGATCAGATTCATATTCCAGCTGCAGTTGCTGTGCTGTGGATGGGATTAAAAGGAGGGAAAGTTTAATCAGAATCAGAAAGGGTTTTATTGCCAAATGTTGAGCAGGTTTACAACATTAGGAAATTGCTGCGGTACTTAGTGCAAAACATACTGTCAGATAACGCTTAAATAAACATAAAAATAAGAATTTTTGGTGCTAAGTAGATAGATATATACATGAGTGCAGGTGGGGATCAGTGCAAACATGGAATGATGCAGTGAACACAGCGTAGGGTCATGTGTTAGTGGCGGGAACAGTCATACGGTTATTGTTCATGTGTCCAACAGCAGAGGGGAAGAAACTGTTCTTATGGCGAGAGGTTCTGGTGCGAATGGACCGGAGCCTCCTGCCTGAGGGGAGCAGGTCAAACAGACTGTGTCCAGGGTGAGAAGGGTCAGCTGAGATCCGAGCTGCACGCCCCAGTGTCCTGGAGGTGTACAGGTCCTGCAGAGATGGGAGTCTGCAGCCAATCACCTTCTCAGCAGAGCGCACAACACGCTGCAGTCTCTGTTTGTCCCTGATAGTGGCTCCAGCGTACCACACGGTGATGGAGGAGGTGAGGATGGACTCGATGATTGCAGTGTAGAATTGCATCATCGTCCGTGTTGGCAGGTTGAATTTCTTCAGCTGCCTCAGGAAGTACATCCTCTGCTGGGCTTTCTTAATGACGGAGGTGATGGTGGGCTCCCACTTCAGGTCCTGGGTGATGGTGGTACCCAGGAAGCGGAATGAGTCCACAGAGGTGATGGGGGTGTCAGTCAGGATGATGGGGGGGAGTGGAGCTGTGTGCTTCCTGAAGTCCACAATAATCTCCACTGTCTTCTGGGCATTCAGCACCAGGTTGTTGTGGCTGCACCAGGACACCAGACAGTCAACCTCCCTCCTGTAGGCAGACTCATCCCCGTCCGAGATGAGTCCAGTAACGGTGGTGTCATCTGCAAACTTGATTAGCTTGACAGACTGGTGGGTGGAGGTGCAGCAGTTGGTGTACAGGGAGAAGAGCAGAGGAGAAAGAACACAGCCCTGAGGGGAGCCGGTGCTGATGGTCCGGGAGTCCGAGACATTCTTTCCCAGCCTCACATGCTGCTTCCTGTCCGTCAGGAAGTCAGTGATCCACCGGCAGATGGGATCAGGCACATTCATCTGGAAAGAGTGTGGATCTAAACAGTGATTAAAAGTCAGGGATTTATTTATTTATTTATTGTTAAGCTACACTGTGAAAGAAAACATTAAAGAGCTTTTCAAAGATAATTTTGGGGGGGGAAATATTTGCTTTCTTGCCAAGAGTTATCACACGTCTGTCTGTTTGAGATGGATTCAGACTGGAAGCAGACAGCAGGAGCTAGATTTTCGCCGATTTTGGTGATTCCTCATTTTTACTCTTTCTTGTGAGACAGCTATCAGCTGTAGCGTCCTATTTTATATGCACACGAGAGTGGCATCGATATTGGCATCTAGCTGCCAGCAAGGAAGCAAACATCTCAAAAAGGCCAGCTTTTTGTTATCAATTGCTTGCTTTGCTCAGCACTACCATTTTTTTTTACCAAGATAAACCAAAGAAACTAAATGGATGGATGTTTCTCATTGACAAAAAAAAAAGACGTTTCACCTGATAAATCGATCGGCTAATGAGTTCAGTAACAGTCGTCGAGTCCCCTGAAGCGGGGGGTGGTGTAGGGGGGTCGCGTGCTGTCACTGGCACCTCAGTAATTGCTGACTGATCAACGAGACAAACTGAACCAGATGGCTCCTTTCCCAGTGGCTCCAGCTTACAGTCCACATGCATTAATGAAGACCCTGAGGCTGGCAGAGCTACCAAAGACACGTGTATGCTCTGCGTGTAATTTGTGTGTGCGTTACGTGTGAACCTAGGCCGAGCAGCGCTGACATCCTGTTGCAAATTGCTTCCTGTTGACTCTGATGTCTTTCTCCTGCTGTATTTCTATGTTCTATGCCTCTGGGTTCAAACCCTGGTCTTCTTTGTGTGCGTGTGTGCATGTTCATGTTTATACATGGGTACACATGCATGTGTTATGTCTGTCTCCCACTGTTCCTTCCAGGAACTGACTACTTTATCCAGTAACAACCTTTATTAAACCTGTTAAGAAAAGAGTTATCCCCTGTGGCTGAATCTCTGCATTCTTTCATTTCCTATTATAAGTTTTATAACTACTTTATGGACTCAGTGACTCTAAAGCGTCCCACGTTTATGCTGAATAAATAAGTGTTGTTATGCTGGTTGTCTGTCTTTATATAGGAGGTACACGATGTTACATAACACGACCTTCTTATAATTTCAGCAGGAGCTAATTTATGAAGCAGCAATTGTGCCCTTTCCCATTCACTCCCCTTTTTACTCATTCCTCCCTAGGTTGCATGCTCATTTACGTCCCCCTTTTTTCCAGTCACACAGGCCTAAACCTTCTGCGTGTAATACTTGTCACCACTGCAACGTTGCTTGTAATCTGCTTTTTGTGTATTAGAAAATGTGCACTGTGAAATTTGAAAGTTTTATTTTGGGTAGAAATCTCAGTTCGACTGTCCTCTTGCCAAAAACACTAAACTAATCCAATTTTCCTGGTTTCAAAGCTCTTTTAAAGTGACTTAAAATAAATTGTGTTCTACTTCTCAGAAAACTCACTGACAATAGTGTAGCAGTAGGAATAAGTCAGACTGGCACCTCTCCTCGCCAACAAGATACAACGCTCAGACGATCTGCTGCTGATCTCTAGTTTTTGATACCATAGACACCTTCAGAGAACTTCAGTGGCTTAATATGTCCTTTGTTATTTGTAGCATGCAAAGAGCCAACAACATATGAGTGGTGGTCATAATGTTTTGGCGCGCCAGTGTGTAATATAGTCTCTTTCTGAGAAGCTGAATAGCAATCGTGATGCAGCTGCTTCAGCTCTTAATTTGGTGATCGTCACATCACAGTGCTGCATTTTACATAACATTTATTGTGTCTATTTAAAACCAAGCTGAGCTAACACACACAGCTAAAAGGATACAGTCACTGAACATGAAAACAACAAACACATTAGTGAGCCTGAAGAGACAGGCTAATGCTAACTAAGCCATCTATTACTAAGTACTCAATAAGAAACACAGCTTGTACTAGTGGCTTACTTTGACAGATGCTGTGCATAAAGACATAGAACCTTTTAGTAAAGGATGAGGTTTTTCTTACAAGAAAATTTCTGTTTTTGTGTACTTAGTTTGATCTATCATGAAGAGCAGGCTCTGGTTGCATGCAGGAATAAAATTTGCACGGAGAGATGGATTGCATAGCTTAAATGCAACCCTGAAACCTTTGCCTATCCAAAAATAATCTGCATAAAAATAATCTGCATTCATAAACACACTGATTCCTTGTTGGAAAAAGAAATTTGTCTGCTGGCTACAACGCAGGCCATGGAAATAAAAGTTTCCCAGATGCTAACCAGTCAACTGGTCATGGGGTCTGCAGACTGATTTTGATAATGACCAGATGCTTGGACAGCAGATGGTTACTAAAGACAGTGTTCAAAGCAGCCACAGTCTTAATGTATTGTTATGTCACCACAGAGCTAGTGAATGTAATCCTGCATGGTCACAGATTTTCCTGTTTTCCTTTCACTGTGGTTCACTGTGATTGGCATTTGACTAGTTAACCTGTTGCTTGAGGCCTGTCAGCACTTGCCAACACAGCCACAGAGGGCGGCTCAATCTCGTGGGAAAGTTCAAAGGTTGAAACCTGACATGGTGTCACCTGTCAAAGCGCACTACTGGGGCCCTTAGTTGCACTGGATTGCTGAATGTTTTTCGTTTTTATCCATGCGTTTCTTTCCATTTTTCTTTACCCTCTTACTTTCTATCATTTCAGCCGCATTAAACATTTTTACATTTTACGAGAACCTCCAGATGAGTCCGAAAAGTATCAAATAATCCAGAACAGAGGAAGCTACAGGAACCTGTTAAAGTTTACTGTCATAGCAGTGGCTGTCTTCTGTTCAAATGACCTCGGCTTCCCTCTGTCTCTCTCCATCTGTATACGTGTGTTTGTAGTTTTGGCAACTTACCTTTGGCTCATCACTACAAGAACTGGATGCCACATGTTGAGTCCCCCTCAAGTCTATCTATCAGTGTTTCTTTCTAAAGAGGCCAAAAGAATGAAAAAGTGAAATCAATCATTTTTATTGAGCACTTCTTAATAGCCTGAGCTGCTTATTCAGCTGCCTGGTCAGCACAATAAACACCATTTAGCAATGACTGAGAATTGAAAGAACACTCTTTGGCCTCAGGCTTTTTGTTGTTTTTGTTTTTTTACAATTGTTTACACACATGTACACATGAGCAGCTGTTGAAGTTTGTTTCTAAACATCTACGCTTGTGCGCACCACTGAGTGTATAGATCATTCTACGTGTGTCATCCATCACTAGTCCATCATAAGGAACAGCTGCATCTGTTGACTGACAGCTTCTTCCTGAAACCAGCTGCTCTGAGACGGAGGAGAGCGAGAGTGAATTTTACTATCCTCTTCATCAGCTCTCCTCATTCCACAGCGTTCCATCTCCTCATCTGTACTGCTGGAGCTGCACCAAAAGCATTAAACCAAACACATGACTTGGCATGAGCTGCTTCCTCCCAATGTATATGTGTGGGTCTGTTAAAGCTGCAAAGAAACAACCACGTGCTTTCTTTCCTTTCAGGTGACTCCCAGCTGCACCTCAACACCAGAAGTGGTAGGCTCTGGAGGGGGGGGGGGGGGGGATCACATGTTTTTTGTCACAGAGAAATTTTTATGATGATGTGAGTGCAGCACTGAGATCTTTTTCTGCTTGTCTCGCAGCACACTTCCACTAAATCAACTTCGCAGAAAAAGAGAGGCTCCATACCAAGGTACCGCAAAGCCTGATCAAAAACACAAACACATTCAAACCAAAGAAAAAAGGCATTTTTGTGCATTTATAACAGACAGACACAGACAACAGCAAAATCTACAGTGAGGACATTAATTATTGCTCTGCCTGAACTAAAAGAATGGATTTTCACAATGTCCAGAAGTAAAAGCGTGGAACAGGTGATGGAGCACGTGATGGAGCGCCACTACGACTTTGACCTCACCTACATCACAGAGAGGATCATCTCAGTCTTCTTCCTGCCAGACCTGGAGGAGCAGCAGTACCGCAGAAACCTACAGGAAGTGGCCTCCATGCTGAAATCCAAGCACCAAGATAAGTTTCTGGTCAGTGTGAAAGACTGAAACAATAAGAAACATAAAATTCAAAACAGGCATAACAATGTTTAATATTAGATTCAAGCAATGGAGTTTTGGATTTGTAAATTTCTTCTGCCTTCCCCCAGCTTCTAAATTTATCAGAGAAGAGACATGACATCACCAGACTCTACCCAAAGGTACAGGCACTCACATCTGACACATAACTCAGGCTACTAAGACATCACCGAAGTGCATGAGCAATGTATGTGATATACTGTAGGTACATTTATATGTATATTTAGGGTTAATGAAAATACTTTAAAAAGCATAAAACCACTAGTATTTGAAATATCTTCCTCTGCGATGCAGGTGCAGGACTACGCCTGGCCCGATCTTCATGCTCCACCCCTGGACAGGATCTGTGCTGTTTGTAAGGCCATGGAGACGTGGCTAACTTCTGATCCAAACAATGTAGTGGTCCTCCACTGCAAAGTCAGTGTAGTCTGAATACTCATCTGATTCCTTTGCGCTTAAAAAGTTATAACACCAGTAAAACTGATTTGATAATCCCTTTGATTTTTGTTTTGACAGGGGAACAAAGGAAAAACAGGGGTCATTGTGGCAGCCTATATGCACTACAGCAAGATATCAGCGGGGTAATCTGCATTTTGATTATTAGTCTGCTCTTAGCCTCAATATGCCAGCATATGTAAGGATCTACTGTTTGCACAAATGAGCCCTTATGTCCAAAAAAGCCACTAAAACAATCTTTGTGGATTTGTTTAAATCTGTAGATAAAGCCACCAACAGATTTCATGACTTCCTCTTAGCATACACCTCATCAACATCAAGCTCAAGAAATAATGAATGAACTAATACACTTCTGCCCGTGTTCACAGAGCCGACCAGGCCCTCACCACATTGGCCATGAGGAAGTTCTGTGAAGATAAAGTCTCCTCTTCCCTGCAGTCCTCTCAGAAGAGGTGTCAATCCCCTGCATATCATCCATTTCCTCCGCCCACCATTAATCTTTTCTTGTTGTGTTGCAGTTATCACCTCAGTCACTGTGTCATCACACCATTTCTTCACCTATCTTTGACAGATACATCTACTACTTTGGTGGTTTGTTGTCAGGTACCATCAAAATGAACAGCAATCCCTTGTTCCTGCACCAAATCCTCATTCCTTCACTACCAAACTTCCAGGCAGGAGGAGGTCAGTTTTATAGGCTGCACTTTTTTTTAAATGGTAATTTTCAGTGTGAAAGTGGGAACAGTCAGTGTTTTACAATGTTGGGGGCAACAAAGCCTCTGTCTGCAAATTCTTACCCTTTTTATTATCCCTAAACTTATTTCTGTATTTGCAGGTTTTTATCCTTTCCTGAAAATCTACCAGTCTCTTCAACTGGTGTATACCTCAGGAGTCTAGTAAGTAACTGGTCAGTGTGTGTGTGTTTTCAGCTCACCTCCTGCGGGCAGACATCTTTCCTTCCCTCAGTCTCTTTCACACATGTTGACTCTGTCTGTGTTTAGGTGGAGCTGGGACTCTGCTTATGTTAAAGTTTATGCTGTTTGCCAGTGTTTACCCAACTGTGGCATGTTTTGACTTGTTTTATGTATTTTAAGATGGACTGTCCATTTTTTCTACTCTGTGTGCGTGTACCTGTGTGTGTGTGTGTCTAGTGATCCACAAAGCTCCAGGGCAAGAAAGCTGTGCGTGACTATGGAGCCAGCACTACTATTGAAGGGGGACATTATGGTGAGAAATAGCACATGATTAACTGTATGTCAGTAATTTACAACCTTTCTTTGATTTCTATCCTCTCCGTATCCACAAATACATACAGTACATCACTGCAATAACTACAACACTACTGCGTGTTGTTTTTTTTAAGCTAAATCCTGTAGTCAGGATTTTATCCACGCTTAACAAAACGGCTACACAAAACACTTTTTGCCCTCCTGACTCTGATGCACTTTTGTAACCTTACTTTTGAACAGTGCTTGATTATTTTTAAACCACTTAAGAGTTAAATCTTCCCGAGACTGCATGATCATTTTCTCCCATCAAGAGGATAAAAATAAGTCCTTAGCAGCCCAGGAATAAAAGAAGGCATTTTATTTATCTCAGTGTAAGGGGCTGCTATCAATATCTTGAGACTATCGTTGTACACTGCTTTTCTATATGCATCTTTGTCCATAGGTAAAGTGCTACCACTGGCGGAGACGAGCAACAGAAAGAGAGGTGGTCTTTAGAGTCCAGTTCCACACCTGTACTGTTCATGGAGCCCAGCTGTGGTTTGGCAAGAGTGAACTCGACCAAGCCTGCATAGGTATAAAATTACAAGTCCAAAGTTTGTCAGTTGTTTGGAGGAGCATGGAATGGCAAGAAAAAAATGCCAGCTTGAAGCAATGACAGAGTCAGACAATTGGGCATAGAAACTGATGCTGGTAACTACAGTCATTTGTTTCAGACAACGTCACTTTTTCTGTAACTCACTTTAAGCATTTGTTTTGCAGACATAACAGCAATGTAGAGGTATGTCATCATTCCTTATGTCTACACTGCTCAAAAATGAAAAGAACAGTGTTTTTAATCAAAGTATAGCATTAAGTCAGTTAAACTTCTGGAGTATTGATTTGGCCAGTTACATTTCTGGAGACTGGCAGTTACTCTAAGAGAACTGGACAGGGCTGTAGAAGGTGGTTAGCACATCAGCAGGACCAGTATCTGCTCCTTTCTGCAAAGAGAAACAGGATGAGCACTGGTGTGAATCTCTCTGACCAAACAATCAGAAACAGACTTCATGAGGGTGGCCTGAGGCCCTGACGTCCTCTAGTGGCCCTGTGCTCACTGCCTGGCACCTTGGAGCTTCACTGGCATTTGAGATGATGGGAGCAGGTTTACTCTGAGCCCATGAGACAGATGTGAAAAAGCCCAGATAAGCCATGGAGAACTTTATGCTGGCTGTAACATTGTTCAAAATGGCCAGTTTGATGGTGGGTCAGTGATGGTCTGGGGAGGCATATCCATCAAGGGACTAACACACCTCTCCAGGTTAGGCAACAGCAACCTGACTGCCATTATGTATCGGGATGTTATCCTTAGACCCACTATCAGACCCTAAGCTGGTGCGCTGGGTCCTGGGTTCCTCCAGGTGCACGACAATGCCCAGCTTCATACAAACTACTGACTACAATTTTGACTTGCTGCAACGAAATTTCTACAAATTGGACTAGCCTGCTGCATCATAATTTTTTTCACTTTGATTTTTGAGGTGTCTTTGACATGGTGATAATTTTCTTCCCATCCAACGATGTGGCATCCTTTCTTTCACATTACCCAGTCATATCAGGACAGATATCCAGCATGATTTTTTCCCTGTTGAGATCTGATTTATTTTCAAAGTGTTTCTCGACTTTTTTGAGCAATCACAAGCTTTTTATGTCACTCTTAATTGAATTTTCTTTTAAAACTGGAGCATTAGCCAAACTTTTTCTTCTGTAACTGTTAGTAAAGCTCATAACATAATTACTGTTGAAATGACTTGTGCTCTTTGAAATGTGCACATATAAAGACATTAGCTACAATGGTTCTGAAAAGGAGCATTTACTGTCTGTAACTCTATTCCTGTAATTATGTGCATAGCACCCCCAGCAGGCTTACTTGATGTTTACTTGCTGTGTGTGGTTGTAAAACTTTAGTCTGTGTCATTGTTGCCGCCCTTTGCGATCCCTTGGCTCCACCACATCTTCAAGGGGAGTTAGTACTGTTAGTACTCTAAATAACTGCAGCATGGTTGTTTAGACTCTGCCTCACAGCATAAAATATTACAAAAAGGAAACTTTCTGCTGCATAATTCTGCTGCAAACTTGAAATTGTTTACATGACTGTATTATTCAAGACCCACTTATTCCTCAGACCATTGTTTTGTTTGTCTTCAGAGACAAATAGCAAAGGACAGCGTCAGCTTAGATGAAACAGAAATGGTTTAACGTGGTTCACTAAGCAGCAGTCTAAGGACAGTACCTCTAAGTGCTACATACTGACTCATGCATAAAATATACAACTAGTATTAAATCCACACTTATGTATGTAACTAAAAAACAAGCTAATTTTAGATAGACTTCTATGATGTGCCGTGCTCTGTTTCCTTTTTTGGCCTATTTATTTCCATTATGCTGAGAGTAAAAGCAAGTATCTTTATTTATTTACTTTGTTTTGGTGTCTCTCTGTAGTTACGGTCTGGATATTTTAGTCACTCCTTTATGTTTGCCTTTCTGTAGATGACAGGTTCCCCCCTGATGCTACAGTGGAGTTTATCTTCGCTAATGGACCAGAAAAAATAAAAGGTAAATATCACTGTTACCTGCATATCTTTGAATCATTTCATGCATTCCTCGCACCCAGTCTCTTCTTTCTCATTTTAAATTAAGTTCAACACTTCATGGTTCTATTCTACGGCATGAAACTCCTTGATTTTAGCTTCTGCTATACCAGCAGGCTTAATACAATAGCTATATAAAGTAAAAACAATACACATACAGGACACCACTCATAAATACTAATAAAATCTAATATATTAGTAATGAGCTATGTGTAAATATGTTTCAAATAAAAACTTTGTGTTTGAGGTCAAGAATACCACCAGAATGACACCTCCATCAAAGTGGAATATAACACCTCGGATCCTGTTGTCAGATGGGACTCCTATGAGAATTTCAATCTGCATCATGAAGACAGCATGGAAAGTAAGAAATGCTTTACATATACATCTAAGATCTACAGCCATGGTCAAATTCTGTTAAGTCTTCTGTTTTATTTAATAAAAAATCATCTAGTCCTTACCAGGGCTTAAAATGAGATAAATACAACCTCAGATCAACTGCAGACGCAGTCCAATGAAACACTAAGTACACTCCATGATTCAGTAGCTTGTAGAACCACAATTAGCAGTGATAATATGCAGTAATCATCTTTGGTATGACTTTATCAGTCTGTCACATAGTTGTGGGGGAATTTTGACTCACTCTTTTTTACAGCATTTCTTCAGTTCATTGACGTTTGCAGACATTCATTTATGCACAACTCTCTTAAGTTCTCACCACAGCATTTCAACTGGATTGAGGTTTGGACTAATTTTCCCCTTAATTTCTCTAGAAACAGTAATATACTTATTTTTTGACACACTGTTTCTTCATTTTAGCTCAATATTAGTCGGATAAATAATGACCCAGTGTAGTATGTCATATTCTGTAGTTCATCTGAGGTTGTAGTTACCTATTTTTTAGACCTGCTAATGACTGGATTCTTTTTCTTGAGTCCTGAAAGAAACATTAGAATAGAAAGAAGGTGAGCTTTCTTCATATTTTGACTATGGGCTTTAGATAAAGAAGGAGGAATCAGATTTCCATCTTGTTTTTATTAGATATCTTTCATACAAGGGGACCGCTGGATGGAAGCTTATACGCCCAAGTGAGGAAGCGACGTGGACCAGGAGCAACTGCCTCACCAGCATCAACCAATGGCTGCCTCACTACCAGCCCAACAGTGAAGACTCAAACTTCCACCCAATCCAAGACTCTCACCTACACCTCAAATTCCAGCTACTCCTCAGTCCCCTCTGATCACCTGGCTGACACCGCTCTATCCATTAATGAAAGAGATAATATTGACTATCCATTGAGGAGAAGCAATAGGGAAGACGAAACAAAAGAGAAGACAAGAGGAAAAGAAAGGGACAGAGAAACAGCTATATTAGATGATACAGACCCATTGGGTCCTGGAGGGCTGAGACGAGAGCACTTGTGTTGCGGACAAGCAAGTATAAAGTGTGGTGACATGGGGTTGGAGAGGGACAGAGAGCCCTGTCTTCCCAACAGTCACTGTCTTGGACGTTGCAAAAGCATTAAAAATCATCCAAAAAGTCAAACTCTGCCAGTTTTACCATCCAAATCAGTGTCCCCTCATCCTCATTCAGCTCATATGGAGCTATGTCATCGCCACAGTGTCCATCCTCTACCAGAGTTGCCATGGGAACGTTCAACTCCACCTCTACCTCTACCTTTTGTCCATAGGCCATGTTACCCTTATTCCACTCGCGATCATGCACACCCACACAGCCACACCCTGCCAGCCTCAAATAGACTCTGCACTGGGGAAGAGTGTCACCTTCTTCATTATTCCAGCCACATCCCAGCGTCTCATCTATCCAACCAGCCGCAGCCATCAAGCCCTTACAGAGAGATGTTCTTTGGCTCTCCTGCACAGTCCTCTGGTTGTCCCTGGCAAGACTGCTCCTGCAGACGTGAACATCACTCAGCCTCACTTAAAACAATACACTCAGCTTACCCAGACCAATCAGAAACAATACACTGGTCTCAAGGAACAGGTGTACCTCCACAATGGGAAACTGAAAATCCATGGGACATAGCAAGAGAGGCAGAATTTTGGCAGTGCAAATCCAATACGCCTGTATTTCATCTCTACCAACCCTCTCTGGACCGAGGTCCAAATCTAGAGCACCCTAGATTTGTTGTTGCACCTCACCAGAACTACCCAATCCCCCAGTCACTAATAGATATACGGGATGGAGCCAGCAGTGGATACCACACGCCCTTACAGCCACGCCACTCCTGTCCCTGCTCACCTTATGAGTCATCTCCAGCTGAAAGCCATGAGAGTCGAGGTTATGCCTCAGGATATCACTCTGGATCAGCCTCCCCTCTACCTGCTAATAGCCCATCACCTGCAAAAGGAAAGCTGCCCGAAACCCCACTGGGATCCAGAGACCAAATGCACAATGAGCATCGCAAAGGTAGAGGAAAGGACTAAGTGGATGGGTTAACATGCTTTTTTCCCCTTCTTTTATCATCATCACTCTCTTATGTTATACTTTCATCTCATATATTTTAATCTCTCTTATCAAAGTCGAAAAGGCCAAGACAGACACAGAAGATGAGATATCCCAACATTCAGAAACTAAGTCTGATTCTAATGGACAATCAAGCACCCCTGGACCAGACTCTGACCATGACTACACACTGATTGGTAGCAGCAGCCCCACACACACAGAAGACAGGTGAGTGAAACTTTGCTTTCTGACATCTCACAATTCTGGAAAATACAGCTACATATAAAGATATGAAGAAAATTATCATATGTGGTCTTTTCATTAGTGTAAATGTCGACAGTCCTTCTCAAAGCCAAGACACATCAACACCTCAAGAGTCCAGCGCAAGTAACAAAAATGTGAAACCAACAGAAACACAAACTCAAGGCTCAATCATACCTGTCAACCCCGTGCAAACATCAGGTGAGTCTTCTGAAAGTAGCAGTCCTGATGGTAAGCTTGGAGCAGTCAAGGTAACGGGACATGCACATGGATCTAACACATCACATGCTTCAAGCTATGCAACTGTCATTATCACCCCAGTTCAAGTGCAACTCAATGGTTCTGCCCTCCCTAATGATAGCCCATCAGACAGCAGCAGAGGTGTATCCATAAATCCAGCAACTAGTTTAAGTTCTAGCCCTTCCACCACTTTCCCAAATTCTCCTATTGGTTCCCCGGAGCTACAGTCTTCTCCTCTGCGCTCCTCATCTGCTACAGACACAGCAGGACAAAGCTTGACTCCAGACAGAAACAGCTCAGCTGACACCAAACCGCCTTCACCTGTTCCCGATGGATACCATACACCAAACTTTCCCTCAGCATCCTATTACTACTCATTACTAAATGTCCCCCATGTTCCATACACTGGGTACACTGCAGTCACTATCCCCACCATCCAGCCACCGCTCCCAGAGAAGAAACGCTTTTCCACAACAGCAGGATCCCTAAATGGACACAACTCTCTAATTCGGGCTTCCTCAGCTCCTTCCCCCACACATCATGTTACTTTCTCCCCTGCTGTTGGAGAGCAGAGGAGGGGGTCTGCACAGCACAGCTGCCGGGAGGAGCCAGACATCAGGGTCAATGCTAAGTTTGTCCAGGACAGCTCCAAGTACTGGTACAAACCAGGCATCACCAGAGACCAAGGTGAGAGCTTTAATGAAACATGAATTGGTAGTATCAGGAACACTTAATACATCAGGATGGTTCGTATTTAACTCGTATTATGGTCAGTGTGTCTGTTTTGGGCCATTACATCATAGCTCTAATGTTTCTACCATAGCCATAGCTGTGTTGAAGGACAAGGAGCCAGGAAGTTTCCTCATCAGAGATAGCAATTCCTTCCAGGGTGCCTATGGCCTGGCCCTCAAGGTGGCTACCCCTCCTCCTAATGCCAACTTCTCTTGGAGCAAAGGTATCTATCATAAGTTTAGCTTGTTTATAATGCCTCAGTCACACAGGCTTAGAGACTGATCGGCGACCCCCAGGCAACCTCTCACTTGTGAACCGGTGTATTGGCCAACAATTTGACAAGCAGTTCCTGGAGGTTGCTGGCTGCTGCTGGGTGAAATTCGTTGCTGCAGCTAAAACCTCTTTGTTAGCAGCAATCTGCTAGTAACCAAGGCAATAACTGCAAACAATAATGTTTGCTGCACACAGTAGTTTGCATGGAAGGTATCAAATTGTCTGCAATCACTCACTGACTACTCGACAAGAGACAGTAAAACTTGAATGAGTGCAACACAAACTGGAAACAGAGAACCTCTGCATTCAAAGTAAAATTGTGCCTTACCACTGCAACCCATACATTTCAGAAAGCACAATGTTTACTCTGAAGGCTGACAGTTTATGTGTCTGATTTGCATATGGCTCGCAGCAAGCAGTTGGCAAGTGTTTCCATACATTTCAGCGTCTTCCATGCAAACTACAGATGTCCGGATGTTTTCAGTACAGCACTGTACACCTCTGTGCCTCAATTCCTCCAGCCACCAACTTGGCAACTTGTTAGTGAATACACGTTTTTCCCTAGAGGCCAATGGTTGCCAAGGGCTCAATTACTGTTCTCTAGGGCACAACTTGTCACTGTAGTATTCTCCTGAACAATACGTGTCGCCACTGAGACAAAACCTCCAAATCAGAGGAAGTCAAAACCAGTGTTGCAATGTCTCCTTTTGTATTATGAGTGAATCTATGATTTTCTGCACTGATATATAGTTAAACTGTTGGTAATAAATAAATAAATCAGATCCTGGGTGAAGTTACAAAAGTTGAGAGGTGCATAATCAGCCGAAATGACCACTTGCGCCAAAGAATGTATGGCACTTTTGCTATGCAGTGTTGTTTGTGAGGTTGAAAATGGCTGGTATAAAGGGCCCATAAAGCATGCAAACTGGAACACAGAAAGAAATAAAGAAATAAAATGGACATTTACCAAAGCATCTAAAGACACACTGATGGCTGCATTTTGAAAAACGCCAAATAAATTATTTTGTGATGGTGATACAGTGTGTTAATGTATTAAAATGGTTCATGGTGAACATAATAAATATAATATGGTCAGAATAAAAGATATCAGCTACATTATGCTGTATTTTCGTTTATGTTTATAGAAGATTTTTGGCAGCAAAACAAGCCCTTTTTCATCCTTCCTTCCTTTTCAATCTCCTGTCTCCCAGGGGATCCTCTGGAACAGCTGGTGAGACACTTCCTGATCGAGTCTGGGCCGCGAGGAGTGAAGATCAAGGGCTGTCAGAATGAGTCCTACTTTGGTTAGTTACACTGTAGATGCAAATGCTGCCATTTATTTCACATTTTCAGTGTTGTGTGAGAAACTTAGCATTTTAATCTACATACAGTTTTTGAATATTTACTATATTCCAAGCCTCAATTTTCTGTGTTTTAATCCCTTCTAATCTGTCACATTTGCAATCTTCTTACCTTTTTTTTTTTTTTTGTCTCAGGAAGTTTATCCGCCTTGGTGTACCAGCATTCAATTACTCCCATCTCTTTGCCATGTCCTCTTCACATCCCAGAAAAAGGTATTAATTGTTTAATTAGATTTCAACTAAATCTATTATGCGAGAACAGTTAAATGCTCTTCTATGAATAGGAGGCATTTTACAGCCTTAAATGAAATTCATCATGTTTCAGATCTGGTTGGGGAGCTTCAGGAAATGCAGAGTGCAACAAATACCAGCACTGCAGCTGAGCTCCTCAAACAAGGAGCAGGTACTTCTCAAGCTCCATATTTTCACAATGTTGACCTGTAAGAATAATATTAATAATAATAATAATCTTTGTCATTTCCCTAATGAACCAGCGTGCAACGTCCTCTACCTGAACTCTGTGGAAACAGAGTCGTTAACTGGGCCCGAAGCAGTTTCTAAGGCAACGAAGTTCACTTTGTCTCTGAATCCACGCCCAGTGGCAACCATGGTCCACTTCAAAGTGTCCTCTCAGGGTATCACACTAACCGACAGCAAGAGAAGGTACTTATGAATCACTACAATGTTACATATTAGGAAGAGCGTCAGTTTCACTTAATGAGTATTATTTGTAAATTTTGTGGTATTTGTTATTGTATTAAACAATCATAGGAAGTATTAAGTCTTTCTTTCATGCCAGACTTAATGTTATGTATGTTTACACAGGCTATTTTTTAGGAGACACTACCCAATCAACAGTATCACCTTTAGCAGTCTTGATCCTCATGATCAGAGGTGGGTCGTTAAAACTAAAACCAGTTTTATCCATGTTAATAAAAAACTACCCTTGTTTCTATGTCACTGTTGATTATCTTTAGTAAAGGTGGGAACAGACGTGTGTTTGTCGCTGCTGTAATGACTTATATTTTTCTAATATAAGTTCTCTTTGTGAGTTGCATATTCGCTTTTTTATGTGAGAAATGGATGTATATTGCTACTCTTTTCCCTAGTAAAACAGTCTCTGTGTCCTTGTCACTTTGTCTCTATTTGTGTACCCGTGCTTCAGGTGGACTAATTCTGATAGCACGTCAAGCAAGTAAGTGCTTGTGTGGCAGTGTTTTTCCCTTATCAGTGACAATACCAGCTGGCACTATGTGCTTCTTTGCATGGCAATTGATCACCATTGGATTTGCTACTCGATTTTCAAAAGAAAATTGACTTTCCCTCAGTGTTAAATGGGGTTTGCTTTTTCTTTTGACCTCTTGTGTCTGCCCTCTGGTGCAGGATGTTTGGCTTTGTGGCGAGACGGACAGGCACTGCTACAGAGAATGTGTGTCACCTGTTTGCAGAGATGGACCCCGAGCAACCAGCTGTAGCAATCGTCAACTTTATCAACAAAGTCATGCTGGGACCACAGCTACGGAGATGAGAAAAACTGAGAATTTTTTTGGGGAAAAAAACCTCTCTGAACTGTTAGGGATCTGGGGAAGACATTAAAATGGTTTTTGACATATTTTCTCATGAAGTGTGTGTATATACCATTTTTGTTTGTGTTTATACAATTTGCATCACTGTGCTTGGCTGTATGACTGTTTTTATAAGAGAATCTAATTCTGACAAATCACTGCTCTGTAGGTCAAAGTATTATTTAGAGGAATAGCCAGTGATTGACCGAAACTTGGTGATATTTGCTGAATAAGACTGAAAAAGAGATTTAATTGGTTTTGTGTTTGTATCTTTTATTTTTATTATTGTTGTTAAAATCATTTATGTTATCATTTTTCAAACTGTTCACATGATGAACAAACTTTTGAAACTGCATGAGCAAGCATCCATGTTATTTTCCTAACATTTTCCATACATCAGTATCAAAAGCTGAAGAAAAAGGGCTCAGAATGTGGCAGGAAGTAAGAGTCATGTGTTCAAGGGTAAACTGGTATAGTTGCACTTATGAAACACTGGAAAGAGTAAAGCAAGTAGATTCATGAAAGTGTGTATTCTGATGATCTAAGGCAAAGGTGTGGCTGCAGTTTAACTCACTCATTACATATAAATGTGAAACATTATCAGTTTTGTCCTCACAGCATGAATACTAATAAAGGTCTAACTACAATAGAGCATTATGTTAACCAGAATTTAAAATGCAGACTATCTAGCAAAAAATTTTGTAATGTAAAATATAATCTTAAAATAGATTTTAACAAACATGCAGTAAGTTAAGAGGTCATAAGCATTACATGAATATGAACAACTTTTCTTATGTTGGTAATGTCATAATAAAAGCGCATAGAGAAGTTTTTAGTTAATAATCACTTCATGAGTGAACTGTTTCACTTAAAACCAAAGACTATTGTGATATTTTGAACTGTTGTTTTTTCTTTTTTGAAATACATTTTTCATTTTGCTATTTGTGTTTTTTCTGTACACTGAAACAGTATCGAGGTGACTTCAGCACAATTATTATTTGTCATATTGGATTTTTATGTACAAGAAGTAATATATTTTAGGTGTCTGAGGTGGTGAAAAGAATGATGTATGTCATATCTGACAAGAACATTAAAGCAAGTGTTCTGAAACCAAGTAGTGTCTTCATAATTAAAGTTATAAGTTAGGCACATCTTGAGACAATTTCAGTTTAAAGGATCATCTTCTCTGTGTTACTTACAAAGAACAGGTGATAGCTTAGTTGTGACGTTCTAATTGCAAACATCTGGCTGCCGGTTTGATTTGGTACATCTCAGCCTTTGAACGCATAATTTAGGCACGACAGGAATCACAACGCATCGATTAAAAGGACGAGGTCCCACCGAGATTTGAACTCGGATCGCTGGATTCAAAGTCCAGAGTGCTAACCATTACACCATGGGACCGGTTACGTTAACGCTGCGCACATACGGCTTCAAGTACACGTATATGTGTTTCATCATACTCTCTCCCAATGTCAGCACTGGTAATAATTACGCTGTTAACCTGTCGTTTAGGATTAAACACATTAGTTCTCCGGTTATATCTTGCCTAACGTTGGGCTTTTCGCTGCAACTATCTGGTGTTCGGACACTGCTGGATACACACATATATACGTATATATAAAGCTAACCAAGCTAACAATCATAGCTTCAGAGGCTTGACCGTGTCGGAAT
Source organism: Rhamphochromis longiceps (assembly GCF_057381845.1). Lineage (NCBI taxonomy): Eukaryota > Metazoa > Chordata > Actinopteri > Cichliformes > Cichlidae > Rhamphochromis > Rhamphochromis longiceps. The sequence continues at coordinate 16,706,409 of NC_140561.1, forward strand.
AAGAAACAAAAGCTAATTCGTTATATTCGAAGCATCAATGTAAAGATGCAAACTGTCCACCACGTCTGCCTAACCGACATGTTTGATAAAATCAATACAATCCTGTATCGTACGGGATAATCACTTTAGAATCTAGCTAGCTACTCGTTATCCGATACGACTTGACAAAATAAAAGCGTCGTTTTCAAAATAAAGTTTCCCCAATTTCATTAGCGCTAAGTGTGGATTCAGTTAAATTTATAAACTAATATACCGTGAAGCTTTATGAATGTGAAAAGCGAGGCTTTATTTCTAACCAATAGCATTATAGGTGAGAAATATTACATACATTTGAAATTATTAAGCCAAGAAAATAAGTCGCAAGCCATTAACTCAAATCGACACTAGAAGCGCCATGGACATAGTGTACTGAGGTAAGGGTTTGTGTAATGAACATAACGACACAGTAACTACATCAGGTGTTCCAGGGTACTTAATAACCGCACACCTATGTATTTTTCAAGCCCAGTTGTTTAGCAGGTTCTCTGTCCAATATTCAAATTTTAAATCACCTGAAAGGGTTGAGAGCCATAAGTTGCTTATGCTTGTGTATTTTTCCCCCGTTCGTTTCTTTGAAACAACAAAAGGCTTCTTTGTCACGATTGCTGGAATAAGCTCAACTACTGCATAAAAATGCATTTTTCTGGCAGGCACGCAGGGATTTATGGCTGAATAGCTCTATGCTGCTCTGAAGCAATGTAACCCTGTGGGCTTTAGTACTGTTGCTTTGTTATATCACAAGGACCCACGTGTGACGAGTAGACATGTCCTTCCTGATTCTTCCAGAAGAGGGAACTAGAGGAACTTTAATAAGCAACTGGATCTCCACATTGCTGCTCCTGGCGAGGTTCTGAAGGGAAAACAGTACAAGTCCAGGATTTCTCTTTAAGATTTTTTGTGAATAAAAACATGCTTGGTCTCGCCGCACCCTAATCAAGAAGCGGATCATGTAACAACTCACGTAACTGTCTTCAATGTGTGTTTGCGTGTGCGTGGCTTATAAAGTCCAGGAACAGCTTCCATGTCCTAACGCCCAACCCCGAGTAATTATTTAAAAAAATACATTTATAAAATACATTTTAAAAAATGAAGCTGAAAAAGGAATTTATAAAGTCAGAGAGTGAATGCAGACTAAAGATCACTAAAGTCTAAGTCACATATAATAAGAACTGCATTTGTTTTGTTGACTTCAACAGACCATACAAACAAAGGTACATTAAAATTAGTATATAGTAGTACAAGTACTGAAGGTGGAATGGGCAAAGGCGATATTCAGTTATTAATTTACCAGACTGATGGTTATACTGTTCTGAACCTGCTAGCTCTGCAAATTAAATTCTAGCAGCGATTTTAAATTATAAAAAAAAAAAAAAACAGAAGAAGAAGAAGAAAGCAAAGTTGAGAACTGGGTTGCTTTTGGTCCTGCCTGACTTTATTGCTCTCCTTCACGCACCTCCTGTGGTAAATGTCCTAGAGGGATGGCCATTTATTGCTGCTGAAAAACAGTGCTGTTTACATCACCTGCTGTATAGTTTTACAGTTCAGCATGGCGCAGCCCGGACACCATGCAGTGATGCAGCTGCTGCAGTTACTCTCATTCAAGCAGATTCAAAGGTTCTAAAGATGTTCAGAGCCATGTTGAATTTGATGTTTACATTACCCAGTAATACTGAGCCAAAGGAATCGAAAAGTGCTGACTCCACGTCACACATATTGATCATGTTGTTTCCTCCTTGTCCTTGCTGCTTCCTGAATCCCAGCATCATGCCTTTCATCTTCCCCTGTCACCGGGGCTCTTCTTTCCTGGCAATGGCCGCATTTACTTCCACTCTCATCACTTGAAACCATATCACAAGAAATATGTGGATGGATTTACATCTCTACATAAAAATGTATTTTTTTCATAACATGACTATATTTTTATCCAAAACTGTCAGATTTATGTTTTTGATTTCTGCATCCAGATATGTGTTTTGTGGTTTTCTTTTTCTCAAAAACTGGACTGTTGCTTAGGTGCAGAAATATTTAGACTTTTTTCTTCGTCAGTGAGAACTGTGGCGGCTGTTGTGTCATTCTCAGACCGATAAACATGAGGCTCTGCCACAGATATGTGTGATCACTGAGAACTGCCGTAGGTGTTAGCATGCACTGCTGAGAACAACAGTGGAGGAAGTGCCCATTTTCACCACCAGTAGCCTGCCTGTCACCAAGTATAGGATTCACTTGCACATAATGGTGCTCAGACACGGTCCCCTGTGGATGAGGGGAATATTATGAATGCTTTGTTGTAATCAACTATCTTCTCACTTACAGTTTGTTGCTTTTCTCTCTGAGAGACAGTGCATTGTGGGGTTAAAGTGCTGGCACCCTTAGCTGAGCTGCTGCTTGTCTAAAGTGCCGACCGTCTACACTGCCTGGGGGAAGTGAGCCCATGAGGGCTCTGACCAGCAGCCCGAGGCATGCGATGATGACAGATGTAAGTGGAACAGGGTGGCAGTGCCTCAAGCAGGATATCCTGAGTTTCATAGGCATAACATGGATGCATGCTGCATTGCACAGCAGGACATCTACTAGCTGATCAACACATGATTTCACAATCTAGCTCCAAAAGCTCTCAGGTACTTTACATGATCTGGTGGACCCAAGGCCACTCTTGATCACTCTGGATAATTGAGTACTGTTAGATATACTATTTCTTCTTCTTCTCAAAAGACATGTAGAATGTGTTTGTTTGGGCAGACACATTTGGCATTGCTGGGCTTTCCTTGGAGGCTCTGCAATTGCTGTCAGACCTCTGAGCCTGTCCCTCAGACGTCCTCTGTAATTTATTAATTTTCCACTTTCAGTGCATCAGCACTATTTTGCACAATAGATTTGCAGTTGCTTGTAAAGTTTGTCACTTCAGCAAATTATTTTACTTGTGGCTATAATAAAAATATCATAATGCATTATAATATACAAAGTGCACATAAAGCCCCATTGCAGTTTGGCTGTGTGATCAGCTGGTGTCCTGGCATAATAGCCAAAAGTGAAATCGAGCTGTCCTTAGAGCATATTTCAGTTTAAGCTCTGTTACTATGAAAGTTATTTATGTGTCTGCACTAGTGCCACGAAAACTATTCCCATAGTTTTAGTGGGTCAGTGTTTCTGATTTATTATTTCCACTCTCCTGGTTTCCAAACAGCAAGCCAGCTCACGGAGAAGGGCCGGAGCATTTGAGGACACAAAATGGCTGGGCCAGGATACATGTCTGACATGGGTGCTGTGGAGCCAAATAAACCCCTTGCAGCAGAATGGCTTGATCTAGTGCTGGTGCCAGACTTGGAAATAGCCCAAGCCACAGGACAAGGATCAACTCTCCATGAGCATTAACCTAACACCCACACACTTTACTACCAGTTACTGCACATGAATCAACACCTAATAAGCTTATGACACATATCTAAGGTGCTGGCGGGCTCTGGATATGCTAGTTCTGCGGTGCAGATAGAAAACCTGGCATAAAAACATCTGTAGTCGACAATGAACTCTGCACATACCTTTGGGTTTTATGGTTCAAGTCAAATTATTTAGTGGTCTGTGGCTAATCCTTGCCAAACAGGGGGTACCAAATGTAAAAACCCTCAGACAAGGAATGGACCAGAATATTTAGGGAATGTTTGTTGCAAAAAAAATCTTGCTGTTTTAGAGCCAAAGCTATACTCGCAGGGGATTTAGAAAACAGAACAGCAGTGCACAATATACTGTGGCTCGAGCACTGTTAGATCAATGCAGAGATAATTGGAAGGCTTGTGAGGCAGCAAAGTACGTGATACAATCTGATGAACAGATATGCAACATGTCCATGTACTTTGTAAGATAGGCCTATATATGTGTGTGTGTGTGTGTGTGTGTGTGTGTGTGTGTGTGTGTGTGTGTGTGTGTGTGTGTGTGTGTGTGTGTGTGTGCCTGTATTATCATTTCAAGGTAGCACAAACAAGTAATATATAAAATGGTAAAGCTCATGCACAATATTCTAAAGCGGTATTATTTTTTACAGTAAAACACAGGCCTTGTAAAGCGGCAAAAATTACACTTTACGACTTGAACAGGAGCTTACAAAGTATCATATTCAAAGCTGCACTGACATCGACATTCTTTTTGTAATTGGCACAGATCTACCGCTTGTTTTTACAATTAGTTGGAAAAGGATACTTGGGACCGGATAGGCCGCCTCTCTTTTTCCCTCTCCCCTCCACATCTAAGACCTTTATGGTGTTTACATTACAGACACACCTCTGACCTTCACTCAGGCCCCCCACTGCTGGCCCTAATACCACACACACCACCACCATTTTAACTACATCCCAGAGATTATTTACGCACAAAGCCGGTTTCCGAAGAAACGTCACTCAAATTACGACAAAATAAACAAATGAATACAAAATAAATAAATGCACTAGAGCACAAGATACTGACCGTATTTTGCTTGTGAAAGCGTGTAGTGGAGGTGTGTAATCGTCTAGGGGTTTTTTGGGTTGGTTTTTTTTTAGCACACTCGGCCACCGCTGGTGTATTGTAAATGTATGGCAACATCGCCATGCAGCGACGTTGCGTCTCCAGCCTACCAGTGTACTGCAGAGTAGACACACCCCTCCGATACGCACGCCTCATTGCACACATCTGCGAAGTGTCAAAAAATTCGCGGGGTTAAATTCATAAAATAAAAGATTTAGAGCCAGATTGAACTCTTGTTATTGTTTCAGATGTGTGTTATTGTTTGCGATGCTGTTGTGGCAATATTTACGTTTTTAATCAATATTGTTCATATTGCACGTAGCTGCAAACAAAGACATTCCTGTGTAGGTGAAAAAAACACGGCCCGGGAGAGGCAATTTCCACCTATTGGGACGACATACCGTGTCTAATGTTAAGCACGGTAATCCCCACACCGGGTCTCCGTTGAATCAGAGATCACAGACAAACGGTGTCGCTTTAAACCTCACGCGGTCAAAGTTGTTTACCTCTTCGTTACCTTTGACGTCACGACACACCCCTGTTTGAGGGGGACGGAACTCCGAGTTATTGGCACCGGAGCCCACCGAACAGATTAGAGCTTGAGAGACGCGTGGCCAACCACAACGGAGGAGACAAATCAAGCCCAAGCGTGATTGGTTGCCGTAGGGGCTGGGGGGGGAAATCCCTCTTTCCCGTAGAGGTCCTAGGGAGGGGGCGGTGCATAACAAAAAAAGAAAAAAAGTAATGGCCATCTATTTGGGTCCTGAAGAAGGAGGGATAGCCTAAATCTCGTCGGAGTATCGTCGCTGTTATTGCGTTATTATCATTTTGGCACGTGCATTTGTCTGTTGAGTGATACCCAGTTGCGTGTTAACCGTTTCCCCCGCAGCTCGTTCGTTGCGCTCGGCTGCAGAACGGTTAATGGGCTGGCTGAACTTGGTGCCGCGTTTTAGGGTTAAAGCAGCCAAGCTAGCCACGCTAACGTTAGCTACTACCGCGGCTGCTGTGAGAGCCAACGTCTGGAAGGGCGTACGAGTTTAACGTTTTCTCCCCGAAGTCTCCACACGTTTCTGAGTTTAGTGCCGCGCGCTCGTCTTCTCTTTCTAAGCTAACCTGCCTCTCGTCAACATGGAGGGGACATACTTTGCAAGAGCATGAAGACGACGACTACGACGAACGACGACTAAAGAGGATTAAAAACAACTCGGTCTTGATGGGGAAAAGTTGAGCTGAGGTATGAAACTCGCACACACAGGAGGAATGTTAAGGTCGAGAGTTGAGTTGTTGTGATTTCAGTCGCTCGAGACTTTAGAAGAAACTGATTTAGCGCAGTTTCACTCTGTGGCTCTATCACGGTGTTTGTTCCCGCACTCAACGCTATATGATTACCCCTGAGTATGTACGTTGCTGTTGAAAATAGTTCAGCGTTACATAAACAAGAGTAACTGCAGGTCAGGTACTGTTGGAAAAGGCCCACTCAGTGACTTGCGTCTTGCACTTTTTTTTGCTTTTCTGTTAAACAGGATTAAGAACTTGGGATAAATTGAAGAAGGGTTTCACGTCTTACCTATTGTGCAAGGACATGCTAAAGCATCAGGTGAGACCTTTCTTTCTCTTTTGTTTTTTAAATCATACTTTGCAATGTGCAATAGTATATTGGTACACTAAGAAATTATGCAACTTTGTTCATACGCAAAATTTCCCATAGTGTCTAGATGTTTTTTTTTTTAACATGGACCCGAGTGATTATAAGTTAATTACCCCATGACAAGTTAAATAAATTTTCAGTGAAAGCGTCAGTAGTTTTTAAATTTTGGAAAGTTACCTAAATCAGTCACAGTCCCAAAACTAAGGTGTGTTTATATGCAAAAGTGAATATCAGGGTTACTTAAAATTTATTGTTATATGTCCCCATAAAAACTTTTACAGAGTGAAAATATTAATATTAAATTGCTGCTTTCTTATTCACCTTTAATAACAAACTGATATCAGCTGACATTTTATTGGCTCAATAAGAACATGATAAGATACTGAGAAGCTGCAGTGACTTGATGTACTTGGTGTACAATTCAGCTTTCCTGTCACATAGCTTACAGCTATAGTGTTCCTGTGCTACTACTGTTATGTGAGCATGGGAGCAGAATCCCTTTCACTGTAACACAACACATACTGCTTTCTGCTTGGCTGGAATTATTTATACTACTACACCTTAAGCACTCACATTAATAGTAATGGGGAATGGAGCCATTTAAGAATAATGACACCATTAATTAACACAAGCCTCCTGTCTCTTTCAAGTCTGAAATTTTAACAACCTTCTGCTCACAGGTTGCCTACCACTGTTCTTCATTTAACTAACTTATGGGTCCAGGTAAAACTAATAGCAAGGGGTATATATACTGCTTATTTTCCCAGTGGGCTCACATTTATCCATTTTTGATGAAAAAATGGGAGATACACACTTGTTCACTTTATTACATACATATAGCTGTAAATTCTATTCCAGGCCAATACACCAGCTCTTAGACATTTACAAAATTTCAGTTTTTGTAAATTTTGTCTAAGGTGATGATTCTACTTTATTATGTTTATTATGATGCCAGGTCTCTCTTGGAAATGGGGCAGGGATAGCTCAGTAGGTAAAGTGGTCGCCCCATGATCGGAAGGTCGGCGGTTCGAATCCACTTAACGGCTACCCTGAGTTACCCCTGAGCAAGGTACCGTCCCTACACACTGCTCCCCGGGCGCCTGCTTAGTGGGCTGCCCACTGCTTCACTGAGTGAATGGGTCAAATGCAGAGAAAAACAAGTAATTTCCCCATGGGGATCAATAAAGTATCCATTATTATTATTATTAAATGAGTTTTTAATCTCAGTGAAAATTTAACCTGGATAAATAAAGGACTAATAAAATAATTATAGAAATCAGAGTGGATTTTATTTCCACAAAATGTATGACTTCAATAGTAAACCTAAAATAGAAACTGTCCGCCTTTTGATGTCAACAGAAACTCAGAAGGTTGTAAAATTAGTGTTTTTGGATTAGACTGGATTTCTATTGAGTCTCTAATAAAGCAGCCTGTTAATGTATCAGCGTACACAACTCACATTGTGAAATAAATGGTCTGTCTCTTTCCAGTGTCTTAACTAACATATTATTAATGATGTTCTGAATTCAAACAACTTGGAAATTTACTCAAGAACCGATATTATTTGGGTCAGGGCCTGAACTCAACCTAAATCAAGACAAACTAGGCTCGGTGACGTAAATCCTTTTTGTTGTAGGACTGAGCACAGACGGTTCGCGGGAAGCTACGAAAAGGGCCTGGTTTGTGTCATTATTTACAGTAACAGGTAGCAGGTTGTTTATGGAGGGGTATGCTGTGGTGATAGCACAACCCATTAGGTCTCCTACACACTGAAATACCCCAGCCCCCTCCTCTTTTTCATGACTAGGGTAATTGGTTGCTTCCTCTTACATGTGACCCTATAGAAAGAGAGAAGCTGCTGTGCTTTGCTGTGAAGACCCACTTATACGTACCTCTGCACATGCACGCTTTTTGACACTTATGTTCTGTTGCCTGTAAGACTAATGAAGTGTTAAGTTCTCACTAATGTCTTTGGGTCCTCTTTTACATCTTGTGGTTGATGCTTTCTAGGCCAGAAGCATCACACAGGTAACATGATGTATATGGAGCGCATCATGCTGAAATGAATTATTCCTGGAAAGCAAACTGTGTCATTGTTTTTAACTGGGGCAGTTTGCGTGTAGTGATTTGTTTGTTTGTTTGTTTTTTCCCTGTTTATTTTAGTATATAAATAGGTAAAGTACAAAATTTTAATGGCATTGTACATTTCTTCACCTTTCAAAATCTGACTTCTTTATAGAAATACAAACAGTGAATTCTTTAAGTTTATGTCTTTTAATAGGACTATTTCCTGAATGAGAGAGAGCAGTTTATGGTGGTTATATAACCTGACATGTCGGCTAAGTGTTTTTGCATCCACCTCACCCACATGTCTGTAGTGTGTCCGGTTCTGTCCAGTTGGATTTTCTGCGTGTGTGACTCCGTGTGCTAGAGAATGTGCATTTTTCTGTCAAATTCAACATAGACATAAACAAGACTTTTGGTGTGTGTTTGAGTGGGCCTCTCCTTGCCTCGTCTCTTTCCCCTCCAGAGTCCAGCAAGGGGCCCAGCATAAGGGGGGCAGCCTGCCGTCACTGCAGCTCTCTCTCTCTCTCTCTCTCTCTCTCTCTCGTTACTGGCCAGCAGAGGGGCCTGGGTGTTGGGGGAGCGTGAGGTGGGGAGGGGGTTACAGAGACCATAGGGCTGGACACGGGACATGGGACCCCCCACCCTTTCCAACCCCAGTTTAGCCCATCCTGTGTGGGGCACAGGTCACCTTGTCATGTGCTATTACTGCAGCTGTAACATGCTCCCTGCGATTGTAGGAAAAGAGCATGAGATAGTCCCATGGAGGCTGCAGGAGGAAGAATGAGAGAGAGGCAAAGTGAATAGACAGGACTGGACCAGTCTGCTCAGCCGGTTGTTTAGCTGCATTACAGACTCTGGTTGTCTGCTTTGTTGTTGTTGTTAGGTCTACGTTGTCCGTTTTCTTTTTCTTTTTTTTCTTTTTTTTTTTGGGGGGGGGGGGGGGGGGGGTTCTATTGTTTTCTCTACACAGTTTCCTGCATTTATTTATTCATTATTTTTCCTAACTTAAGAGTTTTTAACATATATATAATCACAATCTGAGATTATATATCACTAATCTCAGATTGTGTTATTTTCAGACCCACCTTCCTTGTTCCTTCAGTTTCCTTTTTTCATTGTGTGTCTCCCCCCCCCCCCCCCCCCCCCCAAAATGGTATTGTTGGCTTCACTCTATATACCTTTCTAAGCATGAGTCACAAGGCTGTGTATTTCCATTGTAGAACAGTCCACTGTAGCCAGGGTCATTCCAGATCCAGTTTGTTTGATGTGTTAAGTACTCGTAGTGACCCAGCCTGAAGTATGCAGTAAAACTCATTGCCTATATTTTCTCCCTTTTCTCTCTAACTCCCTCAAAAACTCATCTTTGTCCCCCAACCCCCCCCCACCCCCCTTCGTTGGTTTCTCTTTAACTGTATGTTTTTTTTCCCTTTAAGAAAAACTTTTGGCAGAAGAGAACAATTTCAGATTCATTTGTGGGATTGCGTCATGTGATGTAGATGGAGCATGCACATTGGACTGTGGTGCAGGTCCTCCTCTAGTTTACACCCTCACACGCTCCATAGCAATCTCTCTCTTTCTTCCAGTACTGTTATAGGTCTGGATGTGATTCTGACTCTGACTCTTATGTGTTGGGATGTGGTCTGTAAGTTCATTGCTGACATTCTTGGGACGTGATGCCAGAGATTTTTATTTCCCGCTTTCCCCTCTCTCTTCTGTATATCTGGGTGCACTTAAAATGATCCCTTCTTGAAAACGCTGTCTGGGTCCTCCCTGTTACTTGCTTTGTTATATCCTGCCCTGTCCTCAATCACGGTTCATTTCAGCGTCCAGGCTCTAATGGCATCACTTAATTAGGTTTGTTAGATGGTGGGCATGGGTTGAGGGTGTGTTTTATAATCACTTGATATTGACTGAGATGAAAGTTAATCTAACATCTGGGCTGTGTTCCAAATCTTTTTCGCAGCTGAAGTGTTATTTATTTTTCTTCTGTAAGTAACAAGGGCACCTGACAATGAAAACCAATGACCACTCTCCTGTTTGGTAATCACATACTTGTGATGCAGCTGGAAATTCAATGGCAAGAAGAACAGAGGGAAAAAAGTTATCTTATGAGTGATTTTGGACTCTTGCCATGGTCCACATTGGCACTTATCCCTGTATGAATATTTCACAGCAGCTCACACTCCCTGTAGATCCAGTAAGTGTAGCAGAAACACACAGTTACAGATACCTAGAATCACACAGGGGTACACAAAGTGGTGCATTACTATATTAATAATCCTTCATGTTTATTGTGTTACTGCATGTCATATACTAGCTCTTAAGATGTCTGCTCTCTGTGTTCCTCAGATTAACACGATCTGTATTCAAGACATCATATTTGCATTGATTGACATCAAATGTCAACCTGTTAGAAGGTGTAGTTATAGAGGTGGTCATTTGGGACACAAGGATGTGTGTGGTGCAAACACTTTGCACTAATAAATGTGATGTGGTTGTTGCCATTTTCTGAAGAAATTATGCAGACTTTGGTGGGATATTCCTCCAAGTCCTCAGAGTTAAAATCCTGCCAGGTGTTCATTAATTAACATTTAATTAAATGATTTTCATGTGTTAAGGCAAATAAGGATACTCTGTTTTATTGCAAGATGTGATAAATTTTTTAAAATTAATTTATTTTATTTTTTTCGGGCACATTAATGCTAATTCAGACCAGACCACTCACAGTTCTAGACCATTTATCTTAAGAATTGATGAGCTGCTCAACTGCGAAGCATTAAGCATTTCGCAGACAATGCTGGTCTAACCTGGGACCAGTTATAGCATCAGTCTCTGGATTAGGGCTGTTCAATATAACGATATATATCGGATGACGATATAAAAACATCTATCGTTTCATTTTACGCTATCGTTTGTTTCGTGGTGTCGCAAAATAAACTGTTTACGGCAATATTTTTTCATCGTTTTGATGGTCACTGTAGTGGCTATATTAATTTCTTAAAGTTCTCGCTTTCTCTTATATTTAATATAACCACACTACAGACGGACAAGCGCCTGTTTTTATGGGTTGTCGTTAGCAACAACGATGGTAAAACCATCGCATGTCCGCTTGTTTATTTTCCACATAAACCTTTCACAATAAAGCTCAAGATCCTGTTGAGAATTTTCAAAAAAAAAGGAATCCCTTGAAAAAGTATGCAGAGTATTGACGGATGAGAAGCAAAAAAAGAGCCGTCAGGTGCTAAAAAATAAACCTTAGACTCAAACGTTAGAACAGGCTTTTCCCCGCAGCACGCTGTGTAATAAATACTCACAAAGAAAACGGCAGCCGTTACAACCTATGTCTAAAAATGTGTAGTTTCATGCATCGGTTAAAACACTCGACTCCAGGTACAAGACGCCCAGCTGGAAACACTTCACCTACCCGAGATTCACAGAATTTACAGAAAAGATTCAATTTTTTGTGATTTATATCGTTATCGGACGATAGATGTTTTATATCGGGATATGGGATTTTGGTCATATCGCACAGCCCTACTCTGGATTATGAGAAACATGTGTGTCATTTCAGCCATAACGTGAATAAATCAAAGGAGGAAAAGATGAGTCATTGCTCCACTGCATGTTAAGTAGCACTTGTTCTCCCTCAGCTGGTCTTTTGGGTTAAAAGACAGGGAACCTCCCTAGCCTCTCATCCAAAATTGGGGTAATGTCTTTATTTTGCAGCTTTCACCACCCAGTTAAAATGACATGCTAGAGTCAGTTTGTGGTAATGCGCATAATTACTGCGGCCCTCTTCTCTTGCTCATCCTCCACTGCCACTGTATGTCTGACCTCCGAGCTCCAGTCTTTCAGTACATTTTGCTTTTGCCTTTTTTTGTAATTTCATTTCATTTCAAGCAATTATTTCTAAAATGAGAGTTATTCAGTTGTGGAGAGAACAGTGCCAATGGTGCAAAAGAAGCTGCTTATAAGCTTTATAATCAATTTGTTTCTCGGTTTCTATCTCTGTATTAAGGAATTGATTAAAAGTTTTTGTTTTTCATATTTTGAATATTATTGGCTGTTGGATTGTTAGCAAAGACGTGAGGCCCTTGGGATATATATTTTTATGAATTTCTAGGACGTTTAATGATGAAGCAACATATAGTCAGATATATCAGTTAATAGCTGCCCTAGTTATCCTAACCGATCAGTAGAGAAACTTAGTCATCGGTGTGTGTATGCATACAACAACAGATACTAGCCAAATGAGCTCCTTGATTTTAAAATGAGAGTGAAGCAGGACCAGCAGAAATAAATCATACTCTAAATGTGATTCCAACACGAATAGCAAATTGCTTTTTCCCCCCTGATCCTTCTCAAGATGAGGGCCTGTCAAAGATGAGACATGTATTTATATTTAGCCAGTAGTTGAAGTGGCTTATGACTGTGTGTATTTTTAGTCAGCCTTTTAAATGACAAAAACAGGCTGTTTGCGTTGATCGCCGTCTTTGGGACAGTGCTGTGTGCCCGCTCCTCATAGTATTTATTTCTTCCTCATTTCCAAAACAGCAAGCAGGGTACAGTGGGCCATTGTGAGACACAGAGTCACATTGACAAAGAGGTCACCCCTCCTCTACTTGCTGTATATGTCTTTATCTCTTATTGCTCCAATACCCCCACATCTCCTTTCACTCTCTGGCCTGCTTCTCGTCTGCATCCTTCTTGTCCTACGAAACTCACTGCTCGCTTCTGTGGGATGGCATTTCCTCTTTATGAGTGCAAACAGCCATTCACAGGGAAATAGATGGGAACTCATCTAAATGATCCTTGTAGTTAGGTGTAACTGAAACATAAAGAAAGGGAAAAGATTTGTATCCTGTGATGTTCCCAACACCAAGATTAAACGAAGATTATGGAATCCAGCGGAAATTGTGCAACAACAAAACCGTTTGATGTTACACTGTTAAACCCATATTTTTGTACTTATGACTAAGTAGTGGTTTAGCAAAGGGCAAAGCTATGAATTTGTGCATGTACACTGCAACTATTGCTTTGGAGACAGACCACATTCAATAAACAACCCAGGCAGCATAAGAGATTCAAAGTATTTTAAATAAACCAGTGGAGGTGTCTAGATGAGCATGTCAGACTATAGTTTTCTTTTTCTTTTAGCTGAGGTAAACTTATCCCTGTTTGTACTAGTCATACGGCTGAGATGGGTGACCTTAATTGCCATCAGTACCACATAATTTCGCACAGAATATGTACAGCCTTCTGTGTCATTTACTGACTGTCCTTGTTTTACCTCCTCGTGTTCTTTTTATATTTAGAGCTTTTGCCACAAATATACAATACATTTCAAATTCATAGTAACTCCCTCTTTCTCAAGCCCTGCTTCATTTGATTTGCCAAGATGGCAGTCCTGATGCAAATCATAACATGAAATTATGTTGTCTTGTGCTTATTCTATGCACAATTGCTTAGCCTGTTCTTTAAAAGGGAGCGAATTGTAAGTAAACTTGTAGGAGGATAAAAGCAGCCTTAACATTAAGATAAAATTAATCTATTTTTTTCCCCCTTAACATTTCTCCTTCTTTTCTGCCCTGGAAATTAAAAGAAAAGGATGAACATCAACTGCACCAGATCAAAAAAGAATAAAAATGGCTTCTATAAGATGGTAAACTGTGATGGAGGATGTAGCCAGCATGACATCACCCACTGGTTTGTGGACTCTAATGTTGAAGCCTAAGGCTGAGCACTGTGGCTCTTGCCTTGTGTTTTGAAACCAGACATCACAAGCAAGGGGATGATGTTGGGGTTTTTTGTTGTTGTTTGTTACATTTTTTTTTTGTCTTTTTTCAGGCTAAATAGGACCATTATTTATAAAATGAAAAACAGCTTGTGTTCAGTAAAATTTGAAACAAATGATTATAACTATACACTCATTAGTATCATAAATCAAATGAGCATTTGGGTAATTTTTCTCAGATCTCTATTCAGTTGGCACTTTTGAAATGGCTTCATTGGCTTCATTGGCTGTGTCCATCGTTTATATACAGTAGGATAGTTTTTTTCCTTCTTCCTGCTAAGATAACAGCAGAGGCAACACGGTGATGTTTTTGAATAACTCGTGCAGCCATGTCATGGTTGATTAGATGCACCTTGTATGGAAAAAAGGTAAAAGCATTGCTAGACCGCCCCCGTCTCCAAAAGCACAACACTCTGCTCTGTGCATAATAACAGTGAAACAAGTAACACATTGACTTTAAGTTTATTCTAGTTCTTATGAACCCTTCGTCTATTGCAAGATATTCCCACCTAGTAACAAAAACAAGTATGCTAGAAAACACGAAGTTAAAATATAAGGATTTGAAAAATCTGACTTGGTTCTTTTGCAGTGCAAACTGGGCCTTGAATCCATTGTCAACTGCACACCTGTAAAGTTGTGTATCTGCACCTTTCAAGGCTGTGATAGTATTGCTTTGAAAAAAAATTGTCCTCCAGAAGATGGACTTTGACGTGATCATTTTGCCATGATGACAAACAGACTTATTCTGAAGGGGAAAACAATACCATCTACGCTGTTGCAGCACGTAATTGTGAAAACCTACATCACCTACACTGCAAGGTGAATGGTCAGATAAAAAACTTTTAAACTTTACTGTTTAACACTTGAGAGTTTTAGTGTAAATATATCAGAAATGCTTGGTGTAATGACTGTTTGGTAGGAACAGATTCGATTACTCAGGCATTTGTCAGTAGCAGCAGCTACACAAAAAAGTCAGTATATTACATACCGTAATTGTTGGGCTATAAGCTGCTACTTTTTGCACAAGCTTTGAACCCTGCGGCTTTTAGTCAGGTGCGGCTTTTCTATGGATTGTCCATGATTTTTGTGATATCGTAAGAGGATTTGTTTTGTTTGTTCCGCTGTTGTATGGCACTACGTTGCCTGGCGGAAGGGCATGTGATCAGACACACAGTATCGGGGTTCAAGAGTGGTATGTTGGTCACATGTCCGTCCGCCAGGCAACATAGTGCCGTACGAAGTAGCGCGAAAAACAAACTTCAAAGTAGCGCTACGCGTTCAGTGGGAGGCGTGGATGATGAGCGGCGATAAACTTACGAAAAGTAAGTTATGCCCAACTCCACCAGTGGATTCTGACAGCGTGGAAAAGTGTGAAAACATCCACGATCACCAACGGATTTCGAAGGGCTGGACTGCTGCATGATGGAGAGGAGGACACCGCCACGGCCCTTCTGAGGGTGTTCAACTCTGACACTGACAACGAGGATTTCTTTGGTTTTGAAAGTGACAACGAAGGAGAGAAGCGGAGAGTGGATGACGAAGCCACCCTGAGCCTGTTCGTTTCCGACACTGGAGAAGAGGACTTTGGTGGTTTTAGTGCGCAGGAAGAAGAGAAAGATGGTGGTGAATGACTGACTTTTCTTCTTGTTAAAGCTGTGTCACTGCACCTGAGCCTAAAAGGTAGGCCGAATCTATTTTTCTGGTGTGCTGTAGGTTATTGTTATGTACTACATTTGTTACTCATTTATGAAGCACAGTACATGTTTCGCACTTGTAATTACCGCTACTTGTACATATACCTAAAAAGTTATGCAAATATTTACCCATAACTTGTTTTTCAAAATATTAATAAAAGTGTGTCGTTTGTGTCTCCAAACAGCCATCTCTTTCCTGACAATTCGCTTTGTGCATATTCTCTTACATATGATAAGTCAACATTGAAACACCTGCGGCTTT
Organism: Rhamphochromis longiceps; assembly: GCF_057381845.1. NCBI lineage: Eukaryota > Metazoa > Chordata > Actinopteri > Cichliformes > Cichlidae > Rhamphochromis > Rhamphochromis longiceps. The sequence goes on from NC_140561.1 coordinate 16,722,410, forward strand.
TAGTCAGGTGCAGCTAATGTATGTACAAAACAGGATTTTCCCCTGATTTTAGCTTGTGCGGCTAATATTCGGGTGCGCTTTGTAGTCCAGAAAATACGGTATGTAATTTTGAATTTGTTGTTTAGGGTATGAGGTCTGATAGCATTAATAGTTTTTCTCATATGTTATGGGAAAATGATTTAATATACTTTAATATAATTTAATTGAGGTTAATAAGGCTAGTACATACATGATACTCTGCACCAGGGCCCATTAAAGTCATCAAAAAGTAACCTGGAGATTTTTTGTTGTTGTTGTCAACTACACACAACTTTAACACCAAGATTTTCTTTGGGTTACTGCAGCCCAATGACAGTTTGAACTAATGCAGCGTCTTTATATTCTTCAATTATGAGGAAAATGTGATATTTGGACTGTTGCTGAAAATAACTTGAAACCATCTTGCAGTGGTTCAAATGATTTTTCCTTCATAAACTTGAATCAGCTAGTGCAGATGCTCACTTATTTGCTGTTCAGAAAAGCATTTATTCTAATAATGCTACAATAAGATCATATCAGGAGATTTAAGTAATTCAGAAATTTATACGGTCTAATCTAGAAAACCACACATCGATCCTGCAGCTGTGGGATGACCTGCTTAATGAAGAAGAAAGAAATCTGCAGTGTCTGAAAGTGCATTTTAAGAGTTGTGTGCGATTTAGCAATAATGGGATAGAGTAGGAGGAGCTGAGCTCCTGCACAGCTCTCAGCTCCACTGAGCTGCTGCCTGGTTTAACCCTACCTTTGAGTTAAATTACCATAGATTGTTTTGTTTTGTATAAATCTGTTACACTCACTGTTTGGTAAGATATAATGTGTCAGGAAACAAAGATGGGTGCACATCAACCCATTTTTCGTTTATCAATACCTAGCAGACAATTTTATTTTCAGTTGTTTCAGCGAGAAGATCCCATTACTTACTGCCGTGTGGGGGAAATTACAGTTCAATTTAAAGTTCAATCATTCGTTTTATTATGAAAATAATATTTTGCGTTGAGGCAAAGAAGAAAATCTGAGTCAGCAAAAATCGGTATCAGCAGTTTATAACTCCAAGAAAAAAAAAAATCACTTAAGAAAACTGAAATCACTTTCTCTTTTGTTATATTTTATTGGCTTGAAATCTATCACAGGTTCTCCAGTAGTCATTTGGGAGTTGCTCCAAAATCAAGTCAGTCTCTGTAGACTACCATCATAAAATGAAAAAAGACAAAAACAGTGTGATAACAGGCTGCTAGGGAATCGGTTTTAGATGGCTGATTTCCACCGTCATAACAACGGTAGTGTGGTCGTTTTGACTAATAAGTGTCCCGACTAGAGCAGTGTGATATGACCAAAAATATTTATCATGATATACATTTGAAAATTTGCGATAACGATATAACTGACGATATAATTGACACTAGACAAAATACTTTACAACTCCACAACTTTATTAGTGCAAAAAACCCCATCAATGTATTTTCACTTAAACAAGCAGCTGTTTTTTTTATGTGCATTAAAGTCATATAAAAATTTAACAGTGCAAATGCAAATTCCTTGCTGACAGTTTAACCAAAAGGCATTTCCAGTGGAAACTGGCCGACATATCCTCAGCATAACCATGTATAATATCCACAAAACTTAAAAAGAGGTATTACACACACAACACGGTAATATTATGTTGAAGCACAGTACGTATCACTCCACGAGGCGCCTGCCTAATATAGCCGTAATGCTCCAACAATCCATCAAGCGGTGCGGGTTCGTAGCTTAGCAAAGTCGCACTAAAACACTTGACAGATATTCGAGCACCATGTACCACATAAAATCGTTTCGAGGTCAGTAAACACAACCAGAATTCATACATAAGGCACATGGGATTATGAGGGGCACTGTCAATTTTCAGAAAAATTAAAGGATTGATTTTAAGTGTGCCATATTTTCCAAACAACACGGTAATAACGACGGCCTGCTAGCATGCGCTACCAAAAATAGTGCTTTGTTGTGTATCTGACGGATGAAAGCTAAACCAGTTCCACACCACTGAAGTTGCAGCATTTTTACAAACCAATTATGGTTCATCTGTTTCATTTAACGATCCACTATCGCTCTTCTCATTCTGCGTCGCCGACATGTGCGTATGTAAACAAAGGCACTGCGCATGCGCGTTTTACCCATATTCTGTCGCAATATGTCATTTTCCTATCGTTGCCCAAAATTACACTGGTATTACCGTGAACGGTATGATATAGCCCAGCCCTAGTCCTGACACATGCAACGTTCTTCCCTTCTCTAGATAAAGTTGCTGAACTGTACCTCACAACCATGTTTGTGCTGTTGCTACCTTTTGGAGCATTAATAATGGACTTAGGTACCACATTTTATGTCTTGCTGTGTATACATATAATGTAGGACAAGCACATTCTAGCCTTTGTATTATTCTTCTACTTGGGACTAGAAGAATGAAGTATGCCTGTGCATTTCACCTGTTCAGTTTGTGGGTACAACTTGCTAAACGAGTTAGCACTTCGTTCTGATGTTTAAATATTGTAATTTCTGGCTCTCAAGAATATTGAGGAAACCAAAAGGTTAACTTTACAGCCTTTCACAAAAAAATGGTTAATGTCATTGTACAGAGTTATATCTTGCAATGTCCATAATGTCTTCTTTTACCCTTTGCCTCAACTCTGTAAGCAAATCAGTGTTATACTTTATACCACTGTAACACACAGTGTAGTATACTATTTTGCATGATTACCACAGTGACAGATTTGATTGATGGCAAGCGGCATACACACAATATGTATATCATTCAAGAGTGAGACGTTCAGTAGAAGCCCGAAGCTACAAAACTTGCCGCCTGGCTTTGCGTGCCCAATACTGGAATGACTACAGATCTGGTCTAATAACCTGATGCATTATTTAGAGCTCTCTCAATTCTACTGTGCATTTAGTGTAATGGCCTGTCAAGCCTGAATGCAATCACAGAAGGCTGACTTCAGTGATCATTTGATGATATAGTGAAGCAAATGGGCATTTTGTTTCACAGTGAGTAATGAGTGTGAATGTGTACTGGGAGTAGTTTTCCTGTGTTCAGTAGAACTTGTTTTATGTTTTGTGTGTGTGTTTTTGTTTTTTCTGTAAAGGTCTTTTCTCATTTATACTGGTCATAATTGTGTAATATTACATGACAGCACTCACAGCTTTGTGGTTCTTATACTAGACCCGTGAAAAGGATTATTATAAATTTTAATCAGCCATAGCATTGCTTTTTTCTGCTGAATCATGGAGTATTCTTGGTTTTTGATAATGTATCACGTTTCCAAATACCAGCAGGACTTCTAAAGGCTTTTTTTTTTTTTATGACTGTATGTGAGAAAGATCAGCACCACGAGACCCCCCCCAGGGACATTGCATTGCCTGGATGTGATTTCTTTGTTTAGGAGTTAGTCCTTCCATCTACTGGCACTGCAAAACTACCAGAGGATATAACTTTTATAACACATACCTATGAGAATTTTAGGGGCAAAGATTGCAACAACATAAGGTTAACCCAGGTGGTATATGCATCTGTGGATTTGTTTGGTTTGCTTTGGAAACAGCCTCTTCAAATGTGTTTTGGGTCATTCTGGTGTTTGCAAACAAAATCCGGAATCCTGGCCAGCAAGGGTAATGCTCATTATTTTGGATACATGGAGCCCCAGTGCTTGAAATGTAAAACCTATGTTCATTTATATTTTCATCATCTGGATATCAAGCATAGCCATGTAATAAATAACCTGGGGGCACTGTCACATAGACATGAATTTTGTTAATGTTTGGTCATATGATTGATGATTAGCGCAGCTTTATAGGCCAACAGTCTCTGAAGGACCTTTGAGACAACTTGTTTACTTTGCACTCAGAAAGAAAGGGATGTGAGAAAGGGGAGGTGGGAAAAGAAACACAAGCTATGCACTGAGACGACAGAGAACAACAAGAGTTTAGGCACACCCTGCCTAGTCTGTCACTATAGACTAGTTGGAATAACAAAACAGGGTCGCCACAGTATTCGTAGAAGCTTTTTCACAACCAGTATTGTGTGATGGTAAATACTCTCCAGCTTTCACACAAAACTACTCCATTTTAGTCTAGGTATAACTATTTTCTTATGTAGGATGCGAAACATTGCTCAGTTTTCTTTATATCACCTCGCTGGGGCTCACTGTTTCAGAAGCGAGGCTGAAAAGTCTGAAAAGTTGTCTGTTGTCTGCCTGTGGTCTGTTGTTTATCAGACGTTTGTGTGACCATCTGCTGAATTGGCTAAACAAATATTTGTTGACAAGTCTTACTGTACCATAGCACATATTCCTGGTTAAGGCATGTGGTCTCTGTTGAAGCTACTGTAGACACTTGATGCATGCAAAGAACAAGGGCAATGACTAGACCCTCTGTTTTATTCTGCTTTTGACCTTTTGTTGTAATGAAGACTAAACGTCCTTAATGAAATTGGACCAGGAGTTAGACCTTCATTTAACAAAACACCATTAATATTCACAGTTGAACTAACAGAAAAGCAACAAAAGTCGCTGAGACTTTTGGGCTGAATATTGTTTCTTAATTACCTGTGAATGATGAAGGACTCCGTCAAACTTTTTTATTATTCAGGTATGTCAGTGGCTGTTTTTCTTTTCTTTTCTTTAGGGTTTTTTTTTTGTTTGTTTGTTTTTTTTAAGGAAGAGGGTTACTGGTTTACTTACCCTCCCTTTCCTTCACACACTTTAATCATTTTATCTCACTTTAACTGTAGAGTGCACGCAAAAAAAGAAATAAGAAAGAAGCTTTGTGAAAAAGACAGTCATCGGTTGTTCATGAGGATTCTAGCCTTGTGGTGACATGTAGTTTTTTCTTCTCCTCAGAGTCAAATTACAGAGATTCAGCATTTTGAAGTTTAACAAGTTTTTTTTGTTGGTTTTTTTATATTCAATTCATATGTCTTCATTTTTTCTCCTTGGACAAAAACATAGAATTAATTTTCCCTGCAGAGAGTAGGATGAGGTGTTGCAGTCCTAAAAAAAAAGGGCCAAAGATTAAATTTAAAAAAACAAAGTGTTTCACTTTTTACAATCAAATAATTGAGAGACAATTAAAAATCTGACAGTGGAACTTTATTTTTATTATCTGTGTTCTCAAATATGTAGTGTTGTGCGTCAGTGTAAAAAATTAAATTAAATTATTAAGTAATATAAACATAATCAAATATCAAATCAAATATAATCAAAGTTTATCTATGCACATAAATGATGGAATTTAAAGCCATGCAGAAATTACAAGTTGAAAGCAATGCAAGAATTAAAGAATAAAAGTGCACAAAATGTAAAAGCAGATTCTGTATCTGAAATTCAACAGTCCCTTTAAACTGCTACATCTTTAGCTGACTTTTGAAGAAATTCACTCATTGGGCAGATCTTACAGATCCAGGTAGAGAATTCAACAGATCAGGTGCCTCAGCCTGAATAGCTGCACCACCCCGGGTCCTTAGCTGGTTGTTGGGCAAGCGTGTCGATTTTTCTTTTCTTTCTTTTCTTTTTTTTCTTGTGTGTGTGTGTGTGTTAATTGTTGCATACAGTTTCTACAGTGTTGTTTACTGTGTCTTTTTGTTTCCCCTTTTCCTCCTTTGATTTCATCTCTCTTTTTAGTGATGGAGCCCACGGTTGTGAGTACGTCCACTGTGGCCGCTGATGAGTTCGATAGGAATGTGCCACGAATCTGTGGTGTTTGTGGCGACAAAGCCACTGGCTTCCACTTCAACGCCATGACCTGTGAGGGCTGCAAGGGCTTTTTCAGGTACAAAAATTGATGGTTTTAATTTTCGCCTGTGCAGATATAACGTTTGTGTGGCCAGCAGAAAAAAAAAGCTCAAAATGATTGGAAAATATTGCATAAGTTACTGACACATGTACACACAAGTTGCATATATAATGGCTACTCAGATGCTTATATTATGATATATACAGTGGGGCAAAAAAGTATTTAGTCAGCCACCGATTGTGCAAGTTCCCCCACCTAAAATGATGACAGAGGTCAGTAATTTGCACCAGAGGTACACTTCAACTGTGAGAGACAGAATGTGAAAAAAAATCCATGAATCCACATGGTAGGATTTGTAAAGAATTTATTCGTAAATCAGGGTGGAAAATAAGTATTTGGTCAATAACAAAAATACAACTCAATACTTTGTAACATAACCTTTGTTGGCAATAACAGAGGTCAAACGTTTACTATAGGTCTTTACCAGGTTTGCACACACAGTAGCTGGTATTTTGGCCCATTCCTCCATGCAGATCTTCTCGAGAGCAGTGATGTTTTGGGGCTGTCGCCGAGCAACACGGACTTTCAACTCCCGCCACAGATTTTCTATGGGGTTGAGGTCTGGAGACTGGCTAGGCCACTCCAGGACTTTCAAATGCTTCTTACGGAGCCACTCCTTTGTTGCCCGGGCGGTGTGTTTTGGATCATTGTCATGTTGGAAGACCCAGCCTCGTTTCATCTTCAAAGTTCTCACTGATGGAAGGAGGTTTTGGCTCAAAATCTCACGATACATGGCCCCATTCATTCTGTCCTTAACACGGATCAGTCGTCCTGTCCCCTTGGCAGAAAAACAGCCCCATAGCATGATGTTTCCACCCCCATGCTTCACAGTAGGTATGGTGTTCTTGGGATGCAACTCAGTATTCTTCTTCCTCCAAACACGACGAGTTGAGTTTATACCAAAAAGTTCTACTTTGGTTTCATCTGACCACATGACATTCTCCCAATCCTCTGCTGTATCATCCATGTGCTCTCTGGCAAACTTCAGACGGGCCTGGACATGCACTGGCTTCAGCAGCGGAACACGTCTGGCACTGCGGGATTTGATTCCCTGCCGTTGTAGTGTGTTACTGATGGTGACCTTTGTTACTTTGGTCCCAGCTCTCTGCAGGTCATTCACCAGGTCCCCCCGTGTGGTTCTGGGATCTTTGCTCACCTTTTTCATGATCATTTTGACCCCACGGGATGAGATCTTGCGTGGAGCCCCAGATCGAGGGAGATTATCAGTGGTCTTGTATGTCTTCCATTTTCTGATGATTGCTCCCACAGTTGATTTTTTCACACCAAGCTGCTTGCCTATTGTAGATTCACTCTTCCCAGTCTGGTGCAGGTCTACAATACTTTTCCTGGTGTCCTTCGAAAGCTCTTTGGTCTTGGCCATGGCGGAGTTTGGAGTCTGACTGTTTGAGGCTGTGGACAGGTGTCTTTTATACAGATGATGAGTTCAAACAGGTGCCATTCATACAGGTAACGAGTGGGGGACAGAAAAGCTTCTTACAGAAGACGTTACAGGTCTGTGAGAGCCAGAGATTTTCCTTGTTTGAGGTGACCAAATACTTATTTTCCACCCTAATTTACGAATAAATTCTTTACAAATCCTACCATGTGAATTCATGGATTTTTTTTCACATCCTGTCTCTCACAGTTGAAGTGTACCTCTGGTGCAAATTACTGACCTCTGTCATCATTTTAAGTGGGGGAACTTGCACAATCGGTGGCTGACTAAATACTTTTTTGCCCCACTGTATGTATTATGATATAAAGTATAGTCGCTGCCCACAGCTTCTCACACACACACACACCAGCTGACAGCATTCGTGTCCACACTAATGCTCGGCAGCAGGCCGAGAATACAAACGAGCCCATTCCTGTATTTAATGTCTTGGCTACTCCTTGCTCATTGATACAGACATGAGTTTCCAATTTCTCCAAAGACGAAACTGGAGCAAGTCATGATTTTGTGCCAGGCTTGTGTGTGTGTGTGTGTGTGTGTTTGATGTGTCCGTGCAGTTCCGCCTGTTTCTCTCAGCAGTGTTGATATATATAACGGGAGGGGAGGGGGAAAAAAAGACGGATGTTTAATAATCTCCTTCCTCGGCTCGCTGATAGCCCTTGTTTGAACTTTCACGAAGCACGTGTTTTTGCTCACATCTGTGTATACATTTTCATACATAAATGTCCATTACCGAGTAAATCATTGTGCCTTGCATCACCGTTTGGCAGGACAAATTTTTGTCCCGTAGATTGCCTTTGACTTACTTTTAGTCAGTCTCAGACTTGAAGGTCAAAAATATTTATCTGGGTCTGATGGCCTAGATAAAGTATGTTGAGCAAGCAATAGTCAGTTTATGTTGTTGATTTTCTAAGAAGTCAGTAATAAAAAGCACGTGAGGCTACCAGGTGGAGGAGGTCGTTGACGGTGTGTAACTAGACACAGTATATACAGAACTTTTACTTTTACTTTTAATTCAGAAATAAAATATAAAATGTTTAATATAAAATCTAAAATTTCTTGCACTCATTTATACACTAAATGGCCATTTTATTAGGCATGCCTATAAAATCTAATGCAGTCAAGTGCAACAACTCTGCCATCCAGAGGTTATATTAGATTTTCTCGACAGGGTCATAAAAATTGTAAGGATTTTTTTTCTTAAATGACCTGTACAGTAGCATTACAGCTGATAATAACTAATAACAAGAAAGAGTATGGATTTGTGAAGCCTTGGAGAAAAAAGATGAACAGAAATACTAACTGCAGTTACTTTCTATGTTAATGTCCCAAAAAGCTATTTATTTATTTATTTATCTATCTATCTGCAGTTAAAGCAGAGACGCTTAAACACCACAGTCAATATGTCTTAATAGGCAGATATGAAGTATGTGGACTGAGGTGATTGCTCAAGAATAATCAATGTATCGAGGCAGGAATTCATTTTTTCCCCATTTGATGTTTTTTTTGTTTGTTTGTTTGTTGTTAATTAATTGTTATGTTATTCTAAAAGCTTAATACTTCTTCTGTTATCAAGTTGAAAACTGATATTCCCAGCACCCTTTGATTATAATCCGAGGAACCTTTCTCTCAGGGAAATGATAAGAAGTCAACAAAGATCTTTGAATTTGCAGATTCTCACTTGACTGACAGGAAATCGTATTGCACGTGCCCCCTCTGCACTAAAGAGTAGCAGCACCTGTGACCCCCGTAGTGGTCATGGGTATATTCCGCCATGTATGTTTAATATTATGTTGTGAAAGAAACAGACCACCGATGCTGTTCTTAACAGTGTTGTAAATCATTTATTGTTTCAGTAGCCCCAGCATCAGTGTTCTAACCTGGCAAAATGACAGATGTCAGTTTTTTCCCAACATCCAGTTACCACAACCTGTGCTGCTGTAATTTATTTATGAAGCTTCTCCATTTTGTTTTTGTTGGAGATGATTCTGCTGTCTTCTAGTGTTATTATTCAGGTCATTACATTTAATCAATCTGCCCTTCCACCTTCTTAAATACAGCTGTTTTTAAATTGCACAAAGACGGTAACCTGTTTAGTCAGCATTTTTATTGTTCGGTATCTTTTATTTATTTATGTAAAAGACGGGGGAAAAGTACAGAATTTCTTGATGTCTTGTAATTCTCTCAAAATAATTTGTCAAAAGGTTTCCACATTGCCTTAGCAGTTGAATTCAGCCAAACACTTTTAAGGTTCTTCTTCTCTTTCTCTTTAAAAATAAATAAATAAATAAATAAATGTTGTATTAATTTAATTCTTTGATTTTTATTTTTGTGCGCTAACAGACTTCATTATGTTTGTATTTTAATATACTGTGTAATGTGTACAATATATTTAGGCGCAGTATGAAGCGCAAGGCCACCTTCACATGTCCCTTTAACGGCAGTTGCACCATCACCAAGGACAACAGGCGCCACTGCCAGGCATGCCGCCTCAAACGGTGTGTGGACATTGGCATGATGAAAGAGTGTAAGTATGACAGGTCACCCATTTGTCTTCAGTTACTGGCCCAACCCGCATATGTAGGTGGATTCAATTTGGGTTCAGATTGCAGTTCTAATAAACCAGGTTATTAATTATTGAAGTCAAATCATTTCTATTTAAATGGCACATAAAACAAAAAAACAACAAAAGTTGACCTAAAATGCTTTCCAATTGAGCTATTAACATTTTAAAAAGATACATAGAAAGCATAAAAGCCACAAAAAGAAACAAAATAATTAAGATTAAAAGCATAAATTACAATAATTATATAAATAAATAAATGAATAAAACTTCTCTTATTAAAAAACAATCAGTTCTTCTTTCTTGAAATAACTGCATAGCACATGGGCTTGAAAATGAAGCCACAAGCCTTTGTTCCCTGGATGCCGGACCTCACACCAATCCAGGATATAATGTTGGAATCCCGGACCGCCCAAGACCGACTTCCTACTTTGAAAAATGTACACATTGTGTACAGATTTGTGTGTTAGATACATTAAAGCATTCTTGTTTCTTTTTATTGAATTCACAGTAAAATGTACACATGTGGTGTTTGCTACCATGGGGGCTTGCTGTCCTGCTTGTAACCATTATGTAATGTTTGGTCTGAGGTCAAGTATCTCTGGGTCTTTGCTCCTTTAGTGTTTACATATTTCATTTGAACTAACAGTTCCTCCTCACATTGTGTACAGTAAGTATACTCCATGTGAAGTTTAAACACCTAATGTACCGTCTAGCCAGGGTTCTTCTTTCCACACACTGCTGTTTGTTTTTATAGTCTGTAAATAGCAGATATGTGTTTTCTTCTCTTCTGCTAATATCCGGATATTGTCCAAGTCTCTCCCTGCCAACCAAATGTCCCACTCCCTCCTCCAATAAAAAAAAAAGTTTCTTGTAGCGGCAACAACACTTCACTTTATTGCATGTGAACAGGAGCCAGTGTCGTTGCTGTTGCTGTTAAAAGTGAAAAAACAAAACAAAACCAGCAGCATGTTGTTGAGAGCCAGTTCTCTCTCTGCCTCTCTCTCTGTTTCTGTGAGCTAATTCAGTGGCTTGAACAACAAGGAGCGGACAGAACAAAGACAATGCATTCAGTTGTTCAGTGCAGCAGGGGTCTCCATATGGACCCATCCCCAGCCTTTCTCTTCCTCCAGAGAACAACAGACACCCTTTACCCAGCACAACATTGACATAGCTGTCAACACAATGTAGCACACAAATCCAGACTGAAAAGCTTTAAAAGTGGTGTACCTTAGAACTTCTGTTACTATAACTTTTTATACATTTCTTCATTTTTCCCAGTTTAACCCCAGATATTTCCTATTCTTTCTTTGCATTAATGTTGTCTTTGTATATGTGTATGAGCTTAACTGTCATGCAAAGAATTTATTTGTGCACTTTTCTTCTCTTTTGCTGACAATTCTCACACTTTCTCTCGATCTTCCCTATCCAGTCATTCTGACAGATGAGGAAGTGCAGAGGAAGAAGGACCTGATTCAGCGGAGGAAGGATGAGGAGGCACAGCGCGAAGCGGAGAAAGAGGCACGGCGACCCAGACTCACCGAAGAACAGAGTCAGATCATTGCCACGCTGGTGGAGGCTCACCATAAAACATATGACGACTCCTATTCTGACTTCGGCCAATTTAGGGTTTGTGTCTTCATCAAATTAACATCATCCAGTCAAACATAGTTCACCTTATTTTACCATAATGGTTTTAAATTGATTATTGATTAATGAAACCCTAACCCAGTTTACATAAAAGTTTGGATTATTTTACAGCAGAAAAATAGCGTACTTTTAGATCAAATGCTTGTCTATTTTTTAATTTTTGCTGCGTGAAACCTTTACATGTGCCCTTTTCTCCTGTCTAGCCCCCTGTGCGTGAGGGCCCAGTGACACGAAGCGCTAGCAGAGCTGCCTCTCTCCACTCCCTGTCTGATGCCTCCTCTGATTCTTTCAGTCACTCTCCAGGTAAAATTCACATTCTGTGAAGACTTCGCTGGCAATCAAGTGAAAGCAGTGTCTTTCCAAAAACGAGAAAAAGGCTACAATTATAAGATATTAAAGCAGAAATTACTAATGGCTTGCAGTCAGAAAACACCCTTTTTTCCCCTCTTTCTGGTAGACATGTTTTGGGAAAATTACTAAGAGTGAACACCTGACTTGGAAAAGGATTTCATTTTCCAGTTCAGTTATTTTCACGTTAACTTATATAATCTGCTTTACTGGGAATTCAGTGGAAATCGTGTGAATTACCTGCACTCCTCAGACACCTGGCTTCTCAGTTCATTACTGCATATGTCAGTAATGGTGTGAGCACAGCAAGGGTCATGTGCCTTAGCACCGGCACACAGCAGAGACGGATAGCTCAAAACAACCACAGCAAGCTCTGAAGCTTCCTATGTTCTCGGAGTTGCACTCAGAGGATATTCAGCGCACTTCCTGTTAGCTTAAAGTCGTAAAGCTTCACCAACAAGCCCTCTCTGTTTTCACAACTGCTTTATCTCTGAGTGCATATTCACACTGAAATGGTGTGAAATTGTTGCATGCCGTCATGTGACCACTTTACTCTTCTTGCTTCATGTTTGATCTCTTTCTTTCCCCCCCCCCTCTCTCTGCTCTCTGTGTTATGATCACTGCAGAGTCAGTTGACACCAAAATGACTTTCAACAACCTGCTGATGATGTACCAGGATCAGGGCAGCAGTCCTGACTCCAGTGAAGAAGAAGGCTCCAGCTTTTCTATGCTGCCCCATCTGGCTGACCTGGTCTCCTATAGTATTCAGAAGGTCATCGGCTTTGCCAAGATGATTCCCGGTTTCAGGTACATGCGTGCACTCTGACTGATGTCAGTCAAAAGAATCAAGAGTGTTTTCTGATTAACCTGACTCCAAGGCCTTTAGTGCAGCCAAAAAATGTTCTTAGTAATTATAAAACGATGTTAAAATGTCAAGAAAGGCTAATTAAATTAGAATAATTACTAAATAACATTACAATAATTGACATCTGACCAATTTTGTTTTTAGGTTGCTGATTTTTTTTTTCATTTATTCATCTGTGTGTCTCATGGCAGACAGTAAAGTCACTGACAGGAAGAAAAGAGATTTTAAAATGTTCTTGATTTTTTTTTAGCAGTTTGGTATCCTTCACATTCCAAACTGTATGTGAAGCAGTTTCGTCACATACCAAACAATAACAATAATAATATTTATATTTATAACGAGGTGCAATAATAATTAATGTGCAATAATAACAGTGTGCAATACACATACACTTATTCTTCTTTTTTATACTAAGTTAATATACTGTGTTGTGTTGTTTGTTGCGTTGTGATGTGTCATATTGTGTCGTGTTGTGTTATATGTAGTGCCGACGTAGGACAGTTTTCCAATTTCATTGTACTACTGTACTATGCATGACTGTGCAATGACAATAAAGAGTTATCTTATCTATCTTATCTTAGGTGTGCATCCGTGTGTGTGGCTCTCATTAGAATAGTAAAGCATATGCAGCTCTAGAAAAATCTAATCCTTTATTTGAGCCATTTGTATGTATTAATGCTATTTCTTAAATTTGTAAACTCAGTAACGTATTGTATTATTTAAATAGTTTAGTCTGTTACTGTCTTCGAGGAACTGTAACCCGCATAATTTCCTTAGGGATTAATATATATTCTGATTCTGATTGCTTAAATGTGCTTTTGCGATCTCTCTTTACGTATTCTTTATTTGCTTGTATCAGTGACACTTTACCTAAATTGGTGTTGAGGACTTTGTACTTGTTTTTTTTCTGCCTGATTTGTTGTTGTGGCATAGTGATGGCTTTGGGCCAAAGGCCATAGATTACACAGATTGCGTACTGTACTCTGTCTGCTTACTTGAGTAAACGAAATCCAGTTTCACAAAAACAATTTTAAAAGAATTTTATTACAGTGGAAATGATTTTCTTATGACTATGAGTGAAACCTCTTTGAGGAGTAGCAAGCACAGTATCGAGGACAAGCCTATATCTAAGCTTATCAGTTTCTTTTATCTATGCTGGCATGTTTTTTTTTCTGGCAGTTCTCATTGCAAAACAGTAATGTCAAACACATAGCAGAGGAGCTTTTACACAGCTGAGTCACATGCAGGCAGGCATATTTTCTTTTCTACTCTTTTCTACTTGTTTGGACTAAGATAGTAAAACGGTTGTTGAACCTGAAAACCTGTGTAGGTGTGCTATTATGATCAGGAATCAGTAAGGGAGTCATTATAGAGTCAGATCTATGAGCAATCTTCATTTTCATGTACATTTTAAAACAATTATTTTCATGTTTCCATAACTACGGATTTTCAGTCATGATATCAGCATAGAGTTAATGAATAGTTATTTATTTATAAAATAATTAACAAAACCAAAACAGATGATTTGTGAGATGCACACAAAGTTAACAGATTGTGATAGTTTGGGGTTGTTGTTTTTTTTGGTGGTTTCTACAGTAATCTGTACAGGATCAGAGGGACCTTTTAATAAAGACACATATCACTAAGTCATGTCTTACTCCATTGACACAGATTGAACTAGTTGCCTTCTACAAGGGTACTACTTCAAAACTATACAGAAAAATATTTGGAGAGGGATAGAACAGCAAAATGGCAATCTGTCTTTAATGGGGCAGCCATTTGAACCTTGAAAGGTGCTTTACTGATTACTGAAGTTCACACATGGGTGCCAAACATTTTCAAGAATGTGCTAGACTGTGCAACAAAAAGGAAACCAAAATTGAAAAGGCAAATTTCACTTCACTTTTTTTAAATTAGTAAAAGTCTGAGCTAATAAAACTGCTAAATTTGCCAACTTATCTACCTATATACTATATATGTTACCTATGGATGCTGCCCCCTTCTGCAGTCCTGTAAATAGCAAATGTATTTTCATGATTTCTTCAGTCCCTAGTGCAGAATAGATAAATAACTTATTGATTATACCATCCTTAGTATTAATTCCTGGATCTCCTTTCATACCAGGTTATGTTGGGCACCTCCAGGAAAAACTGATTTATCTTATTTTATTTTTTTCTTTCTAAACACATAGAATAAATTACATGTCTACAAAAACAAATTTAGAATGGCTGACCAGGGTCCCACCTTCCACACTTGAAACTCTCTCCTTGTGTTTACGTTGACAAATCCACAGTGTTTCGTGGGGTCAAGGCTGAAACGAGTCAGGGCCCGTATTTCCTGGAAGTTGTCATTCCTCTGTTTCCTTCTGTAGAGAGCTGACTGCAGAGGACCAGATTGCTCTGCTCAAGTCCAGTGCCATTGAGGTGATCATGCTGCGTTCAAATCAAAGCTTCAACCTGGAAGACATGTCCTGGAGCTGTGGTGGACCTGACTTTAAATATCAGATCAGTGACGTCACCAAAGGTCAGTCCAAACATCAGTCTAAATGCTGCCATGTTTACTGCTGTAAGGACAAAAGAAAGACAGTGTTGAGATCTGCCTACTGGTGTTTTATGAATTTTAGTTGGGGTTTTCTTTGTTATATATAATTGTGTGTCTTCTCATTTGCATGCAAAATTTAGCTTTGCTGTTTCTTATTAGTCTGTACAACGAGCCTAATTCAACTTTGGTAATTAGGCAATTGTGCGAGCCAGAAATTGCCGGGTTTTAGTGTAAACAAAGCTGAGAATGAAAATGAAGTCTTAACAAGAATTGGTTATATTTCTTTGATCGCCTATTTTCACTGAAATGAGTTGTAGGTTACACATTTTAATGGCATGGTTCTCTTCTGCAGCGGGACACACTCTGGAGCTGTTGGAGCCGCTGGTAAAGTTCCAGGTGGGACTGAAGAAGCTCAACCTGCAAGAGGAGGAGCACGTGCTGCTGATGGCCATCTGTCTGCTTTCTCCAGGTAGTGTAGGTGTGGAGAAAGGACTGTAGAAGGAATGATTTGAGTATAGAGGTGTATCCTTCTTGCAACAGAAAATATTTGAAACATTGTTGCCAACTTTGCTATTATTTGTGCATATGTCCACTTGATTATATAAAAGTGACAAGCAGCACAAAGCTTTTAAACGAATTATGACTGGATCCTCTGCTTGTTCTTCAGTATGCTAGTTCACAATAAACACAAATGATATAATCCTTTCTGACAGTTAGATTTCAAAAGCTATTTTCTGTTCCCTAACATCAAACCACTGAGTCTCTTCCCCCCTCCCTCATTGCAGACCGCCCAGGTGTGCAGGATCATGCACGGATCGAAGCCCTGCAAGACCGACTGTCGGAGACTCTGCAAGCCTACATCAGGCTTCACCACCCGGGAGGGAGGCTGCTCTACGCCAAGATGATCCAAAAGCTGGCCGACCTGCGAAGTCTTAACGAGGAGCACTCCAAACAGTACCGCTCACTGTCCTTTCAGCCGGAGCACAGCATGCAGCTCACTCCACTGGTGCTGGAGGTGTTTGGCAGTGAAGTCTCCTAGAAGCAATCTCCGAACCTCAGTTGGTCGGGGAGGAAGCTGGCGGCAAGACCCCAGTAGGTAGAGAAAAACAGAGAGAGGGGAGCTGAGAATGTCCTGGTTGGACTAGATGCAGGTGTGGTGTATGAAGCAAATGAAAAAGAGAAAGTAAATTGTGTGTGTGCGTGTCTGCGTGTCTGCGCACGTGAGTGCGAGTGCGACTGCATGTGTGTGTGGATTCCCATATAAAGAAGTCTGTCTTGGTGTAGAGGCCAAGATTGTGCAGGAGAGCAAGCAGATATGAAGAGATAGAGTAAACAAGGGAATTTCAGATAGTACAAATTAAACTATACATATGACTTCTGGCTATATACAGTGTTTTTGTCTGTATTTAAATCAACAAACAGCTGCTTCAAATGCCTGGACATTACCTGTGTGTACCTGTGGTGCACACACCAACACAACAAGCATACTCAGTTATTCATTTAGCCATTCAGTTGAGCTACCTCTTGGTTTTACTGGGGTTGTTTTTATATTTACATCACCAATGTGAAACTTTTACTCAGAACGATTTAGATACAGTACGCATTACATTTCAGTTTACCAGTGCAAACGCAGTGCCTGCACATTACTTTGAATTTTTTGATGATTTTCAGAAATCATGTATTTTTATGTGTTTGTTTGTTTTGGGGTTTTTTGTTTTTTAATCTGCTTCTCTCCAAGGCAGCATATGTATATGACTTTGTGTACAAATCAAACACATGCCTTTCACCTTTCACCAAAGGTATGGTCAACTACTTTCTCAAAAAGCTTCCAGTACCTAAAAATAACCTTGCTGCTCCTTGGCTTGCTTCACTCATGCAGCCGCTCGGCAAGTTGTCTGACTAGCCTCACAGCCTATGAAGGAAAATGTTATATTATTATAGGTTTATACAGCAGAGTACAGAGCTTAGACTGTAATTTAGTGAGGTTCTGATAGGACCTTAGGGTGCCTGGTTTTGAGGTGAGAATTAGCCACTAAATGTATTAGCTACTTTTACACTGCTAACTGTCAATCAAACCAAGCCAACCTTATGGCTTGTTGCTCTCTTTTGAAATTGTTTTCATTATTCTCCTCTCTTGTTTAATTGTTGTTATTTTTTCCCATGTAAATAGAGAATTGCTATCAAATGTATCCTAAGCACTGTTATACCACCTTTTACTCAAGCCTATGTATTGATATACAGTATCTATGTTATCACAGATTTTAAAGGGCTAAAATGCCAAATCTAACTGGAATAGTAAATTGATGGCAAAGCAAAGGGCCTGCCTTGTTAATATATAGCTGCATAGCATACTCAGAATTGGCATAGCTACGGATATAATTGCAATAGATATTTTTGTTGTTGTTTTTTATATGTCACTTCACCTTAAAAACAATTCCATGAATTGTTCCTCCTCAGTATACAGTGAGCTCAGTGGATGGAGAGCTTGGGAAGCTGTTTCAGACCTCCACAGATATCACACCCCTTTCGTTTCTGACTGGGAAGCGGATTTTCTAGAATGTCCAGGGGCCTGGTTGTGGTGGTGTTGCTGCGCACGTCCTCCACCCGGGCCCTCCTGTTTGATGATGTATGCTGCGTGGCCCTCTAGTGGCTGCATTGTGTAAATACCAGGTATATATAAATAATGTCTGCTGCTGTACATAGGGCTACATAGATTCTTTTGTTTTGTTTTTCCTCAAAAATATATATGCAAACACAACTGACTTTTTGTTTCTGATCCATAAGCACCATGTTCTCCAACACTATGCTCTTTGTTTTGTCTTTGATCTTTGTTTTTCTTGTCTTTGTTCCTTTTTGGGGGGGTATTTAGGAATGGCTTAAACAGGGAACTGCTTGTATATTTGACACACTCAAACGATTCTTTGTTTAGTGGTTGACTGATGTGAATATCCAAGGTTCATTCTCAGAAAAAAAAGGACAACCTAAACAAACCGTGCTGCTCTCAAATATAAGCCATGTAGATTACTAAGCTAGCTATACACCTGGTACATTACAGTACATCAAAATGATGACTCCAGAACCTTGGACATTCTCATTGTGCCATCTGCTGAATTCATATGCTATTTATCTGTGGCTTTTGGAAAATGAACTTGTATATGATAAGAACTTGTATGCCTTCTCTCTGCTGTCCGTCATCTTTGGCTTATGCTTCATCAGACAGCATTTAATGGCTTATAAACCAAACTGCCAAGAGACTTTAAATGCTTCAGTTTACAGGCCAGTAATATATGGCTTGCTGCATGTGGGATTATGGTAAAATTATACAAGACAACATATCTTTTACATCAAGACAATTCCCTAAAGTAAAGTCGATTTCCTGCCAAGTGCTCATGATTTCACTAGAGGCAGTGTTGCTTAAAGGAAGTCATTTGAAGAATTAAATATAAAAGTTTATATTTTCTTTTTCTTTGTCCTGTATTTGCTGTGTGACAAAAGAAATCTTTTAAAGAGTTCCTGCGATTGACCGTCCGGTCCACATTTGTCACACACAGATTTTCCTTCATCTCAGTAGACCAGGGTTACTCTGTGAGGAAGATGGCGAGTTTTTCTCACAACTGCTTTGTGAGAAGTTGTGACAGGTGTCGCTTTGATCTGTTTTTAAACTGTTTTTAAACAGTTTAAAGTCCATTCAACATCACTGTGGCTTTATTCCAACTCTCTGCAGTCACTGTGAAACGCCACAAGCTGACAGCTGGGGCTCGACGCTTAGATAATCCGCATATCACAAACCGTTTGATCGCTTTTTTCAGTGTTCCTGTAGTCACATAATAGGCTTGATTTATTTTGTATTATCATTTAATTTTGCCCTCTTTCTAGAAATCATCGAGATATATATAATATAATATACTAACAGAAAAATCCGCACGCCCCACAAATTACCCTGCTGTGATTGATCTTTAAGGAGTTGAAGCTCGAGTGTCGTTAGGCAGTACCATTTGTATGTATAGTATGTCAGTTTGATGAGGGGTGTGATGTGCTTGGTTACTGAATACTGACTTTTGACTTCTTTTATTTTTTGGAAAAGTCTCCATGTTGATTTTATTTCGAAATACATACTCCTGTATGTAGATATGGCTTTGAAATTGTTCTGTTTCCTTTTTTTGAGATAGAGGTTGCAGTGTTGACTTGTGTATGTTTAAATACAGTAGGAGGTTTGATGAATATGTAAGTGCCACAGGGAGAGTTCCCTCCACACACGAACAGGGTAAAAAGAGGAGTTGAGTTTGGGGGTTTGAAAACCGAACAGGAAAACTCTTGTGGATGTATAAAACGAGCAGTTAGTATTTGTGTAGTGATAGAGTTTCTGTCATAAAAAGAATCCCCCCCCCCCCCTTTTTTTTTTTTTTTTAAACGAACCGAATGTCTTATTGCTGATTTTTTTTTTTTCTTTTCTCTTTCCCAACACGGTATACAGCTCATAAATAAAGTTAAATTTGATTGTGGTTCATTCCCAGAGATTCCTGTTTGGTTTCATCGTGATAGGCTGCTCAGAATCAGTTTTGGGTTTTTTAACTCTACATTGTAGTTGTTCTAATACTGGAACTTGTAATCTATACATCAGTGGAAATCCGACCTCAAAATAGATGGAGCCATCTTTGTTGAGATATCCGTAAGAACTGCGACGTAACACAGTAACAATGCCTGCAATATACAGCTCATGGTACACTATCACCAGCAAGCTTTACAGTTATCATATTCGTAGATGTTGTAGGAGGTGTTTTGTGTGTGCGTGCGTGTGTGTGCGTGCGTGCGTGTGGGCGTGCATGCGTGTGTAACTGTTGCCATTACAAATCCTGTCTGAAAACATGTATGAAAGCCTTCACAGAGGACTGTTGGCCATCTCCCGTGCAAATGATTTTAAGTCTTTATTTTGTATTCTTTCTGCGCCTCCCTTTAGGACAGGGATTGTAATGGAATCAACATAATGTAGTTCTTACAAAAAAGAGGAGTGTCCACAATGGATGTACACCATAATCTACCTAAAAAGAAAACCTACCTCTTTTAGCTCAGATTTTGCTTTAGCATTAAGCATTTGCCTCTGTTTTTACTTTTATAATATTTGTATTCATGTTGGTATTTATTGCTGTCTAATGAGTCATACTTCAATGATTACCTCAGAGATATCTCACAGATTTGGGAGAGTCCAGCTAAAGAATTCATTCTTTTTTTTTCTGTTTGGTCTTTCTTCTCAGACTTGGCAAAGGCATTTTTGTTTTTTTACGCACAAAAATACCGGGAGTGTTTTTTAAAAATAGTGCCTGCACTCTTACCACCGGGGATCTGGCTAGGATGAGGCTGCATTTACTTTCATTCTTCTCTGCTTCTTTAGCTCGGTAGTTTGTTTGTTTGTTTCGGGGTTATTGGGGGGTTTTTTGTTGTTGTTTTTTCTTCCATTGCTTTCAGAAACACGTGCAGTTTATTTTGCTGCGGTGTTGCAGACAAGTATCCCTACAGGCATTAAAGGGACCATTTACTCAAAAATGAAATGTGCATGTTTTTCCTCTGGCTTGTAGCTATTTATCAGTCTAGATCAGGGATGTCGAACTTATTTTAC
Organism: Rhamphochromis longiceps; assembly: GCF_057381845.1. NCBI lineage: Eukaryota > Metazoa > Chordata > Actinopteri > Cichliformes > Cichlidae > Rhamphochromis > Rhamphochromis longiceps. The sequence goes on from NC_140561.1 coordinate 16,743,312, forward strand.
ACCGTGGGCCACATGCAGCCCGCTTTGATCATTAGGTGGGATGGACCAGTGAAAGTAACCTATCTGTCAGTGTAAAGACATTTAAGTATACATTTAATCTTTGAGAAGGCTTAATACAAGAAAAAGCAGTGCAATTTCAACACTACATCTCAGTTTTCTGCACAATAACCGTGGAAAAGGTTCCAGTAGCTCCTTGCTCAGACTGACCTGTATTTGTAATGTTTGTTTTGTTTTTTGTTTGTATGTTTGTCCGTTTTTGATATGGACTGACCTTAGGAAGAAAACTAATTTCTTTAGTACATAGAGGAAAGAGGATGGCAAATACAGGATGACAATGGTCTTTATAAGTAGGAAAAGCTGTTAAAACGTATAAAAATACAAAGAGTTCCTAATCTATGCGCTCCATCACACTTTTCAAAGCCTTCAAGTGGGCCAGATTGGAGTCTTTGCCAGGTCGATTCTGGCCCACATGTCTTATGTTTGACACCCTTTGCTCTAGACTGATTTGATGTAAGTTTTGGAGAAAATAGCTGTGTTTCTGTTGAATTTAATGTGTCTTTAGTGGCAGAGTTATAGGACTAAATGACAAATCCACAAACCTTGTGAGCAGATTCATTTAGGAACAATTTTATTGTATTTCACATTTATACCACTGCAGGCGAGAGGGGTGTAGATACGTGCACGTAATTTGTCCCTTTCGAGGGCAAATTGAAGACTTTTCAGTGTGAATGCAACTTTAAAGAAGTGGCAGTAGGAGAAATGAGAGGTGCGTTTGTGCTCCCCTTGGTACTGTTAGCATGACCTATGCTGTGTAGACCTTGGCCCTGTGGTTTGTCCCATCGCGTCCGCCGTACCCTCTCCGCGTCATCGCCTCTCCTTCTGTCGTGCACCTTCGTCATTCCTGATGCTTTTCAGTCACAGGGGAATTGGGAGTGGCGAAATCCTCAGTGTCCATGCAATGCTGCTTTTATCTTGAGCATCACCAAGTTGTGCAACACTGACGCTACCTGATGCTGGCATCGTCCAAAGTGTCCGCCCCCAGTGGCGCGACAAGCCTCATTAGAAGATGGTGTCTTTGGAAGTGCAGCTTGGAGTTGCTTTTTTTTGGGGGGGGGGGGGGGGGGGGGGGTATTCCATTCAGACCCGAGTATCATATTTAAGGAGCAACTGCTCACTTTTGGTGATTTCAAACCAACTTTTCTTTTCTCTCTAATTCTCGCTGTCTCTCTTTATTCCTTCTTTTTATTTGCTTTCATGTCAAACTGCTTCAGGTGTACACTGAATAAAATTAGAGAGTTTTTATTGATCAGTCAATACTGAGGAACGCTGTGGTCACATCAACTTTGAGCTGTGTGCCATAACATGACCCTTTTCATGCAGGAGAGGGTGTTAACAAAGCTGGCTTCAGATGTTCCCCGGCTTAATTTGAGCAGGAAGGTTGTCCAAGTGTGCGATTGGCTTCTTAATTGGTACTCTGGCAGCCACGTGTATTGATGAGTAATTTATTTTTATTTTTAAAAAAATAAGGAATCAGTTTGAATTTGGTATTGAATCCTTTCCCTGCATTGTGAACCCAAATCCATGCCACGTTGAATTTCAATGCCTGAACCAACGAAAGCACTTAATATAATGTTTGTAACACATGTATACTGATCAAGCTACTAGCCATAAACTGCCTCTGTAGGTCAGCATCATATGGCTCCAATTATCAAAGTCACCTAAATTCTAATGTAATTGCAATTTATCTTTTGTCTCAGATCTTCTTTTTCTATTATAAATTGGTGTTTATGTAATGTTATTTTTGTCTGATGTTTTGCAAATCAAAAATAAAAGGTTGTACATAGCAGTAGGTCTCTGTGTGATTAGTTTTTAATGTCTTAACAGTTTATTTATTTGGTAGCTTTTGATTAAAGTTTCCTTTTTCTTTTCTTTCAGGTGCCATTAAAAAAAAATAATGTTATAGGAAATTAATTTCTATAATTTAAACGGCGCTCAGAGCTAATTGAGGAAATTCATTATGAAATGATGCTTTGTCCATGTAGACCCGTGGTGATGCACTTTAAACTTGTTTTATTTTGTCGTAACGAAGTAAGAGAAAGGGTTCAGCTCTCACTAGACCTGCATGTGTGCAGCTATTACTACTTATTCAAACTAAAATTATGTTATTTGTTATCTGTAATGTATAAATGCATTTCATATAAAAGTAAACCCTCCTTGCGGTATGAGGTTTTATCTATCAGGATATAATAAAAGTCTTAAAACCCGGGAAATACAGCCTTAGATGAACTACAACACAGAGGTGGGACCAAGTCATTGTTTTGCAAGTCTCAAGTAAGTCTCAAGTCTTTATCCTCAAGTCTCAAGTCAAGTCTCAAGTAATGTCAGGCAAGTCAGAGTCGAGTCTCAAGTCACTGGTGTAAAAGTCCGAGTCAAGTCACAAGTCTGAAACTTTGAATTTCAAGTCCTTTCGAGTCTTTAAAAAAAACAAACGAAAAAATAATGTTGCAGTTATGCTAAATGTAAATATTAGACCATGTAATTTTAAAATCTGTGTTTTTCTCAACATATACAAAATAGTGAACTTAGAAAATATACACAAATTGTGAAATTGCACCTCTTTAAAATGCAGCTCAATTAAACCTAGCTCCAAGAATAATTTTCACCGACAGTTCTGAGATAAGCTGCATGTTATTCTTGGATGCGGTTGTAGGACCAGCTTTAAAATCGCATGACAAAAATATCATACACATTAAAAAAAACTGTATCACCAACGTAGCCTGGAAAACATTTGCTAGTTAGATGAAGTCAGCTATCTCATCTTAGCATATTTATATGCATATTTATAATCATACGGTTCTTGGAGTGAGTGCATACACTCATGAAGTTTAGTAACTTCCGGTCACTGCAACAAGCCCAGGTACAGTTTACCGACGGATGGGTGCAGGACCTTGAAATGCACCGTGTAGAACGAAAGACCATCGTACGTATCATAAGTTTACCAGTCTCACAAATCGTCTTCATAAATACACATTCCTTAACCGTTTATTAATAGGACCTTTGAGCTCAACGGTAATTAATTAGTAGTGGAAATAATTTCTGGTAGCATCACAGAAATGTAGCAGTGACAATAATATTGTATGCTGTAATCGTACTGGGCAATTAGTGATACAAAAAACCTGTTTTATCCTGTGAATAAAAGTATGTGTTGTTGTCAGTGTACCATAATAACAGAAGCGAAACGCAATATTGTGTCAGGACAATTCACTATTTATGCACAATAAATAAAGGAGCATAGCGCGACAATTTCTGTTCAGCGCCAGACTTACTTGTAACCTATATCACCAATTATGTTAAGAAAAATGACGCATTAACTACAACAGCAGACTGACCTTTGTGTAAATGCTTGGAGCAGACTAACCTGTGAGCTGGAGTGTTCTAGGACGTTATATTTGATCTTTGAATGGCTGCAATCTATGGAACTCCAAAGTGTTCAAAATTAAATAAATAAATAGGTCAAGATGAAATAAATAACTATGTGAATAAATAAGACACAGATATGTAATGTGAGAATGATATTGTGAAATCATGGAACACATTTTGAAAACAATGCTCATTATTGTGAAATATATTGCATTCTGCTATATAAATTTACTTATTATTGTGAAATATTATTTCATGGTCATTATTTTTCACAATAACAGAGATTATTCCTGAGGCATTTTATTTATTTCCAGCCGTTTTTAGTCCAAAATGACCTTTTTTCAAAGTCAGTCTTTATTTCAAAATCCCGTTTTTCCCGATGGCCTATTTATTTCATAATGCGACTTTTCAGCAGAATGACTTTGTCTGTCAATCAATGTAAGTGGGCTGGACCTTTGCACCTATTGGCTTATCGTTTACCATCGACTAGTTTTCCTGGATACCGGCTCCGCGGACGGCTGCTACAGCTAGCAACAGCGTGCTAGGTCAAAAGTCACGGAGGATGGCGGACTGGTGTGAACTTCAGCCAGTTCTGCTCATTTAAGCAAATCAGAGAGGGATCATTTACCTGTAGATACTGTTTTGAGTCGTTTAGATGATGTTTCTGAAATGTCTGGATGATAATTGCTCTTCAAAATCTTAGCATCGATGACAGCATTGTCGAAGGTTTAAGATCAATTCAGCACCGTGTTCGTTTGGAATACGCCGAGGAAGAACAGTCTTCAAATGTTGGCCGTCCACGTCTAGAAATCCCGGTGCAGCACTCAGGACTTTAGTGCTGTCCGGGATAACCATCGGGGTAATTGCCGATACATTTTCTGTGTCTCCGAGCACAATTAGGAGGGAAATGACGGAGGAAGGTCTAAGGTAAGTTTATGCTGTAATTGAGCACCTGTGTGATTCTGTACACAGCATTGTTTAGATGTTGACCTTAATTATGACGTTTGACAATGAATTATTATCGCTTACTTTTTTTTGTTACTGTCTAAAGTGGGGCAGCTACGGCTAAAGCTATCGGCGCCATCTCGGCGTTGAGACACGTTTAGCAGTGTTAGCTGTTAGTGTGTTAACTCGGAGACTGGGGTCAGTGGAGCCTGTAGGAACCTTTTACACAGAGAGTAGACCCACCAGCTTTCCACAGTCTACTTACTTATCACATCTTGTTAGACAACAGGGTCATTAGTGCTTTAAATAGTACATAGTTGAATGTTTCATTGCTGTTTGCAGTTGATTGTTCTCTGATAATGCATAACAAGGTTGATGTTAAATAGCGAGTTTATTGAAATGGTTTTGTCTATTTCAGCAGCATTATAGATATCATACTTTCTCTGGTGTCTTCGGCAAAGCTAAAACAAGAATACATTTACATCCTTGGTTCTTTCAGCATTAATTGGAAAACTTTGAGATTTGCTGTGCGCCTCCCAAGCCATTCTCTTTTATCCCACCTGTCAGGTATAGATGGCAATACTTTAAACAAAGTTACATTTGTTATACCTGAAGAGAACCAATCCTGACCTAGAATGGGTGAATGAATAATTAGTTGGTAGCCAATGCCTAAGCAACTCACATAGGCCCTGGCAGACTCAATAAGTCCATCTAGGAACAGCTGCAGGAAACACCTCTTCAGTTTAGATTTAAAACATGTGCATGCTCTTTCAGGTTGATGAGGATTATGGTGTGGACTGGACAGGACAACATAATCGCCGCCCATCAAATGAGATCACCATTCCTGAGATTCAGCTCCCAGATGCACTGAATGAACAAGACCCTGCTGTGCTACCAATACTTCAGAATCACTTGTAGAAAGACATTATTACATTTAATCAGTTTCTATGTCAGGAGGATTTTTTTTTTTTTTTTTTTTTTTTTTTTTAATTTTTACAGCTTTGTAGCTAATACTGACTCAAAACAGCATAACCAATTTCATTTTCAACAAAACAGTGAGTGGCTATAAAACAGGATTTGTTTTATACAGCTGTCACTTTAATGATATTCATTTCTTGGTTGGATATACAGTACATGTCAACTCTGAGCAGATTTAATACAATGAACACAGTACAGTAGTGTAACATCTTAATTCAAATAATTTTTTCTAGAAATTTTTTTTTGTATCAGTAGCGAGTATAAACAAAACATATTGTGTAATTTATAATGTACAGTGAACAACTGATTTTGATATCTGAACTCTTCATCAGTTTATATTAAAAAAGCCATAAATGCTCACCTGTAGTGTGTATTTTTCACTGTCAAGTGTATTAAAAAGAACTAGAACTCACTAGATTGTCCGTTTCTTTGAACACTGAGTACAGTAATGTGATGCAAGAAATAAGAAATGGTCTAATTTTACCATGTGGTTATGGAATCAATCGTAAACCAGACCAAAACCTGAGTCAGTAGAGTTGAGACACACCTGAATGTCCATTAGAAATGACTCATAGGTACAGTAGTGTGCAGGAAGACGTAGTACTTCAAAACCGGTGGAAGACTTTGGAAGATTGCTGTTGACCACTTCCACAGTCATTTCTCGGCAAGACTTCCCATCCTGTCCAAAACTTGATGAGGGCTTTTTGTTGTGCACAAGATGCTGCAACAGAAGATTGTTTTAAACTATAATGACATCCTATATTCATTATTTTGAATCTTTTATAGAGAAATACCATAAAAGATGACCACTTACATACAGGGCACCAGACATTTTTGCCCCACTCAAATTGCTGTTGTAGCTTTTATAGATATTTTTATGTTAAAGCTAAAAGTAGTCTACATACAATTCTAGTGCAACTGATAATGCCACCACTTATGTATTGCATGGAGCAAATAACAAAACAAAATTATACTATAGTGTAGAACTGGGCGATAGAACGATAACGATATGTATTGCGAAATAACTTTTTCTCAATAGAAAAATTAAACTATTGTGATAGACCTCACCGCTCTTGTCCTTTTATAAAAAAATATATATATATCGTGATATGAAAAAATCTCATATCGCCCAGCTCTACTATAGTGTACTTTGTTAATGACCCAAGATCACTGGACTGTATGTAATTTACCAAAGTATAATCAGAGAAAACCAATGGCAAAATACCTATCGCAGCAGACTTACCATTTTCAATGAAGGACCGAAGGTAACCTGCCACTCTGCATTTATCCTCGAGAGCATTCCTCTTCTTCCTCATCATCTTCTGTGGCAGGCCACAGTCATTTTATAGCTTTACTTATCTTGTAGTCTTAAGAGCATCAGCAACATTAGGTGTATTTTTATTAAATGTAACCCAGCTGTTCAACTAACCCAAGCATACAAAACAGTATATTGGTGTTTTGTGTCAACAATTAATGTTCATCCTTCATAAATTAACCAAATAGCTTTACTATTCAGATGTTAAAAGATGTGACCTGACCTTACCTCACAACAGGGAGCAGTCTCTGATTCCCTTGGTAAGAAAAGAGGAATGATGTCTGATCTTTCTGTCAGAAGCGGCCATACCATGGTTTCCTTAAGCCCTTTCCTCAGCTGCTTGACTTGACGACTTGTTTGTGTTATGACCTACAACGGTGAGACCAAACCAAAACTGAAGTTGGAGTCTGTAAAGTGACACACACTTTAAATGTTAAATATTTAAAGAACATCCACTATACTAGTAAAAGCATTTTCAAATTATACCCACTTACAAAATCACTACGTTGAACTAAAATTGCTTTCTTTTCTTTCACATAGATTACTTGTCTTCCATATTAGCACAGAAGATAAGCCACTTTAAAACAGTCATGAATAACTATTACCTACAACAATGTAAATAGTAATACAGACATTAACCCAGAAGACAATTATTTTCTCTTACCTAATTTATAGAATTCTTTGCTATGATAAAAAACAGTATTAAAAAAAATCTGTGACTAAACTGATTAAAAAGCTCATATTTGGCAGACAGACAGACTAACCAAGCAATAATAACATATCGTTACTTACCCTGAACAGCGTTTAGTGGAGTGGAGCTAGCTGTGATAGCGTTAGCATTTGCTAACGTTAACCCTGTGCGGTTGTGATGAGAACTTGGACCAGGGACCACTTCATCTCCAGTACACTGCTGCAATACTCAGACTGAGGTGAAGACGTTCAATCTAAGCGGTTAGCAAGTTCTTTGAGTAACTCAGAAACGGACTTGTTTCCTGCAGCCATGCCCTTCACAAGAATTGATACACCTGTAACGTTATTCGCGCCCAGTGTTTTGCATTTGTCGGTGCCTTAAGTTTATTTTGAGCTGCATACTGCCGCCAGCTGCATAGGAGACGCATTGCACCATTAAACCTAAATCGACAATTCATGTGCTATTACTTATGTCTGAGTAAAGGAGCAACCAATCACACAACTGGCTCCGCCCTGTCTCTCTTGATTGACAGACAAAGTCATTCTGCTGAAAAGTCGCATTATGAAATAAATAGACCATCGGGAAAAACGGGATTTTGAAATAAAGACTGACTTTGAAAAAAGGTCATTTTGGAATAAAAACGGCTGGAAATAAATAAAATGCCTCAGGAATAATCTCTGTTATTGTGAAAAATAATGACCATGAAATAATATTTCACAATAATAAGTAAATTTATATAGCAGAATGTAATATATTTCACAATAATGAGCATTGTTTTCAAAATGTGTTCCATGATTTCACAATATCATTCTCACATTACATATGTGTCTTATTTATTCACATAGTTATTTATTTCATCTTGACCTATTTATTTATTTAATTTTGAACACTTTGGAGTTCCATAGCAATCCAGGCCACCCGTCGCCTCTTTGTTACTTCGGAAACATGGCTCGAACAATTTCTCTTCAACGACGTAATCCGATAACAACCGATCTCTTTACCCGTCGGCTTCCCGTGGCTGTCATGCGACCGGCTATTGCAGTTAATAATACAACAGCTTCTTGACATTTTTGTGTTTCTTTTTATCGCTGTATAACTGATTTTAATTGAAAGCCTGCGTGCGCTAGTACCGCTTGCCACGAGTTCCCAGAATCCTTTGCGGTTCTACCCGTGAATGACGTCACATTTTCAATCTCCATATAATATGCATGTTAAATTTTATATTTGGGGTAAAATATCAAGTCTTTTCAAGTAAACCGGTTCAAGTCCAATTCAAGTCCCAAGTCATTGGTGTAAAAGTCCAAGTCAAGTCACAAGTCTTAGAACATTTTTTCAAGTCAAGTCTAAAGTCATAAAATTAATGACTCGAGTCTGACTCGAGTCCAAGTCATGTGACTCGAGTCCACACCTCTGCTACAACATGACTTAATACCCAGCTTCATTATTTTATTAACAAAAAAATCATCCAAAATGTAGAAGCAGTGAGTGAAAATGTAAGTATAGACTTGCTGGTTCCTTGAAAATGAAAGGGGTAAGTAGCAGCCAAGTGCTGATCAATCAAACTTGATTGATGATCAGCAAGTATGAACACATAGCTTTGACTGACCAAAGTTTTGACAGTTTGCTGGTCTGGAGCAATCCATCTGATTGTGTTAAAGTCAAGAAGGAAAAACATGATCCTGATGCTGCACATTGATCTGGGAAGAGTTTTAAGGCCATTTCGAAACAAAGTCCATCATTCTGCAATAAGAAAGATTATTCACAAGCCCAAAACACTCAAGACAGTCGCCAGTTTTTCCCAGGACTGGACATCCCAGTTAATTCACCCCAAGATCAGAGGTCACACTTATGGGACAATGTTCTTTGGACAGATGAGACCAAAGTAAATATATGATGTGTTTGGTTTGCTGCAAACACCTCATACCAACCGTAAAGCACGGTGGACGAGGGATGATGACTTGGGCTTGTTTTGCAGCCATGCGACCCTGGGACCATGCAGTCATGAAACCGACCGCGGACTCTTCTGTATAACAAAGTATTCTAGAGTCCATTGCGAGGCCATCTGTCCAACAGCTAAAGCTTTTCCCAAAATGACTACAGCAGAATGGCTGTAGATGTGCTGCAGTGTCCCAGTCAAAGTCCAGACCTGAACAGTGAACTCAATGAACTGAAGAAAAAGTGTGAAGAAGAGTGGACTAAAATTGCTCCACAAGTATGTGAGAGACTGAAAAAGTCATACAGTTATAGTGGTTCTACAACCCATTATATCAACTTAGTTTCTCACACAGCTTCTGCTTCTTTGTTTTTGTTCAGTAATTAACAGCACAGTGTAATATATCATGTACTGTTCATCTGAGTATGTATTGCCATTCGCAGGCTATTGACTCCCCGTGTCCTGCTGAAGTAACAAAATTAGCGGCTTTCCAAACAAAAGTTGTTTTGTTGTTGTTGTTGTTTTTAATAATTCTCTCTTTTTCTAACAGTGTTGAACTGTCAGCATTGCTGTTTAGTTATGGTTGGCTATACAAAAGGAAGTGAACTGTTTCCCCCCCTTATTAACCTTCCTGCTGGAAAATGGGGTCTTTGATGAGTCACACACAGAAATCTTCTGGCACCTGCACAAATGGACCACAGTTCCCTTTCAATACTATTGTTACCACTTTAATAATGTTACACTGTTGCATACAGAACGCTTCACAGTAAGATTAATCACAAGAATGAACTAACAGGAGAACCAAAGTATTTATATGTAGATTTTCCTGCACATTGTTCCAAATCACAGCTAGTGAATTAAGTGTGAACAAAGATACATTATATTAATATTCAATATAGTAACATACACTCACTGGTCACTTTATTAGGCACACCTGTTCAACTGCTCGTTAACTGAAATATCTAATCGGCCACACGTGTTTAGGAACATGGACATGATTGAGATCACTTGCTGAAGTTCAAACCGAGCATCTAAACGGAGACGAAACTTGATTTAAGTGATTTTGAATGTGTCCGGTTTATTGGAGCCAGCCATTTTTCTCTTCATGTCCTTGCAGATAAAGATTTCGACGTTGGTATCTCACTTAGCCACCAGAGGGCAGTGTCTCTCATCACATTTACCTGCATGCAGTCAATGGCCTAATGACCTCTCTGATTTACTGCTGAGGTCAGCCTGAGACAACTAAGATCATTTGGGTCACGCTGGACTGCCTCACAGCAAAACTGTGGTGTGTTTGGGGAAGCGCAGCAGCCTAGATTAACACACACAGTGGGCCTTTATCAACATAGATGTGACATATGTACAATATGTCGGAAGAGATTTGAGCTCACCTCAGCTCATATCTCCCCGGCTGGACATGTATGGAGAGAGATTGCAGGAGTGGCGAGGTGCAGGCGGAACAAATAAAAGGTTATCAGAGAAATCCAGTCATTGCGCGACAGTTAATTGTCAGCTCTGGTACGAAGCAGGGGCACTTCTTTTGCCTGCTGATAAGGTTCGCGCTCGTGCGGTCTGTTGAGCCGTTGTGTCTGTGCACGAGGTTAGATGAAGGAAAGCGAGGCTCTGGTTGCAGCGACGGCCCTTAGGTGAGGCCTTTCTGGCTGCGTTATACAATGAAGGAACCAGAAGAATCTACATCCTGCACTTTTCCACATGTAGGCCTTACTAATGAGCAGCAGTTTATTGCAACAGTTTGGGCACACTAAATGGTTATGAGGTGCAGGTCAAACTCAATTCATGATACTTAAAACCTCCATTCAGTCAGCGCTGATTTGCATCTCATGCGCATCACTTCCTTTAGATTCTGGATCACTGCTGAGGAAATCACTTCATTTCTATTCTTTAAGGCTGCGCTAATCAGTAGCTTTTATTTCTTTGTTTCTTTGTATGTTAATGGTAAAAATGGAATCAGACACCAAAAATCACAAGTGAACAAACCATCTGAGGTCAAAGTCCACACCAATGATCTTTGGCAACCCTAACTCTGCATTTAAGGAAGAAATGAGAGGACTTTTATAATAGATCACCACATTGATACCATAGGGTAGGGTTGGTGCTCATCAGGGCTAAACAAAACTTAAACAACATTTAACTGATGTTAAGGTGAATGGTTAATGGACTGATTCTTGTACACCGCTGTTCTATCCAACTTGAGCGCTCATTGCTTTACACAGCATGTCTCAATTACCCATTAATACAAGCACTCTTTCTGTTTCTATCTGACATGCACATACTCAAAGTCCACATGTGGAGCAACTCAGGCTTCAGTATCTTGCCCACTGATATTTTCACATGCAGACTAAGGCAGCCAGGAATCAAACCACCAACATCCCAATTTGTAGATCACCTGCTCCACCTGCTGCTTCGGGCCTCACTGCTCTCATCAGCATGGTTTCGAGAGACAGCACTGTACCCTCTTAGCCCAGCAGACAGGAGCTGTTAGAGACTGATAATATGGAGCTGAAGAAGGTATCTGCCGAAACACAAAACAGAGCTAAAACGAGAGTGAAAATTTGACTTCTGTTCACAAAGAGGGTATAAATTCAGCTCTAAGTGAGCAGTAATGGTGCCAGATGTGTCGTTAATCAGCTGTTTGCTAACACGGTTTCAGCACCAATGGGGTGATAATACATCAGCCCTCTGATTACAGTTTGTTTGTGTTTTGTTTTGTTTTTTTCTCCCATCATCCCATCTGAAATCTGCCAATTTTTAGAACATTTGCTGCTCGCCACTTTACATAAAACTTTTATGGTAGAAAATTTGAGCATTTATAATGATCTTTGTGAAATTTTAGCTTCATATATCAAATACTTTTCAAGATATGGTGTGTTGAAAAGTGGTCCATTGACCCACTTTCAAGCCATTTTTTTCACAGCAGTGTTTGAATAGGAATATCTCAAAAACGATTAAAGATAAAAGCCTCAAATTTCCTTTCTTACCATCAAAATTAAGCAGAATCTGCAATTTAGAACAGATACACGGTAAAATGTTATGTACTGGTTAGTTAAAATGTGAAAAATAAAGTCCAGCACTCCTGCAAAGTCTCCTATTTGAACTGACACTAATTTAAAAAAACTTGTAAAACACAACTAGTGAAGAATGGTAGATACACCAAGAACAGTTTTTAACATAAAACTTCTGAAATAAAGAAAATCCTATTTTCATTCAACTTTCATGCAGGATTGAGCAAAAATGACAAGTTGTACTGAAATAAGACAAAAGAGTGCAGTTTCCAGATAACTCGCCAAATAATTTTGTTAAATATGTGTGTATTTTTTTTATTTTCAAGACCTGGATCACGCCATCTCAAATCATAAAGTTTTGTAAAATATTTTCTGGTAAACCATCTCCGATTTGCCAAAAAATTTCAAAGCTTTTATCTTTAATTGTTTTTAAAATATTCATGTTCAAACACTGCCTCAGACTCGCCCTAAAAGTGGGCGGATGGACCATTTTCAAAATATATGTATATATATCTTGAAATATTTTTGCTATATCAAGCTAAAATTTCAAATGCATTTCTATGCAAATCAGAGATGGTCGAACAGAAGGCTTGGTTGATTTTAGATGGAATGACCTTAATCAAACACCATAAAGCCCAATAAAAAGGACTTTATACTCAATGTGACGAAGATACAAGGAAAAATAATAATATCAAAGTTCAAAATTCTCCACTTTTAGCTGTCTCAGTGTCCGGGGTCACACTAGGACAGTTTCTTGGAACGGCGGTCGGTGACTTCGTTAGGTTCTTCGGGTGAGGCAGATGCTACTTGTGGGTACCAGATAACAGCTATACACACGCACATACAGAGCTGAGTGGCGTCAGTGTACACGTACTTTAAGGTAGTCCTCAAAGACTATTTATTTTTGTTTGTTGGGGTATATTAATACTTGACGGGTGGTGCCCTGATCAGCGCCTGATACTACAACTCGAAGCAGCACATGTGCACACTGATAGTGCATTTTTGTGCGCCCAGCTTGGGGTATGACTGTTCGGTTGCCACACAGCCGCCTGCAGGGGGATGTCAGTTGTGACTTTCCAGTAATAACAAGGGCGTGTTGTTTTCTGTGTGTGTGTGTGTATCTGTGTGTGTGTGAGTGAAGGAGCGAGAGAGAGCAACAGAGAGTTTTATTGCTAACTAAACAGACAGTCGTGATAAGAGGGCAAAGCAAAGGAAAAAAATCATGCAGTCGAATCAGTAATGTGAAGCTCATGCAATGCATTGACTCTGCCTCTGTGTGACCCTGCGGGTCAAAAGAGAAGGCCTTTTATTCCTCTCTTCTACAAATTCTGTGCCCACTTATCCCAGACTGGATGTTATTGCCCTTTATGCAAGTCATCCAAATATCATTAGGGCTAAACCCACCATGTGGTTTGGTTCAGAATGTGAGGAACGCATGGATGTCCCTCTGCTCTCAGGCCCAACATGGGGCGGCATAACTGTCTGTGTTCTCACAGAACCGAAGGTGGAGACGCAGAGAAAATACAGTACGTGCAGAACATCAATAAACCTTTGGGATGTAGCACTCACCAGACTGAAGTGGGTCTTTCCCCCCACACTTCAGCATGCAGTCATTTAGTCTAAATGCTGTTGGTTATCATTGCTAAGGTTGGCGATCGCAATTGTGTAAAGACTGAGGCAAGGAAAAAACATGTTACTGATACTGAGAGGTTTTTTTAAAAGAAATCTGTGGCACGAAGAATATGTTCTTCTTCCCGATGCATTTATTTTTCATCCTCTACCTCCTCTGAGTTTGGCATTGTTCCAAAGAGGAAAGAAAAACATCTTGGCTTTCTTTTTCTTCTTTTTTCCTTTTTTTTTTGCAGTTTTTTTGCCCTCCTCACTTTCCAAGTAAAAAGGAAGAGGGCAGAGCTGAAAGATGCTGTATGTGTGTGTGTGTGTGTGTGTGTGTGTGTGTGTGTGTGTGTGTGTGTGTGTGTGTGTGTGTGTGTGTGTGTGTGTGTGTGTGTGTGTGTGTGTGTAAGGAAGTGTTCTCCTTGGAAAATAATGGCAGCAAAATCACATTAATGGCCAAACATTTCCTCCATTTTTTCCCCGTGCCCTATATTTATAGTCTCTCTGTCTCACACACACACGCACACACACAGTTTGCATACCACTGTGTTTATTCACTTTTTAGCCACTTCAGTCATGTGGTCTCCATAACAGCCTTGATTTTATTATGTATGGAGTCTTGGTGGAAAGTTGGAAGAAGTGCTGATTTATTACGTTCCTGTGCTGGAGACGGGCGTGTCCAGAGGAATTCTGTTTTCATGTTGTCCGTACATCTGTACATACATCCCTGAGCATTTAGGTCATTCTGTTGAGTGAATTTCTTAATATTGCACAACCTTTTACTTGGGAGCTGTGATCCGCTTATTAGATTTTGCTGGTTGTGTTTCAGGGTGAACTACAGTATGAGCTTGTTTTTGGCCCAACCTTTACTCAAGAATTCAAACACTAGGTATGATATAAACTGTCTAATAGGGTATAATATAGACTCACCAAACAGTTTACTGGGTATACCTGTTTGGCTCCTCTTTAATGCAAATATCTAATCAGCCAATCACATAGCAGCAACTCTGTGGATTTAGGCATGTAGACACAGTCAAGATGACCTGCTGAAGTTCAAATCGAGCATCAGAATTTAGAAGAAAAGTGATTTAAGTGACTCTGAACATGCCATCATTGTTGGTGCCAGACAGGCTGGTCTGATTATTTAGGAAACAGTTGATCTAATGGGATCATTTTCAATAAATTCACTTCTAGGGAAAAGAGGAAAAAATATAGTGAGTCAGATGATGTCAGAGGTCCAAGTAGAATAGCCAGACTGCTTCAGACTGATAACTGTGGTTATTTGAGTTCAACAGGAACTCAAATAATTACTTAACCCTCCTGTCGCGTTCACCCCACCCCTTACTTTAGTGCTCCCGGTCAAAATTGACTGGTCTGTTTTAACAGCTCTTAAATTAGCATAACAAACATTTTTCACCACCAAATTCAGTTCAGTGGTCATTCAGTGGGCCGTTCAGTAGGTCGCTCAGTGGGTCTTTTATTTGGTCCTTCAGTGGGTCGTACAGAAGAGGATTTCTGAAGTGCAGATGAGCTACAGCAGCAGAAGACCGCACCAGGCACTAAGAACACAGAGCTGAAGCTACAGTTCACATGGGCTAGTTAAAATCGAATAGAAGATTCAAAAAATGTTTCCTGGTCTGATGAGCCTCTACTTCTGTTGCAACATTTGGATGGCAGGGTCAGAATTTGGCATAAACAACATGGTTCCATCATGCCTTGTATTAACGTTTCAGCCTGCAGTGGTAGTTAACGGTGTGGCCGATACTTGGCCTTCTTTAAACTCCACAGCCTATCTGAGTCATGTTACTGACCATGCCCATCCCTTAATGACCACAGTGTGTCCATCATCTGATGGCTTCTTCCAGCAGGACAAAACACTGTGTCCCACAGCTCAAACCATCTCAAACTGGTTTCTTGAACATGGCAGTGAGTTCACATTACGAACAATGCAACACTCACAGGATGTGGTGGAACAGAAGACTGGCATCATGAACGTGGGGCTGAAAGATCTGTAGCTACTGGGTGATGCTGTCATGTCAGTATGGCTGACATGACAGCCTATAAGTGAATGCAATTCTGTATGTGAAAGGGGGTCCAAAGTATATGTACTAGCAAGGTGGGTGAACCTAAAAGTATTAGCCAGTGAGTGTGTATTTACACAGTTGGTGCAGACAGCTTGTTGGATCCCAACAAGCTGTTTTTAAAGATGTGATCTAACGACTCTGATATGCTGCTCTTTTAAGGTGAAAAGTCATTTTTCGTTGCAATTCCAAGTCATGTGTGGGTTTTTTTTTAGCTCATATCCTAAAACTGCATGCTGCTTTACGAATGAAAGGTCACCGGTTTCATTTTCCAGAAGAACTGGGGAAAATCGTCAGTGAAAGTGAGCATGCCACTCTTAGTGAGACTTTGAGAAAAAAAAAAAAGTAAAACTTCAACTGCTGCGGAGTCAGACTGATGCATTCAAGATCCATGCTAAAGTACGAGCTTTTACTGTAAAGAAACATCAGAAGAAATAACAGTTTGAAAACAGATCTACCCAAATTAGTCCTGCATGAGTGAAAAATAAACTCTGAGCTTATGGTGACACTGAGAGGTTTCAACTGACTTTTCTCACAATTGCGAAAATATATGAATAAAACCACATGATTTTTGATTATTTTCTCAGCAGAGCCTTCTGCTGTTTGTTGTTTGCTGTCACTTCAGGTAAGCTCGTGGCTGAAAATAATCCCAGTAGTAACAGGATGAGTGGTTGCCTGGTCTGAAAACAAGAACAGGTCTAGCATCAACCTGATGTTCAGAAAAAAAAGAGTGAAAGTTTTCAGTGCCGAGTTGTGAAACTGAGAACAGACTTCATGTTTAAGTTCCCAAGAACTGATTCAGATTGCAGCAAATTCTCCGATTCACACGGCTTCTTGGTCAGATGCACATAAACATAGAGTAAGTGTTGTGAGCTTTAAATTGGCTTACTGGAAAAGCCTTACATCTCAACTGTTCAGGCATCACCCCGAGTATGTCGACAAGGATTAATCACTTTGTTCACTTTAGTTTTTTATGTGTGATGCATGGAAAACCAATAGGTATGCCATACGTGTTGTAAAGCCCTTGACGTGTTGGCGAGTGCCAGTACTGGCTCCATTTCTGTACAGACCTTACATTGAACTTTGAGCTTTTTCTCTTTTGACACAAGAGGATCAATCAGTCCAACATAGAAATGCAAGAAAGTGAAGTGGCCGCTTGAGGCCGATTCCAAAAACACTTCACTTTACAGCAGAAATGAGCGTATTTAAGCAGTGTTTTGATCTCTGTAGCTAATTTCCCAGCTCAGATCAGCTGTGTGCAGGGTAACCAGATCACAACCAACTAACTGTTTGTTTGGGACAAAGTGGGACACGTCAACAACGCTGAGAGTCTGAAGATTTCATATCTAACTTAAAAATTTGGGATTAACAGGCCAAACACATCATGTTTACAACTCTCTTGCCAAGTAAAAGAAAGCTAAAGTTTGTTTCTGTGGTCTTATGCGATAGTCTTTCAGGTTTCAGTTCAGTTTGATTCATGCCATTTTTTGGACCATATTTGATATTTTTATCCAGTTATGACACATATTCGGTGTCACTTCACATCGTATTTCCTTCCTGTGCGAAACCAACAAACTAATTAGCAAAAAAAGCCAAAAACTATGATTTCTCACAATGTGCTCCAGCTTCATATTCTTTGTGGTAGTTTCCATCATATTCAACAAAATCTGAAATGTTTGCGACTTTTTGGTGACTTGTAACTTTCCCTAATGAGTATTGCATTAGACAATGTAACCCTCTTCTTTTGATTATAATAACAAAAGTCTCCCCTTTATAGACAGTGGGTACAACGATGGAGTCGTGTGTGCCTATCCTGCAGTCCTAAGTCTGGGACATTGTCTCAAGATGTGGAACAAGGAATAAAAATGCCTTACAGACCCACATGAAGAGGGGCAGCCTAACTATGTATGGTTATGACTAACAGATGAATCTAGCGCTGCATTTTGGGTAGACCTAAGGGGGTCTGTACTCACTGACTTCTTGAACAGGCTGGCGCTGACTGCCCGTGAGAAGCATTTTCTTAAGTTTTGTTTTCAATTATCAAAATAAATAAAATAAAAATAAATTTGACAACTGTGTTTTCCTTTCTAAAAAAAAGGGCAAAAGTCAACTTTTATCATCCTAGGCAAACTGCCCATTTCACTACAGCTAATACCTGTCAAGCAGTATATCTGATAGAAAACCTCATTTGTTATAAGACATATATCATCAGTAACAAATAGATGTCGGATATCTCTCATTTTACTTTATGCTTTCACAGTTTGTATTTGTAACACTGCATCAGTTGCATGATGCGCAGACTGTGGTGTAACAGGTTAGAGTGAGGATAAAGTCGCTTAACTACAGTTTATTTAGAAAATGAATTTCAATAAAGAAGACGACGGGAGTTGAAAATTTCTGCCCATTTTGGCTTTCTCCTTGAAAGCACGAGCGGCTTCCACTGAGAGGAAGGAATGAATCTTTGCACCACAGTGCGCCGCTCTCTCTCTCTCTCTGTTAACTTCAGACAAGAAGCTCGCTCGGCAGTTTCTTTCCTTCCCTGATCTATATGACAGCAATCATTTGGATAAGACTGTATTTATTTATTTATTTAATCACACTCTCGATCTCAACCTGCCCCTAAAATAACAATGACAGATCGGGTACCGTTTTTTAAAATTTGTACAGGTGCATGTACACACTTGTAATGAATAGAAGAGGTAGGAGTAAAAACATTAACTTCTGTGCTTACAAAGTCCAGCCAAAATTATTCTGGCCTGTCCAAAATCAGCCTAGGATGAATGCCAAAGCATTTGGCTGTAGCCTTACCTCTGCTGACCAAATCACTGAACTTGACCTCTTGATTGCGTTTGTGCTACAATATGGATTTGCTATGGGTTTAATTATACTTTAATTATACTAATAAACCATCCACAAAGTCTGTGCTGCAAATTTTGAGTACTTTATTAATATTTCCTATTTCCTATTGGAAGCACCTGCTAACCAAGCTGTCTAGGGTTACCAAATTACTAAGGTGAAAAAAGCAAACAAGGTGGCAACAGCCAAAATGTTACAAGATCGAGGTTTCAGATTGGGTTTCCCTGGAAAAACAACCCATAGATCAATTTCCTGTTTTTTTTTCCTGACAAAAACAACTCCACCACATGCTGTAGCCTCTGCCAGGCTTTCACCACACACACTTTTCTGTTCGATTCAATTTTTTTTATATAGCACCAAATCAGTTGCTTCAGATGATCACCTACGAGTCAGGTTTTGGCAGAAATGGGAAGGAAAAACTCCCTTTTACAAGAAGAAACCAGACCCGAGGAGGGAGACAGGACTAAAGACACGCTGTAGAAGAGAGCCACAGATGATTAATAACTGATGATTAAATGAAGGGTGGCGTATAAATACATAGAGAGTGAAAAAGGTGAGTAAAGGAGAAACACTCAGCCTAAGCCTATTGCAGGCAGTGTAGCCCTATCGTAGCATAACCATGGAGAGCCAAGGGAGGAATCAGGGTCACCTGATGCAGATCTACCTGCATGCTTTATCAAAAAGGAAAGTTTTAAGCCTCTTAAAAGTAGGCAGGGTGTCTGTCTCCCAAATCCAAACTGGTAGCTGGAGAAATACCGTCTCTCTTTCTAGTCCCTGTCAGTACTCTTGCTGGAGCATTTTAGGACAACCTGATGATAATGAATTCAAGTTCAAGTAATAGATGTGTGAATTATTTTTTAAACATCACTCTGAGACAGGATGTTTCTGATCTTAGAGATACTGCACAAGTGAAGGAAAGCAGTCCTAAATGTATTTGATTAATATACGCATTGAAGGACATATTCTGGTTGTTAGAAATTGGTCTTGGATAGTTCAATCTTAGTTTCATCAGACAGATGAGGAATTTGCCTCCGATGCTCTGAGCTCTTTAGTGAGGAATATCTGGCCACTCTGTCATCCCAGCTTGCTTGATGGGTGGAGGCAGACATGGTTCTTCTGTGTGCGCCAATCTCCATCAGAGGACCATTTGGTTCTTGGCTACCTGTCTGACCAAAGCCGCTTGTCAGTGAGTATTTTGTTTTGGGAAAGCTCAGAAAATATTTAAGAACTTTTACATTTAAGACCAATATCAGCTACTTTGCTCCTAGGCAGATATTTTCTTGTATGCTCCACCACATCAGTACCTTCAGAAAACCCTGTTTCACAGCTTGGTTCTCACTTTCAAAACCATCACCTATGACACAGGTATGCATTTCTTTCACATGTGTAGTAAATGTTATGAGGGCACAGGCCCCAGTCAGGCTATAGTATCATCTCAAGAAGCCTTTGTAGGAATAGGACGTCTAAGAGCTTTGTTGTCATGACAGAATTATCTTATTGGGATATTTCATTATTTTAGTTTTTAAAATAATTTTTCCAAACAGTTTGAAAACCTATTTTTGTCATTTCTGATTAAACGTATGACTTGATGATTTAGAAAAACGAGTCAAATACATTTTAAGGTCAACAGGGAGCATAGGAAAACTTAAAAAGGTATGAAAACATTCTCCACTTGCGCGGGCGCAACATATAAAAGTTTAAACACTTGTAGAGAAAGTTAGCCACCTGACTACTGCTCAATACACGAATGTGTGTGTATACGAACGTGGTTTTAAATGTCATTGTGTGGTGCTCCAGTTCAATGTCTTTGTGGTTTCCTGAACATTTAACATCTCAGGCTTTGCTGAGATCACACACATAGGCAGCACATGAAACACTGCCAATTAGATGAGGCACGTTAGATGAGCAGGTTTGCGGATAAACCAAAATGCAAGTTTCATATTAAACTTTGCGACTAATTGTGCAATAGTGTGCGTGCACGCAGGACTTTCTGCAGTCGTACAGCAAAAGCATGACGCTTGTGTACACATGTGTTTTACGCATTTATGAGTTGGCTGCGTCATTAGAGTGTAGGAATATCACGATGGTTATATTGTGTAATAGGTGCTCATCTTCAGTCAGACAAAGTTTGTGTGTGTGTGTGTGTGTGTGTGTGAAGCGAGCAGCTCTTTAGCTCGAAGATGTGCCTTCACGCCTCTGCAGCGGGGCATTTTCTCAGTAAAAACCACAGACTTTCTGATCACAGCTGGAGGCAGGGGGACACCTGTCGTCCCCTCATCAGCCCTGTGGTCACCCTGCCCTACATACAGCAAGAGGCAGACAAAAAACATGTCTAACACAGCAGACAAAACTCTATAATACAGATAAGATCTGATTAGAAAGGTTCACATCAGGGATATGAGCTGCACTGCAGGTGCAGCAAATACTGACGCCACAGGCTTCATGTATTCAAATGTTTGCAGCACATAAAGATTTTGTACTTGTTTTTTTTTTGTTGTTTTTTTGCACGTGAACACAAAAACAAAGTCAAAACTATTAGATCTAGAGCCTCTGCAGGCCTCTCCTCTTCACTATCATCTGAAGTGTCTCAAGCACAAGCGCACAGTGATATTTTTATTTCAAGTTTTGATTGGGTGGACAGAGTATGAACATTAGCATGAACATCCATATGAAGAACCCGATAAGTTTACTCACCTATTTTGTTTGCTTTAGTGTCCATTTACTGCTGAGGTCAAGATCACTTGTCTGAAATGGCCAGACGCTAATGGCTAACTTAATTTGCAGTGTGTGTGGTGTTTCACGTGTGTCCCATATGGTGTAGCGGGCTGGGCTTGTTTCGACTTATAGGGGTGGGTTTTCGGGCAGCTGTGGTGCAGGTGGTTTGAGTCCCCTGGCTCCTGCTGTCCACATGTTGAAGTGCATGTAACCCCAAATTCCCTCAGATGTGTCCGCTGGTGTGGACCTGTGTGTCAGTGGGTGCATGTGGCAGAGTGGAAAAGTGCTATAATTAAGACCAGTTCGTCTTAAAGCTTTTACTCATGTCTGAAAAAGGTGTGAACGAGATTGGTAAGTGGAATGGAATAAGATGGAATAAAACCATCTACGAGTAATTCTGACTCTATCAGATCCCATCTGAATACTCTCAAATCAATTAATCTGCATGTGAATATGCAGAATCTGTACCAAAAAGGACGGGATTTTTGGTATCTCTTTGTCTGATTGTAGTTTAAATCCAATTCACAAGTCGTCTTTGAGGTGGCTTTGGTTGCATGTAGGTAAACTGATCATTTAGCTTAGTGAGTTACACAGTCACCTAACAAGGAAAAGATTCCCAGGTTGATCACAAGAAGATTCACTAATCCCTTTGGGGTCCTTTCAAGAAAGACACTGGCCATGAAAACACTTTTATGGCCCTTTGTGAATCGAAGAAGAAGCCAAATTAGTTTTCATCGGCCCGTTTAAATCTATTTACAGCAGAGGGTAGACCCCATTCTTGAAGCCACTTTTTGTTTAAGATGCACAATAAAGTTCATGAACATAAAAAATAAAGCTAATTTAACGTTCCAAAGTCCTACAACCACTTATCGCAATTACGGCGATGAAGAACTGGGATTATGTCCGAGTCTTATCACCTAGAACGTTCACACGATAAACTTAATTAATGGAACAAAGATCTGGAATGTGAGATCTCTGCAGAGGACCGGAAATCAGCAAGTGTTGGAGTTCATACTCAGACGGTGAATGCATGCCTCAGATCGCCACGCCATTATTAGTAATGCGAACAACTGTATGTAACTTCTGCCAAGGGAAATTGTTCACTAATTGCACAGATGTTAAAAGAACAACATTTTAGGTGCAGAAACATATAAAAAAAACTTATCAGAGCAGATTATTTAACAGCTATTTCTACTTGATCACAACTAGAATTAAAAAAGAAGTTCAGTCTTTTAAGAAAAAGAAACTTAAACATTTGTGAATTGGTTATGATTTGTCATATAATGAAAAAGAGCATTTGTGTATTTTTTTTTTACTTCAAAATGAACACACAGTTGAATAAAAAGACTTGACTGACTTTGCGCATGACAGCCACTGTGCTGTGGTGGCAAGCGACACAGTTGCAGACAAGTATTAAGGTTACGAGACATGCAGAACAAGTACAGGTGGCCAGTGTGCATTTTGTGTTTGTTTGCGTGTATGTGTGTATATTGTGGTGACAGTGGGAGCTGCATTTCCGCCGGTGCGCAGGTGCATTGTGACATATAGCCCCGGCACAACCTTGATCTCACACACACACTTTCAGATGGTGCGATAGGTGTCATCTCCAACCACTGCGATGGTGGTATTTTCAGTAGAGATACGGGGAGGAGGGGATTTCACAAGAAGAGAAGCCTCAGAGGTAAAAAAGCTCTCTAAACGAAGTGTGCACATGTGATCCAGGTGTGCGTCGTCAGTAGGTGTCAATTTTTCTGGAACGGCACAAAGAAAAGAAATGAAAACGGAGGCTGATTGATCTCCCAAACTGACTGAAATACTCGCACGTTCCTCTGCATGCATGAATGCTTGTATCTGCGACACATGCGCTGCTGCTGCGGTCTTCTGGCTATATCTCATTATGTTTGTGGTTTTTTTCTTGCTATTTTCTCCCCCCTCCACTCACCGTGTGCACACTGAGTAAAATGTAGCTTGTCGTCTGAAAAATGGGAGTGCCACAGTAAACCACATGCAGATGCTTTCTAGCATTAAAAAAGACAAAACATAACGTACAGATGTATATCTTGGCCACATCTGCCTCCAAAATAAATGGCGATGGTGCATAAAAATACCAATTTATGTGAATGGGCGCATAGCAAATGAACAGAACAGTGCCAAAACTGGAGCCCAGAGACAAAATTAAATGGCCAGTACCCTCTTAGTCATGGTGACTTCATGTTTTTTTCCACTGCCTCCCACCTCCTCCCACACAAGGGAATCTGCAGTTTGTTGTCCTTGTTCATTCAGCCCCTTTCAGCCATTCAAGTTCCCAAGGCTGTTTCATTACAGAGAGCCCACTTAATAGGAGGCACATCCACACAACTGTGGATCAGTTCTGCAACAGCTGAGTAAAACATCTGCTGGGATTCCAGCCAGGACGCACTGGAGTTGATTTAGACCGACGTTTGACATAAACCGATAAATCTGTTCATTCCACTTCCAGAAAAAGTCCACCCTCTCCACATACTGTTACTCTCAGAAAGCCCCCCCACCTCCCGCCCCGTTTTTTTCATCATCTCTTCTGCGGCCGTACCTCCACCAGCCTTCTATGAATCAACCCCCCCCCCCCACACACACACACACACCCTCCTGCTCTATACAGCTGTTCCTTTGCCTCATGTTGCACATTCTTTCATTCTTCGGGGCTCAGGCTGTCAGGGACCCATTACAGCCCTTCCTGCTGGGTGTTTGTGTGTGAAAGAGAAAAAGGCGATGTAACAATTTGAGAGGAATCTAGAGGCTGAAAGACAGTACAGCTGCAAGCAGTACACAAACACGCACACACACCTCCAGCTGTTTGTCTCTCACCAATTACTGTGGTCCCTGCTTGTCCTGTCCCCTCAAGTGCTTCCCCCAGTCCCATGAGCACCTTCCCACTCTTGCTATTTTTAGCTTTAGAGACGAAGCGAGACTGGGGCCCCTTCACGGCCTAATTACAGCATCCATCACGCAACTGCCGTGCTTTACCTCCCCCTCCTTTGCTTCCCATGCTCAGAACTTACCCTCGCTGTCCTCTTCATCTTTTGGGCACAGGTTCAGGTAATATACTTGGGAATGCTAAACAAAGGAAAAGCGCAACACAAAAACAGGCACCGAACCGACAAACAACAAAGCAATTAGCTGGTGTTTGGTCTGGCTGGAACAACCGTGACCTTTCAGGAAACTCCCCCTTCCTGTTAGAGACGGGTCGACTCGCCGCTCAGGCTGTTTGAAAGCTGAGAAGCACAACAGCCAGCATTCTTGGAAATACGTGAGCATGTTTGACACAGTTGGTTGATGCCTTTTTTTTCTCTCTCAAGTAGTCGGCACAACCTACATGCTAACCTTTGTGGTCTAGGCAGGAATGGCATTGTTTAATTTACTTGTTGTTTTTGGTAATGAGCCTCGATACTTTTCTCAAACCAACCAAGCATCAGAAAAAATCTGAACGCTGTGAGATTTCTAATCTTGTTTGCTTAGAGGATGAGTCTGTATTCAGTCATTTTCCAGCCAATCAGCCAGAAAATATCACAAATGTTGATGCAGATCAGATCGCTGTCTGTAAATAAAAAGTTCAGTGATTTTCCCATAAAAAAGACATATTTAGTCTGACAGCTTTTCCTTTGTAATGTGTTGCACCAGTTCCAGCTGCTGCTACATTGTGATTGCTCTCTCTAGTCCAGTGTGCATATTTAAGATGCACACTGGCTCTCTTCCACTGCAGGAAGAGCCAACACTAATCGTGAGTATTGTCTCCAGTGCTTAAACTGTTCAAAAAATGTTATGAACATTCAGTGCCACAATTCAGTTGGGGCCTTCTGTAGTTCGAGAAAACACCTGACAAAGTTGGAGAAGCTATTTCTTTAGACGTTCATCACAACCTTTACACCGACCTTTACAGTTTAGACAGCAACATCAGTGTCAAATCTTAATATAATCCTCCCGACTCCCCATTTAGTTGGTACTTAAGTTGTTACTAAACAAATCTAATCCAGGAACAGTGTCACCAAGTACTTGGTTGAATAGTTATGTTTCTGTAAAATCTGTCTTGACAAAATCATAGAAGAATCCCAGAGATTACTTTTGTTGTTGCACTACATACAGCAAATCAGATGGAATTTAGCTGAACTGAATTGAAACTTGTTAAACTACATGCTTACACTGTATCCTCTGAATGATGGGTAATATATTCACTCATACTGTAACACTCACGCACGTCTCTCCGTCCTCGCTAGCTCGTTTTCAGTTGGTTCAGAACAAAAACTAGCTAAAGCTACCACATCATCTCTATCATCCCTATTCTTTCCAAGCTCCTTAGATCCATGTTCTTGCTGAGCTTCACTGGCTTCCAGTGAAATTCAGAATTAATTTTAATAATATATAAAGCCCTACATACCCAGCCTCCTGTGTATACAGCAGACTTGCTGAGACGTTATAAATCCTCAGGGCCAGATCATCTGATCAGGGTCTCTTAACTTTTTCACACTCTTATTGTGAAATCTGAGGTTATCATGCTTTTTTTGGTTGCAGGTCCTAAACAGCCTTCCTCAGCCTATACAGTCGACTGAAAAGCAAACAGAAAGTGAATTTCCCTCCCTGAGCCTGGTTCTGCCGGATGCTCCTTCCTGTGAAAAGGGAGTTTTTTCTTCCCACTGTCACCAAATGCTTGTTTACAGGGGATCGTCTCGTTCTCTCTATTACAGTAGCGTCCTAACCATAAAATATGAAGTGCCCTGAGTTGACTGTTGTTGTGATTTGGCGAAAACTAAACATTAAAGTTATACAAACACTACATAAAATATCTTTGCTGCCATAACTACTCAGATTATCCAATGTGTCTTAATCCAAAGATGAATATAGTCTCCGATGTTTAGTCAGACCGTTAAATTATTAAATATTTTCAGCTTTTAGGCAAACGCTAGTTAACATTAATGGGGGAAAATAGTTGTGTCCATGTAAGGGCTCTTCTTTACCGGCTTTGCT
This sequence comes from Rhamphochromis longiceps, assembly GCF_057381845.1. Taxonomy (NCBI): domain Eukaryota; kingdom Metazoa; phylum Chordata; class Actinopteri; order Cichliformes; family Cichlidae; genus Rhamphochromis; species Rhamphochromis longiceps. Next base: position 16,769,881 of record NC_140561.1, read on the forward strand.
CTATTCCTCTTTACCCGTGAGACCCTCTCTGTACACTGATAATCAGGTGGTTCTTAACACACTCAAAATCTGGTTTCAGTTTAGACGTCACTTTAATTTTGTAATGCCGTCTTCCCCGGGTCCTCTAAGCGAAAACCATTTGTTTCCCCCTTCACTTTTGGACTCGACATTTTCAGTGTGGTGTGACAAGGGTATAAAACAGTTCAAACATTTATATGTGGATGGTGTTTTCGATAGTTTTCCCAACTTGTCTTCTCGTTACAATCTCCCTGTTACCCATTTGTTTCGCTATTTTCAAATTCGAAATTTTGTTGCCAAGTGTTTCCCAAATTTCCCCTCTTTACCTCCAGAACAGCAGTGGGAAACTACGTTATCATTTGTTCCTCATCACAGAGGAACCATTTCGAAACTCTATGATGCTATTCTGTCTTTTAGTAACCACTCTAATGTTAAGCTTAAGCGTACATGGGAAGAAGAACTGGGATTTCGAATACATGAGGAGTCTTGGGAACGGGCTATAACGAGGATACGATCTTCCACCTCCTGTGCTCGTCTTGGACTTATTCAATTTAAGGTCATACACAGGGTGCATTTCTCTAAGTCTAGACTTTCTGAATTGTATCCAGAAGTGGAAAATAAATGTGATAAATGCCATGGTTCTCCTTGTCACCTTAGCCACATGTTTTTTCTGTGCCCTGAGCTACAAGGTTTCTGGACAAGGTATTTTGCTATTATGTCAACTGTTCTTGGGGTAACTCTTCATCCTTGTCCTCTGATTGCTGTGTTTGGGATTCCTGCTCGCTCACTTACACTTGATTCCACACAAAGGGATATTATAGCCTTCACATCCCTATTAGCGAGACGTCTAATATTGTTGCATTGGAAGTCTGCTAAGTATCCTACTATTTCCCGGTGGCTTAAAGATGTCATGTTTTTTTTAAAACTTGAAAAAATTAAATATACGTTGAGAGGTTGCACAGCCAAATTTTTTCACAAGTGGCAACCCTTTATCTCTTATTTTGCTAGTCTAGAGGTATTGCCTGTTTAAATCTACTTTTGTTACTGTTATATTCCTCTAATATGTTTGATGGTTGTGTTGATCTGTGTGGGACTGGGGGGGGGGGGCGTTGTGTTTTGTTTTTTTGTTTTTTTTGTTGTTTTTTTCATATATATATATATATGTTAATTTACTTAGGAAAATTAAGAAAGGTTGATTGTATTTCGGTAACTGCAAGTACTGTTTTCTTTTTTCAATAAAAATATTTAAAAAAAAAAAAAGAAAATAGTTGTGTCAACAATGTTTATGTTTTCTTTGATAAAGGATAAACTTTCTGAGGCGAGTGAAGACGTTTTGAAACCCTGCTGCAAATGCCATGCGGTGCAGTCATAATGTAGACAGAGTTAAAACGGATAACGTGGAAAAGCGCAGGCCAGTCACAGGGTGATAAGACGAATCCAGTATTTTCCTCTTATGTGATCTGCCTCAACTGCACTGGCAGATAAAGTCGCCCCCCTCCCTTTCCTTCTGCTCCTCCACACACTGATCTTCAGGGACTTTTAACAGCCAGCGTGGACCTCATGTTTCCAGATATTGCAGATCCCATTGTATTACTCAAGGACTCCCAACCTGCTTCTTATCAGCCTTGACGTCTATTTTTTCTTCTTTTCCTTTTCTGTAATCCAAAAGGAACAGGTCGGCTATTTGTATCAACTCAACCACAAGTGCCCAACTTCCATCTGAGAGGGTTGTGTTTCTGCAGTGCACATATGAACACATAAACAGTGCACCGCTCTAATGGGAATGAAAGTTCTGGTAAACTTAAAAGGTCTTAAAATGTTGGAATAGACACAAGTATTCATCCACTGTAGTTTTTCTTACAAAAAAAGCATGCACAACCTGAAATGTGTTGCCTTTTTCTTTTCTGTTTGCTTTTTTGCATAGATTTAAAGTTTGCACATCATAACGTTTGTTTGAGGAGAAACTGAAACCAGAGGGAAAGCCAGCCTCAGAATGTCTCTCGCTTGACATGAGGACAGAAGGTCATAACCCCCAAACATGAGTTTCCTTTGGTCACTGTGTTTTCCCAAAGGATAAAGTTACATTTGAACCAGTAAGCTAATCCATAGCTGCTAGCGGCAAACCGGAGCGAGCCAGACCACACAACAGTTCAGGTCAGAAGACTTGTTGACCTTTTAACTGCATTTCTCTCCCTCAGACAGAAGAAATCACAGAGAGTGCACCGCCTAAAATCAACACAGGTTAATGTGAGTTGGCTTAGTTGCAGTGCACTGTCTGCTACTGTCTGTGGCATAGTTAAGGTTTGTGGAAGGCTAGATAGTAAGTGAAACTATACATTTGTAGCAGACTCACTTTTACATTTCTATAAAAATGTAATGGGATCATGAAACTGGCGACAGTTTAAAATTAAGAGAAAATTATTAGGCCTCCTATGTAATTGAAATGTTTTGTGTACATTTTCCCTTCTGTTTTTAACAGAGCAAGAAATTTTCAACACAGCATTTCTAAACGTTCGTTTTCTTTAGAAAACATAAATTTTTTCTATTTGCACGCAATTGCAGAATTTTTTTCACTAAAAAACACCCCAAATTTCCAGAGTCATTATAATTAGCAAGCAGACCTTTTTATTGAGCCACAGCACAAACCACCGCGGTGAAATGACATGCTTTAACTTTGTAATGCTCAAAGCTTGTGAAATCAAGTTAAACCTGAGGGTTATCTTGCCGTTTACACACTGTATAAAAACTTCAGCAAGAGTTTGGCAGTCGCACAGAAAGCATCGTGCCAAAACATAAAATCCATTTAGACTTGATAAAAAAGGTTGTTGATGTTCACAAAGCAAGAGATGGACGTATAAAGTTATAACAATGTTTCCAAGTGTCAAGATCTGTATTGAAAACTATCATCAAGAAATGAACAGAGCCACACAGTACAGAACAAGACTGGTAGAAGTAAGAAGCAAAACATTTAAAAGACTTTGGAAAAAATAAAATAGTGAGAGATGTGAGAGATGTGTCTACAGACCCCAGAACAACTGCAGAGGACCCACCTTAAAACCAGACTCAAGTCTGCCAAGGACAACCCAGAGAAAGATTATCCATACTGGAAGTGCATCCTTTGGTCAGAAGAGTTGGAACTAGAGCTCTTTGGCCAGAGAGACGCTTCTTCACTAAACATACCTCACTGCACTCTATCAATTTTAATATACGCCACACTGTATACTTGTACACATGTGCACTTATTTATACGACTGCTATATCCTTCTGGGATTCATAAAGTTTCTCTGATTCTGATTCTTATGTTTGAAGAAAGAAGGGAGCAGCGTACAACCCAAAGAACACTGTCCCCACAGTGAAACGCAGTGGTGGGAGTGTTACGCTTCAGTGTGTCTCGAACTGGGAATCTTGTCAAGATGGAAGAAATTATGAAGACAGAAGGTTATGTGAAGATTTTTAAAGGAAACCTCAAGCAGTCACCACCAAAACTGGGTCTGGGTCACCGTTTTGCCTTCTGTCACGACAACAACCCAAAATTATCGTCGTTCCTGGTGAAGAACATTACTGGCTGACCTGCACAAAGCCCTGTCTTTAATCCCATTGAAAATCTATAGGGTGAACTGAAGACCAAGCTCCAGGCCTGAAGACCAACAAAGCTGGAGGAGCTGGAGAGAGTCGCCAAAGAAGGATGGACCTGGCTTGGTCAGGAGTCATGAGCGAAACTACGATAAACGACTGCAGGCTGTCATCCAACAAAAAGGCTACATAGTTGACTATTAGCACTGGGGGCTAATAATTTTGACTAGTTTTCGGTTTTTGTGAAATAATTTAATTTCTGTGTGCAAAGTAAAATAATGTAAGTATCCAAAATAAAACTAGAATCTTTGGAAACGCTTTACATTTCACAGGGGAGCAGTTTTATGTTTTACAAGATTTTTGTGGTTATATGTGTTGGAGAATCCTGTGTATCCACATTATTTAAACCAAGACTACATGGGAATTATAGGCTCAAGCTATGAATATGCTAAATGCATGCACTCATCCCGTAGCCTTTGTTGCAAGTGTAGCTATGAAACATAGGTTTGGCTTTTTTACGCTCTCTGACGTTGCAGTGCTATATGAATGAATCAAGTGATCTCAGCGATGACAAATCAGACAAAACCACATTCACTAACGTGTCTTTTCCGCTTGTATTTCTGGGGAAATGCATATTTACTCAAATTACAGCGCCCATATAAATTTATATCATATGTACTTCCAGCCTGTATTACACGGATTCAGTTACTTAAATGAATGTGAAAGCATTAAATGTTTTAAGCGAGCTCGTGAGTATATTTGTGGCAACACTGAAACTGCTCTCCACATACACAGACCTCGTGGATGCTTTTTTTCCCCCCTTGATAATTTTACTCAGACTGAAATGCAATTGCCGGTTTGAAATGTGTTGCCTTACGTAAGTAATCACACTGAATGCTCCACTTGTGTTTAAACGCCGAAGTAGGAGCTTGACTGGGTCACTGCAGTAGAAAAAAAAAAATCTCAAATACAAAAGTCATGTGCCTTTGATAAGCATCCCAAGTCAACTGATCCCTTTGAGGAACTGGTAAAAACGTGTTGTTTTGCAAATTTCTAACAAGATCCGCTCTGAAGCATCAAAGTTCTGTGGATGACCTAAAATCATTTGCAATCTTAAAAAAAAAACCTAAAAAACATCCAAACTAGTGTAAATTGTACTATGCCATCGAATACAAAAAAGTCTGAGACTCTCCGAGTGATAATCGTGCTGTTATTCCTTCGGTGTTTGCTTCACTTTGAGAGATAAGCACCACTGTAATGTTTAAAAGTAAAAATCATTAAAGTTTCACGCTTGTCGCAGTTTTCTTATTTCATTCTTGTGTACTTTGTGCATCCAAAAGCAACACTTCCTGCTATTGTCTGTCAGACGCAAGTGACTACACAATCTGTCGCTCTCTCTTTCTTTTTGTCTGCACGCGTGCACACACACACACAATGTCCACAAACCCCATCCCCTCCCTCCTCTCTGGAGCTTCTGGTGCAAGGGGAGCCCTGCCAAATAAGTTAGTTTGTGTGTGTGTGCGTGTGTGTGTGATAGGGCAGAGCAACTGTGTCTTCTCTGAAACAGAGAATTAAGGGTAGCGACTTCGAAAGAGTGAGAGAGAAAAAGAAAAAAAACTACAGCGAGATAGTTCAGCTCACATGAGAGGAAGTGCAAGACACAGAAAAGTCAGAGGGAGCTGCTTGTGTCAAGCAGTTGACTGTGACTCGCGTTGTGAGCGCACGGTTGGGCTCCGGCGCTGCAGCACCACCACTCCCCTGTCAGAGCAGGAGCTATCTTCTCCCTGAGCTTTCCACTCCGTCCCACCACTGCCTCCTGTGACTGACTGGACTCGCTGTGGGAGCACAGAAGGACCACTCGCTGAATGTCAGCGCAGAAAGCCGGTGAGCTTTTGCACATTTTCTATTTTCTATCTATCTGTGAAGGAATAATTAACAGCTGTGTTTAAAAAAAAAAAAAAAAGAGTCTTCTTCAGGGACTGAACGTAAATGTATCACCAGGAAAGTATGTCAGCCTTTCATGAACTTAGGAGTGGATTTTTAGTTAAACTTGCAGATGTGGACGTGGTTTTTTTGGTCCAGTTGTTGGAGAGTGGTTTTAAGTGCTAAGAGTTTTGGTTTGGCTGTGAGTTTTGAGAAGATTGAGTTTGTTCTTAATTTATTACACACACTGTAATGTATGCAAACACTTTAAGATCATACATGTGTATCAAATGCCCGGGAAGGACACTGCGGTTGGGTAACAAGGATAAATGATTTCTTACTCCATTTGATTTGTTTTTTTCTGGCTTTATTTGTTTGGTTTTGGACGTGCTGTTTCTCAGGATTGGGAAGGGGAGAAAATTGGAAACAGAGCAGGCACCCTGGAGACTTAGTGTGTCCACGAAAAGTATAAGAGCGCCTAAAACAAGTAGACAGAAAACAACAGTCCCTCACTGCGATGAACTGCTGGAGGAGACAGAGCGATAGAGAAGAGACGGCGAAAAGGTGGAAAGAGATTTGTTTGACAGTGAGAGTTGACTGGTGGCACAGCAACCAAGGATATCACGAGTAAAGGAACATTGAAAATGTGTTGACATGACAAATCTTGCTTTAACATGGCATGCTTTTTTTTGGGGGGGGGGGGGGGGGGCTCATTTGTAGAACGCAGGTAAAGATAGGGGGGCGCACTGTACAGCAGGTTTAGCTTTTCACCACCTCTTCCTTGTTTTCGTGCACTGTGACTCTACATACAGTAAATCTTCCTGCATAAGATGAAACGCTGGCTTCGGCCTTTGGCTCCTCTCTCGCTCAAAGCACTAAACTTTGGCTCTATTTTTACTCCCATGTGCTGCTACACATTTAGAGACTCCGCTACGTGTTTTTTTAGGACTATAAATCAGACTTTAATTGCTCTGCTGTCTTTAAAGTAATGGGGGACATGACGGCTCTTTACATAGTTTTGTTTGGCTGAATTAAAAGAGAAATTTAAAACTTCTAAATTGAGGATTTATAGCAACATGTGGAAGTTCATGGACAAAATGATTAATTAATAATAATGGATATTTGTGGCCATTTTTAAAGTGTATTGGAACGTGACAACCTATTTGATTTGATTGGAGAAGAACAAAGTGCAAAATGTGAAATCAAATTTGAGAAGACAAACAAGTAGATGAACTTGGTAGTTTGTGTTTCTGGTGCTGTGATAAATCATCAGAGTTCTGGTTTGTTTGGTTTGTAAAGGTCGGGGGGCAACAAGTTAAGAGGCCACGGTCTTCTAAAAGTGGCCTTCTGGGACGTCACTCTCCCTCTCGGTTTCAGACTTTGTGTCTGAGGCCAAAGGAAGGACTGCTAAAAATGTTTCATTTTGACATCTGCAATATTAGTCTTGCGGTCTGCTGTGGCTTTCTCTAAAGGTTTCACCTGAGGTCATTGTTTATTTTTGGAAATCTCCACCAATAATTTTTGTTTTCTGATCAAACCCACAACACATCATTTGTTTTTGTGGATTTGCACCAGCCCATTACATTTTCCGAGCTGATGATTGAGAGTACCATAACTTGGCTTTACGGCAGGCCAGAAGTGCAGCAAATCAGAGCGGCTTTCATCAGGCCGGCTCTGGTCTAAAGAGGGTTCTTCATGACAGGAGAGGCTGCAAACTGGAGTGAAGTGAGCACTATAAAGCAATGAGGAAGGACGTGTAGAGAGCCTCTAGTGAGTGTCCTTTTGTAAGCTCAGGTCGTCTTCTCAGGCTGTTGTTTGTTTTGATTAATAAAAACAAATGACCCAGTCATTAATATTTATACTACTATCTTGTGGAAGTGTACTTTTAATGTAAGAGCCTGATCTGTGGCGGTGTTGAGCTGAACTGGAGGAAGTAGTTTCATTTAAGAGCTTCAAAAATTTCAAGACTAGATCCAAAAAGCCCTCATAGCAGGAAAGATTATATATCTTAAGGGTTTTGCTTTCCTCTCTGTTTAAATTTTTATGTAGGCAACAGCATGGGTTATAAGCAGGAGGATTTTCAGAAATGCACTGTGGCCGCTGCGAGCACAGTTCCACATCTTAAGACCTTTCTTTCAAGAGCAGCAAAGTTTACAGAACCTTCAGTAAAATCACCACCTCGTGGGTTTGTGCAGCCTGATATGCAAAATGCGTTAAAAGCCACATTGAACACATTGTCAGAGGTTTATACACTGCTCCAAACTTTGAAATGTTTTTCACACGCGCTCGCAGAGGAGTGTGAAGGCGTCACAAAGCGACACTTTCCAGTGTCACAGACAGTTTCCCAAGAAACCAGGCGAGCGATGAGCGCCATCGCTCCCCTCTGTGGCTTTCCTACGCTTTGCTGTCGGGAATGGAAAGGCTTTAGAGGCTGCACCCGCCGCTGCGAGCGGCCTCCAGCAGCCTCCCTTGGTTCAAAGTTACCACACAGCTGCTAGCTCAAGCTTAGCGAGGCCCACCTGAACACGTGCTATGGTTTATGACACAAGTTTGAAAACCACAATTTTACATTGAATACACGATTTTTGTCTTTTTCATTTTTACTGGCTTTCATTTAACTCGGTTTTGCAAACCACATTAACAGCTTAAAGCACCATTAATTATGCTAAATTGATCTTTTTAGCCACTTTGAGGAAACAAAGCAAGCTATAAACACAACACTAATATATCACACTTTACACTGTGGGCCATAAACAGTCCACTTTGATTTTAAGTGGGCCAGACCAGTGAAACTCCTTCTGTCTAAACTAAAATTTAGTCTATCAGATTTCTTAATACAAGAAAAATAAGTACAATTTGGACAGTATGTCAAATTTTGGGGCTTAAATTGTGAGACATAAATGTGTAAAATTAACATCACATTTCTGTAGCAGATAGTGAAAAAATAGGAGGTTTTCTGTCATTTAATTGTTTATCTATCTATTTTCCAGTGGGCCAGCCTGGAGTCTTTGCCAGACCGATTCTAGCCCCCGGGCCTTGTGTTTGGCACCGCCCTGTAAAGTGTTGAAGCATCTTCATTGGCTAACTTTTATCTATCTGATGCTCCTGCATTTGTACTTAACAGTAGATCATGTTAGCTTTTATGATAACATACAGCTGCACATGAAAAAGAGGCTAATGAGAGTTAACGTTAATCTAAACAGGAAAGTGGTGCAAAACCAAAACAATGAGCCTAAAGACTGCAGAGGTTGGAAGTGAGCACCTCATTTGAGGTGGCACACAGCAAATATCCAATCCTGTGCTGCTTGAGCGCATCCTGTTTACCATCCCCTCATGCACGCTTTCTGTCAGTTTACTGCGTCTGCTAAAGTCTTTTTGTGGGAAAACTGGAATAACTGGCACAGTAGTGAGAAAAAAAAGGAGCAAACATAAAAAATAAACATATCAGAATGAAAGAGAAAACTGGATAAGTAAAACAGACTGCACATAGCGCCACCTGCGTGCATGTTTCCCTTCATGTCGAAGCACGTTTCTGTCTGCACAGATGTGTCTCTAAGGTAGGATGACAAAAAAACAATCATTTATTGTTGTTTATGGATCCTCTGCTTCCATCCATTTTCAGGAAATCTGTCCGACTGATAACTCCACACATTCCAATCCCAATCCCAATAATGTACTGAGGTATTTCCGTGCCTGACCCCTCCAATATCATGCACATTATCCGCATCCTGTGGTCAGTATCAGACAAAGAAGTTACACTTGCACGGTGAGCAACAACAAATTGCCACTGGGCGTCTGTTTTTGGTAAATGAGACCTGCCATTTTTTTCACCCTTTAATCACTTTTCACTCTTCCTATCTTTTCCTTTTTCCGTTCTTTCTGGCAATCTGCCCTGCAACTGCTGCTCCCTCCATCACCGTATTGCCTGACTGCATTCCTCTCATTCCTACCGGCTTCCTGTGACTGAATGAGGAGCGAGCCCCACCGGCCACAAACCTCCACCTTGAAGTCCTTCCCATGTATCCCGTGTGCCATTTCACTCTATCGCTCCCTACCAGTGTTTTCCGTTTTAATATCCTTTTGGAAATTTGGGGGAAAATTGAGCCCCGATACCTCGCTGACATTAGGATATTTTTACTGGAGGGTCTAGTCAGACCCCACTGTCCAGAATCCAAAAGGTTTGCATGGTGAAATCTAAATACTCAGTGCTACCAGCAGCCAGAGTGCTCGTTGACTGCAAAGGCAATAAAGTGATGCTGTGAGGGTGGAAAGTAAGAAGAGAGAGCTCTACTGACATCTGTAGACAATGTATTAACATAAATATTAAAAAATAAAATCATTACCAACCGTATTAGGCTGCAAATTCCAGCTGACAGTGATCACTGCCAGCTGAAAGAAGCCTGTTTTTGCCCTCCTTAATATGAATAATGATGTTTTAATAACAGCTCATGGAATGATTTAATAAATCCAAAATAAGCTAATTTATTGGCAAATGTAATTTTAGTAGCAACCGTTTCCAAATGACCTCTATATCTGTAAATAGGAGAAGCTCTGTCTGAAGCATGTGCTGTTCAAACTCGAATCAAATTCAATTTGCTCGAACGCATCTCAAATGATTCAGGCCACAGTCAGCCCCGTGACTCTGGGATGGACTGGTAAAACCTGCCAAGAGTACAAGGAAAAGCACAAAGTGCTGTTGATAGGAGATTTTTTTTTTAATTCTCAGGCCACAATTTTCCCTTTAGGTACATAATTTAACAACCTCAAATCTACTGACTCCATCATAGGACCAGTCTGAGTCACATGAAATGGAAAAAAAATAGAACTGACCTAGTTCGCTGACAGTTATCAGTTGTTGTCTCTGTGATTAGTTTATGTTAGGTTTTCCAGTTATGCTGACTTAATCTGGATGAGCATGGATGCAAAAGAACGTGTGAGTATTTTTAGCGATAAACTCGCATATTGCTGTCCAGGAGAGGAGAGAAAGAGACATAACGGCAGATATTTCAAGAAAATTCTGATTATGATATAGAGAAAAAACTTGCTGAACAATGTTTTATTGATGCTTACAGCTCAGGGACAGCAGCATTTATGGGTGAATGTAAATAAATAAACTATCAAAATGGGAATCTACTGAGAATTTCCCTGGAAATTTTAAGGAGAGTAAGAACATGGCTTTTTAGTTTAATCACTAAAGATACTTAACTTTATAAAGCTTAGCCTACACAATACTGTCGCATGACAAAACTGAAGAATATTTTCTACCTGGGATGTTGTGTCCCGGGTCGAGCTCTTTTAACCAGTTGCTTAAACACGGCAGTAATTTCCATCCACCATTTGCTCGTCCTGTATGGAGTGCAACTATCGAGTGCAGCTAGCGATGCTCGGCTGACTCATTTGTGTACTTTTTGGGTCACACATCACCAGCTGCTAGTACAGTACTAGGCAAACGTCTTTAGTCATCCCTCATTTCTTTATATTCTGAAAGGAACATTGGAGATAAGTGCAGTGATTCATTGAAACATGAGCAATCATACATGGAAATACAGCAAAAAGGCAAACACAGAGTTTGTACAATTGTAATGCGCTTGAAAGTCGGTTTTTCAATAAGCCACCTTTGGTCTTCCACACTGTCTCCACTCTAGTGGACAAGACTTCTTATAATTTCTTTAAGTACTCTTCAGGAATAGTTCTCCAGGCTCCTTCAAGGACATTCAAAGCTCTTATTTGGATGATTGCTGCCTTTCGTTCCGTTAGACTTGTTGCCACTGATTTTCAGTTCTGTTCTCTTGTAATTTAGCATACCTCAGCCTTTACTCCCTGTTTCTTATCTGTAAGAATGGCTTACTGAAAGCTTCTGGTAAGACTTCAATGAACAGCAAATGCATCAAGTGAAGGGCCAGGTGCATATCTCAAGTCTTTGCTGGATTTTTATTTTTAACTCTTTTTGTTTTACCTTCACTTTAAGGACACACTGCACAACATGCTGAGATGAGTTTTCAGCTAATAGTTCTTTGGGAATCACTTTGTTGGTGCAAAATTATTATTTTATGCCTGTTAAACTGTTGTCTTTGGCATTTTTCATCGATTCAGCTAAAGAAATTGGTACAGATTGTATATTTTTCCAACAGGCTGCTAGTAACAAATGCCTAAAAACACAATTTAAAACTGGTTCTTTGATAAGTTGTCTGCAATGCGTAGAAACAACACTGGTTCATCTCTTGTGAAAGGTGCCTTTTTATGCCTGAATGGCTCAGTGTTAAGCGGCTTAAGAAAAAAAAACAAAAAAACATTCACCTGAAAATGATCAGGACTGGATTGAAAATGAGTGGAAAAATCCGCCAATGTCCAAAGAAAAATTCTGAAAGACCTTTGAAAGCCTGGAGAACTATTGCTCAAGACTCACTTTAAAAAATTAAATAAAACTTTGGCTCCTTGGAAACAAAAGAAAAACATTTGAGGGGTGACATATGGTATTGACTTTTTCATGGCTTCACAGCTTGGTGTGTGTTTAGCAGGAGTAATTTTCTTGCATATTTTTCAGAGTCCAGTGCATTGTTCAACTAGCTCCTTTTTTAGGTACTAAATCATCATCGGAGGCTTGGCTCTTGCTGTCAGAGATACCTGGGCTTGTCCCATTGTTGTGAGGACCGTGGAGCACAAATGCATGGTGTTGCTGTAGCAACGATATCACAGTCTATTACTTTTATATTATACAATGTGATATATCTACTGTCCAGTGAGGTTCACATGGTGGTCAGATGACAAATTAAAAAGTAAAATTAGCAGTTAGCAGTTAGCTAAACACAGACTTTCATGGCTTCCAGGTCATTTGTGTGGTCAGATTTACATGTGAGATAACATAAAACTGCTCCAGATGTGCACGATGTATTTGCTATAAAACTGACACATTCAAAATAACTGTTTAACTATTTGCACAATATGATCATTAATAAGGCAAAAACAACATTTCACCTGCATTGTCGTCCTGCAGCAAATCAGCAACTGCTGTGTCTACATAACTGCACATCAAACACAGAGAGTAATTCATCTTTATAGATGTATTGTGAAAGTCGTTAAGGATCGTGTTAATCAACGTTACGGTAGTTTCACTTTACTCATTGTTAAATTATGCTGTTGCTGTGGGGATGTGTAGCGTGGCTTTTGTTATGTCACCAGTGGTGACTCATCCTATTGTATTTCAGTCAACTGTTACCTACTGCGATACCTGCATTCTTCTGTTTTTGGAAGTGGAACTTAGTAACAATGCATGCGTGTATTTTTTATTTTATTTTTTTCATTTTTAGCCTGATTACTGTAGCTACAAGTCTTTTTGACTGATGACATGTCACGGTAAGAAAAGCACGGGTGTCATTATTAAAATCAGTCACTGCAGTGTTCACGCTGTCAGACTCTCATGTCTCGCACACAAAAATGTAAGTAATTCCTTTGCTTTTCCTGCCATGACATCTTATATCTTAAATACAAGTTATATATTTTTTGGTGGTTGGAGGGGGGAGCTATGAAAAACAAAGTTCACTCTGACATTTAGAGAATACTGAAGTCTGCTTAGCCTACAATAGAATAGAGACCAATTCTACCATTTCCACAGTTTCAGAACAAGATTGTCTACTTTGGCTTAACTAGCTTTCACTCAGTGTACAGTAGATACACTCGTTGACCGGTTTATTAGGTACACATGTTTAAATGCTCATTAACACAAATGTCTAATCAGCCATTTGAATGTGAAGTGGTTGCTGGTGCCAGACAGGCTTTTCTGAGTATTTCAGAAACTGCTGATCTATTCCACACCATCTCTAGGGTTTACAGGGAACAATCAACAAAAATAAAAATAGAGAAAAACCATCCAGTTAGTCTTTGACTGAAAATGCCTCGATGATGTCAGAAGTCAAAGGAAAAGTACCACAATGTAACTGAAATAACCAGAAGCAGAAGACCACACAGGGTGCCACGCCTGAAAGCTAAGAACAGGAAACTGTGTTTACACTTCAAATGGGCTCACTAAAAGTGAACAAAAATAGAACATTAGAAAAATATCGTGACTTTCGATTTCTGTTGTGTTAATCTGATGGTAGGGTCAGAATTTGTTGCAAACAGCATGAATGCATGGATCCATCGTGCCATGTGTTAATGGTTGCGGCTGCTGTTGGTGGCATAACGATGTGTAGAGGATATTATCTTGGCAACTGGCAACAGCCTATCAGAGTATTGCTGCTGACCAGGTCAGTCCCTTTATGACTGCAGTGTAGCCATCTTCTGATGGCTGCCTCCTGCCCCGTGTCACAAACTTCAAATCATCTCAAACTGGTTTCTTGGATATGGCAATGAGTTCACTGGCCTCCACACTCAGCAGACCTCAATCCAACAGAGCACCTTTGGGATGTGGAGATTGCGTCACGGTTAGGGTTGCCAACCGTCCCTTAAAATACGGAATCGTCCCGTATTTCGAAACAAAAGTACACGTCCCGTATTGAGCTAATAAGGGACGCACTTTGTCCCGTAATACAGTGAGAATCAAAAGTAGTCTATAAATGTTTATGGAATTAACACTTTGTTGGAAAACATAATTCCCAGCCCCTCTCCTGCTTTGTGACCAATGAGCTGACAGCACACTTATGACAATTCGAGTATGACAATTCAGATTACCGCTCATCTCATTGGTCGAGGAAAGGTCGCTTGCGGAGAAAATACCGGAAGACAACAGATGACCACAACAAGAAGCATGGTCAACAGGGGAACAAACGCAGACACTGCGGTACAAGTCTCGGATGACAGTAAACCTAAAGCTGGGCAAACACTGTGCGATTTTTTCAGTCACGTTATTCAGCTCCTGCTCAAACTGCACGATTGACTCACAGGGGTTAGACGTTCATAGGTCACGATGCAGGGTCTCACACTATACGGCCCGATGCTCTGATGCGACCTGAGTGCTCACACTGTGCCTCCATAAAATGAAGGTTATAACAGAAAATCTGTCGCTCGCTCTCTCTGTCTTTCACTCACACAGACACACCACTACCATCAACTTTGCTAAATTGCTAATGAAAAACATTGATCAGGCAGCTGTGATTGAGCAGCAATGTAAATCCAACTATTTTCACGGTTGTTGTGGTCGTGATAATTTTGTGATGCCACATCGAAAAGGCTCGGATGAGCTTTCCAAAGTTCTACAAGTTGTGCCTCCATCGCTTGTGTCCAGATCACACGCTGCACAGCCGTGCTGCGCCGTCTTTTTCACCAACGTTTACGTTTGCGCGTGAGCAGTGTGAGCGCCTGTGGTGACACCCTCACGAGCGATTGATGATCGGGAGCTGGTCGTGAGGTGTTAATCACTTCTCGTTACCCCACGTATACTACACGACGCACAATGAAGGCCAAAATCGGTCCGATCACTCAAAAATCGGCTCAAAATGGGCCAAAAATCGCACAGTGTGAGCCCAGCATTAGAGCAGCAATGTTTGTTCCCCTCAGAGAAAGGGAAGAATGGGAAAAGGAAAACACCTGGCTGGAAAACGTTAATATGGGCATGTGCAGTGAATATCAGCGCTATGTGGCCAGAAGTGTGATAATATAATTTATTTTGTGTAATAAACAACTGCAAGAATAGATGATTACAACAAATAGATGACTAATACATAAAAGTAATACATAGATGAATAATGATGATGAGTTATGATGCGTAATCATGGGAACAAGCGGGTTTACAAACAGGAGCAGCTGATTAGCATTAGAAAAGCTGAAATAATACCTCAACTGAAGCCAATTGTACTAAATGCACTAAATGTGCACTGTTACAAGAATATTTTTCGTTCTATTGTTTTCTATTATTTTAAGTTAAGCAGGACAGAGTGCTTTTAAAGAAAGATTTACTTATATTCTCAAAAGTTAAGCATGACAGGCTTCTGTTTAAGAAAGAGACCTGTTTTACTGTGTTAATGTTGTCATTTTGAGCTAAAAATAAATGGCTAAATGATCATTTGTTTCACATGTGTTCATATCACAAAGAATAGAATATGCATCTACTTAAATCAACTTCAAGTCAAATGGTTAAAAAAATAATTTCACACACAAAAAAAGAGCTAGAAAATTCACCACACTGGGAAGGGTGAAGACAACTGGGTCGCCCGGCCCTGGCCACGAGGTGTCCCTTATTTGTTTTTCAGGGAGTTGGCAACCCTAGTCACGGTTGAGCAGCTCACAAATCTGCTGTGTGACGCTGTCACGTCAGTACGGACCAGGGAAAGTTTCCAAAACCTTGCTGAATGTGTACCAAGAAGAATTAAGGAAGTCCTGAAGGTAAAACAGGGTCCAACTCAGTACTAGCAACGTGTACACAGTGAGTGTTTCTTACTTGTAGCACAACAGTTTGCAATATAGCATAAAGTACAGGAACAACAAAGTGATTCAAACTGATTATAAATCTATGATGAAACGGTCTGTGGATATATTGATACGTTTTTTCACATTTATGCCAGACGTAGAGCAGAAGACACACACACAGACACACACACATATCCGCATCTCCCTTACCCCGCGGAGTTCAGCAGATGGAGCCCGCACACCAGCAGCACACATGCGGATGAAAGTGAGACTTCAAGCTGGTTTTATCAGCAGTTTCAACACCGACAGACGAACTCGGTGAGGAGGAGACAGATAAATAGAAAGCAGTGCGTGCACACTCGCTTTCTCTTACATAAGTTGATTACCGAGACATTTCGGAGCGCGGAGGTGATGTTATACTGTACGTACGGACGTACGGCTTAGACAGCGGCGCGCGCTCACGGCTGGAGCTGTCGCTTTTGATATTTTTACCTCGCGCAGTCAGATAACTGTCACAATAACGGAGGAAAAACCCCGGCGAAGATGACGAGGATAGGCTGTTGGACTGTGCTTACGTTCGCCCGACTTGGTGTAGCTGCCTCGTAACGGGATTTTTACTCCCACCTGCCTTTGAATGTTTCAAATACGTCGCTTTTGAACTTCACCTCCAAAAGGTAGGCGGTGTTTACTTTCTTAAAGTGTTCTGCAAAAGTAGCTAGAAAACGTGGTAAATGTTCTAATTACTTTAAAAAAAAACAAAACCCACTGTCACTTTATTACTTTCTTGTGCCGAACTACTTACTGTGTCCACACTGTTGTATTGTGAAAATGTGAATTCAATTTCAGCTCCTCTGTTTAAAAAAAACAAAACAAAAAACACTGCAACAAAATTTTTTTGACTTCAGTCCAAAATCTGCAGGTGTAAATCCTAACATGACCGTGATGGTTATACACTTCAAAAATCGCTGGTGTACAACTGTTTAAAAACTGCTTAAATTACTATCATTATTATTTTAAATAAAGTGAGTTTCCATGTCTCGAGATCATGACCCTGCTATGGAAGTATTTAACAAAGAACTGAATGTGTAACAAAAGGTGGCCCGGTAATCTAATCTGGCAGACAACATGACTATTTTAGGGCATTAAATGGGGCAAATAAGTGTGCAATTATGGCGTTAAGGCCTCATTGTGAGTGTAGAATTTCCTGTTGGATCTATATCTGCCCATAGCTGACAAACTCCACTGCTCATTCACTACTAGGAAACAAATGTTTGGTTGTATGATGGACTGTGGGCTGATGTGCTTTAATATGAGAGAAGTCGTGGAATAAGAAAACAGTTCAATCCCACCCAAGCCCCTTCAATCCAGGGAAAATAAAAGCACACCCACATATACACACCCACAGCAGCCATGCTGGTGTAATGGTGTCATGTGTCCAGGTTTGCTCCCTCTCTCACCACGGGATGAGGTCATAGCCTTTAGTGCTGTTACAGAGATACAGTTACATTAGTTTAATGTGGGCCGTGCCAGAGGAATCGACACCACCTACACCCCGCGGCCCCTTTCTGTTGCCTTTTAGATTTCTCTGCTCGCATCTATGTCCCTTTGTGTTTACAAAAGTGTATCCCTGAATAAAGACTTTGATCATATTGTATTTACCAGGCCTTGCTGTTAGCTTATCACCTTACCTAAACTATTCCCTTTGGCCCACAGGCTGTGGCAGCACATGGGTTAGTCACTATGACTAGGCCTTCTATGGCAGAGAGAACAAAAAGAAAAGATGATTCACGCTTACAATGCTGATGTAGAAATTGTGTTACTGTCTGCCTATGGTAAACCGAGGCCTTTCGCAGTCAACTTAACTTTAGCTTTTTCTCACACAGCAAACATGAACTGACAGTGACACTTTGGTCTAAGTAGCCTATCTGTGGTGGGGGCTGAAATCAGTCAGTGTTGTTTTGTTTGGTTTTGCAGCATGAAGCCCAGTTTCACTTTGCATTGGGGGTCATAGAAATAAATGGTGGTTTAAAACATACTAAATCACTGTATTTATTTATTTAACCTAGCGATTAACCAGTTGGTTTGGCTCATCTTATAGGGGACGCTAGTCGTCATAGACTTGATTCCCACAAACCCAGTGGGACATACAGTATAACAGGAACCATTGGTCTTAATGAAAGCCTGATTTGAAGAGCCCAAGATCATGTGTTTGATTATCAAAGTAGATGTGGATACATTTTCTCTTGAATTCCTAATTGGTTCATTCATGTTGAGATGATGCGATAGAGATCTATCACACAGAACAAAGGAACTGTTGTTTTCCAGTTGTTTCTTTTCTTTTCGTGAATTATACGCACTGGATAGATTATCATGGTAGTCGCCAGTTTATTTTCATTGTCAACCAGCAAATAATTTATGGTCTAAATGGGAGCTGTAGTATTGATTTTATCGAGCAGAGATCATAAACTGACCATGTAAATGTTTTATTTTCGCTTTGCATGCTGCATTGATGACTAAGTTGACCAGTTAGGGATCTTCCACCACCAGCATTATTCACGTCTTTCCAGTATATTTCGTCAGTGGTTTAAAAACAGTTGAGCAAACACTGATAGAGAACCTTTTTCTGACCCCTCTTGATTGGAAATAAACTCATACATTTATAGTAAGAGGCACAACAAAGACATATTTAGTGATAGGGTCATCATCCAGTATCCATTTTGGGTGTCTCTTTGTCCTTTGTAGGGTAGTTATGGAGGAGAATATTAACCTTTTCCCAGGACAGATAACCTTTAAAAGTCCCGAGTGTTTTCCCTGTGTGAGCTCTGACAATAGGGACAGTGTTCTGGGCTGGCCAGAGCCCCAGATCACATTTCCTGTTCCTGATTTAAAATCAGCTCAGCTGACTACTGATACACTCTGCTCCTCAAAAAAAACCAGTAACAGGACCATCACCCTGTTGTTTATCATGTGAACTCGTGTTTTTGTTTGTGAGAGAGAACGGGCATAAAATGAAGCGTAATAGGGAAATCAAAGTTCAATCAAAGACCGTGAGCAGCAGCAAAAAGCTAGATTGTACCAGAAGACAGTAAGCTTATTCTTACTAACTGCAGGGTGTATTTGAAACAAAGAAGCCCTTCAGTGTACATAGTCTTCTTATTAGTGTGCAATAACAGTCAGCGATACATAGTATACCACAGACACACGAGCGAATTAGAGTAGGAAGTCAATATGAGAACCTGTTTTCTCAGTCAAATCAGCCTTATGCCAGGTGCTGGCTTTTACAGGAAAAAAAAGATGTTTGCCTATATTTCTGCATGTGTGGGCGTGTAAAGGCCACGATCCGTCACATAACATCTGGTAATATCTGGATTACAGAGTAGGATGAATGTCTGTGGGTGGAGATGGGTTGTGCAGACTATTGATCTGAATCAGACTATGCTCAGATGATCAGTCACTGAAGTACTTTCTTTTGAAGTACGTAAAGCAAGTCAGTCGGTGCTCCCATCAGGTCAAACAGTGGTTCATGCCTTCATTTGCATGATTAAGGGCAGAGTTATGTAAACATGTGTGTAGACATGTGTGTGCCAACACCTTTCAGAGCTTTAAAGCCTCATTAGGACTGAGTGAGAGGTACATCGTGCATGTGCGCATTTGTGTGTGTCCCGTGTGTGTCCTCAGGCAAATTTCGGACTCATCCCAGCCAAAAGTTATCTCTTTTTTCCCCCTCTTCCAAAAAACAATGACCTCTTGGAGGTCTTGGAAGAGAAATAATGAAACCATTTCAACAATTGTCTGTCTGTGAGACGTCGAGTTGGAGAATCACACTATGGGAGTTATATCCTCCCATTTGCAGCGAACTGCTGACCCCTCACCTTTTCCACCCCAGTTCAGCAACACATCATCACTAAGAAAAGTCTTATGTTATGGTGGAGTGTTGAAGGAACAGTCGCCAAAGCAGCACTGATGGCCATGACAGAAAGACGCGCTCACATATTTGCATCTGCTTTGTGTCCTGTTGAAGTTAAGTTAAGTTTGCCAGGGGTTAAAGAGCAAACCAAATCACAGTAAGAGGAGTTAAGCCTGTTCAGTTTCTCAATCAGTAGCTATGCCTTAGGGGTGCTTAAAAAGTGAGCACGGGCTGTTTTAAATATCTGTGTCGAGCCGCACAGCATGACAACGCTTGACAACCACACAACAATGGCATTAATCCCACCCATGATGCCAAATGGCTAATCGTCACTCCTTCTGCTGTACTACTGATTCCAGATGTTTCCACCAACTCAGTTTTGTGGGCATGTTTGAATAATTACACACATCTCATTATGAAACATATGCCAAAGACATACAGACATACATTGCAGATATTTCAACATGTTTTCCTTGGATTGAGTTATTGAATGTATAGTTGTATGGTTCCAGTTTCCTACATTTTTCATCATTTTCTATCATAGTAGGACTGAATACCCTCATCTTTGGGATTTAATTTAAATTAACTGCTGTAGCTTCTTGGAAATCTCAATGTTGACATGACAGCTAACAAAAACCAAACAACTGATCAACTAATCTAGAAATACACACAACAGCAAATTTATTTACTGCAAGCAAACTTCATTCACTAATAAATACCAATTATTGAACTTAAATCACAATAAGAGATACCTGAACTTATTTCTGTCCTATAAGACATCTATTTATTTCATATTTTGGCGTTTGTCTTGCAAAAGCTGCCAACTGTTCATACAATGAACCAATATTTTCAATCTGCTGATAATGTTTGGACATTTACTCAGAAATCACATTAAATCTATCAATAGGACTGATATAATTCAAATTAGGTTGAAGCTACTGACAGCAGGGATGCGTATTCTGGACTTTATAAATTTGTGCCGTCCAAACTTTTCTCCCCCTACATGAACTTAAAGTTTTATCAGTTATCACAGAGTTCAAGTGGGAAAACTGCACGTGGTGGGTATAATTGATAGCTGATGAAAAATAGCAGTAGCCAGAAAGAAGCATCAACATTGTGCTTAGAAATCATCACCTGTGTATTTTGACTTTTGTTGCCATGATGCCAGGTCTCTCATGGAAATGAGATTTTTAATTTCAATGAGATTTTTTTTTACCTGGATAAATAAAGGACTAATAAAATCTAGTCCGAACATTCACAATAAAATCAAAGATAAAACTAACCACAGAGATTTGTGGGTTCTGCCTTTAGCATTGAGTCGATGTTCCATGCGACAACGTCCACAGCTAATACTGTGATCACAGTTTCGCCTATCTCTAAAGGGAAAATTCTTGATATTGCCCAAGACATATGCTCATGTGACAAATCATCTTTCGGCCTAACTGAGATCCAGACGCACGAACGCCACAGATACACAGAAACATTTGTGGGCAGATGAGAATGCTATTAATACACACATAAGCACACACAGCCTCTCTCACACACACATGACACACACTCATTAAAGCAAGTGGTGCGATGCTATTAATATGTGGAGAAACCGGCACTGTCCTCAATCACATGCACTTGCTTGATTACACACAATAACACAAGTGTTAAATGACAGGTGACACTAAAAATAAACTGGCACGGTTACATATGCTGAAACTTGCTCAGAGAGCCACAGTGTTCCTTCAGCAGAAACAAATGGGCACTATTAATACACTTAATACACCAACACAAGCACTATTAGCCGTGTATGCACCCTCAACTGTCACACAAGCAGACTCTTCTTATGCAAACACAAAGACCTGCTGTGTACACTCAAAAGAAACAACTGCAAGCTATTAATATCTTAGGGTGCATAGGATGGACAAACACACACACACACACACACACACACACAATGAACACATAAGGAGATTGATACTCCAGCTGCTCGGAAGTGGGGGACAGAATGTGTGCAGCAGCTGTGGATTCCTATGAACGTAAGGAAGAGGAAGGGAGGCAGTGGAGGGTGGAGGGATAGGTGGCAGGAGTGGGGGCTGCTAAAGGTGTCCCGCTTGGTGGAGAAGATGTCATTTTCTTTCCATTATGAGTGCACAGGCTGGCATATTTGAGGCTTCGGTGTATTCATATATATATTTTTGTTTATTTTATTCCTTTCGATGTATTTTTCCTCTGAACTTCTGCTCTTTCTGCTTTGTTGCTCTTCTAACGAAGCATAAACCTCACGCCTGCTGCTAGTGTTTATGTATATAGTAACAGTAACTAGCACTTAACATGATGTGTGACATCCAGGCTTAACTCCATCCAATACCACTGTGGAGTTCAGGCTAAACCAGCAATAAACAAAGCACATTTTAGCCACAGCGTGAATATAAATACTACTGAGCGATATCTGTAGCTCTCTTGAGCTGCAAAGAAGCCATTCAACCAAAATAGCAGTTTCTGCTTGCCTAAATGAACCAAGAGGATGTTATGGTGAAGACTAACTTTAGAAACAGGAAGTCACTGTTTCTTTGTGAGTGTGTGCCTGTGTGTGTGCGCGAGCGTGTGCTCCAGTAAATTGTATGCGTGTGTGCAGGTGCGCGTGTGTGTGTGTCAGTGCATCAGCATGTTGCTGCAGTAGGGCCCACAGAAAGAGGATGGTGGTTGTGAAACGAATATGCTATTACAGAAACCAGAAGTTTGTCCCCTGTCTATTTTTAGCAGCACAACGCTGAAAAGAGAGACAGCGAAGCACGCACACAGATCTTATCGGCATGCACTTCTCTTTATTATAAAGTGCTCCAGATTTTTGTCTTGTAATTATGCAGCTCTTGCATTGTTTTAGGATGAGAAATAAAACATTGCGACAAATGACGATGGCTAAAAACACCTTTATTCTTGCTTTTGTCATGCCAAAACAAGTGTGTGCTGTGTATGTCTCCTCTTTTAGGCTCTGTTGGTAATATGATAGAAAGCAACCACGAGTTGCTGGAACCCTTCAGGGTCAGCATAGAAGAAACCTTAACTGTTTAGGTAACTCTTTAAATGTACATTGCGTTTTTTTTTTTCGTCGAGTCAGATAATGAGTCACGCTGTAACGCTGCCTAAAGGAACAGCTTCAGTGTCAGTACAAAAAAAAACCCACATTTGTTTGGAAATTTGGCTTTTTTAAGTTGTAAATGTTGTAAATATAATATAAATAACATTGGGGTGATGTTGAAAGTGAGTTGAAGCCAGAGATGTATGGCTGTTGCGAAATGAAAAATGTGCCACAGGTGTTTGTTTTCTGTTTAGAAGAGAGATTGGCTTCCTGATCATTTCCTCTTTCTCAGGGGAGCTCACTCGTTTGATGAGCATGTGTGTGTGTGTGTGTGTGTGCGCGCGCATGTGAGCGTGGGTGTGTGTACGTGTGTGCAAGTTTGTCTGAGTCTCCACCACCACCGCCGGCCCGCTCCTCCAGTGATTGTCTGATTTCCTTTGAAAACACACAGCCATTCTTCTTGTAATACATACTGTGCTGCAGCTACTGGTACTTCCTGTTGCACCTTTTGCTTTATTATTACAGTAGAAGCTTAAGAAAATAAGCCCCTTGAATTTTAACAGTGTTGCATAATGTTCTATTGCAAAAGGTATGAACCAGATGACAGTGGAGGGAGGCCCAGATATTTCTGATTGTCAGAGATGAAGTTTTGTCTGATGTGTCACAGATTACTTGAGTTAACTTGCAAGGTAGGATTCCAGTAAGGCACGGACGAGAAGCCTGTAAAAATGCAGGCTTCATTTTTTTTTTCCTAGAGACCTTTTTGTCCCATCTTTATCTCTACTGCTGTCGTGGGTTTTAGCCGTGACACAAAAGCTCATCTGTGCGTTACAATACAGCAAATATTAAAACCCAAGGCTGTCCCTGTGAACAGAAAGTGTTATAGTGAGCTCAGAGTTCTGCTATCAAGCAGGGTAACAGAACTGAAACCATTTGGTTTAAACTGTAAAGTACTATATTGAACTTACTGAATATTAATTCCCACCCTGTATTTGTTTGTTTGTTTTTCCTTTATGTGTTAATGAGCCACATAGCCTGCAGTCATAAGAGTGTGGGAGTGTTTCTTTCTTCAGAGGAATTCTGTCAACTCAAAATACTTTTCACACACATGATTATTTTCTTCTGAGTCAGGATTGCTGTGAGGAATGACAGCCAAACCACATTGTCTGGGCTGTCTGCAGATGTAGGGCTGTGGCTGAGAATGGAGGCCAGTTGAGAAGAACTGTGTAGCCTGTAGTTTTGTTTTGGGCTGGTTGGAGCTAATAACTGCAGCTGCTGTGGATTCTAATAGCCTAATTTCAACACACGCTGGAGGTTAAGACAGAGAAATCAGTGTTTCTGAATCTTTTAGGGTGCGTTATCAGTGTAGTAGATTTCATTGTGTGATCCTATTTGTTAAATTGACAACTCCTATAACAACTGAATAGCTGCAGTGAAAGAAGATCTTCTCACATTTTGTGACATGAGAGAAATTTGCTACTCCCTCTACTGTGCTTTCCACAAAAGTTACTCTAATTTAACACAATATACCAGTAAAGAAAGAAGGGAAAAAAATGTCCACTTACAGGACTTATGTGAGTAATATTGTGTAATATTTTAGGTTACAGTCATTCAGACATACGGGTTCAGTAAATTTCCTCATTCTTACATCCCTCCCATTGCTCTTTACCCTGGAGGGAGCAAGGTGTCTCCTTCCATACTGTATCTCTCTATGCTTTTGTATCAGTACCGAAACATTCCTCATCACGTTCATTGGTTTCATGTGTCAGTTGTATTGAAACGTAAGAACAGTATGAAGTTACCTGAGGCCATGCATTGTGAACGCTTTTGTTTGTAATCGCAAAATGTGAGACAAACTTCAGCTTGGTGCTTTCTCACTTGTAGCTATAATTAGCCTCCATGTGTGTTTTATCTTTTCCAGGTCATACCATCAGGCCCACATTGGGCCATGCATGCTATGGTTAAATGATTTGTGGCGAAAGTAAAATAAGACATGATATTTATGTTTTCGGTGGCCTTAAGAGTGCATAAATTGATCAAAACATTTTTGCGCCGCCCCCCACCGCACACACACACCTTTAAAAAGACATCTGTTTTTCATTAGGACACCGAGACCCGATTCAGATGTCTCGCTCGTGCTAATTTAGGCTTTTATTTCTTTCGCTTTTAGCAAAACCTGAAAGGGTGACGACAGATTCATGTGCCTGATCCAAACGACTTAACCGCACAACGTTAAAATACAACTTCCCACCCTGTTTCTTTCACTTCTTTTATGCATCTCCAACGCCAGCATATACAAGAATCTTTCATTTTTGTGCTTTCTGAATGTAATGTCCTCGGTATAAACCGGGAGGAGACACAAATTTGGAGCCATCCGCTGTTGCAAACCCCTTGTGCTTAAGGGAGCAGACAGAAGAAGCTTTAGTTTTGGATAATGAGCAGTTTACTTGAAGCGGGAAAACTTGAATGTGGTGATGATCTCTCTATGACAGGCAAAACTCAGAACAAGTGATGCAGATGAAGCAAGAAATGTTAAAGAGAAGCCTTCTGATTTTTCATCTGCTACCTACATAACAGTATCTATTTGCACAGTCAGCAACATAATATGTTTCTCTCTCTCTCTGCCTCTCTTTCTCCATCTTTAGTGGATGTGATCATCAGTAAGCAGGTTTCTTTGCCCGTTAATGGGAATCCACCCATGGACCTAAGTGTGACCCGCAGGTTGTTACATCCAGGCCCAGATTCGGCCATGCTGGCCCCCCGCCCTCCTTTCTTCATGGGATCCCTCACCGCTCAACATTGTGCCCAATTCTCCCAGCAGCACTTGCAGGTGAGGTCAAACTCAGATGTCAGTTCTCACCTAGTTGAGCTGGACAGTGACATAATGAAGCTTCAGCATGAATTGGACATAGCATGGATCAGTGCACTGGCTGAAATCAGCCAGTTTAAAACGTTACATTGAAAGTTTCTGTTTCTTCAAAATTCAGTGCATGGAAACAGAGACCAAATACCCTCATGACATTTTGCCCCTGTTCCAAAATTGCTACATCTGGCATTTATTTATCTGACTATAAGATAATGACCGCCTGCCACATCAGCCACAGAAAAAAGCAGCTGCTTTCACCGCAGACCTTTAACCAGGTACTGTGCAGGACTCCTCAGAAATGAGTAAGAAGCAGATTTAGGTTACTATAAACAAACCATTTTCTCGGCATTTAATTTGTTATTGACACTTGTCACAGATTAACTGACTGATGCAACACTTCAGTATCCTGTTTTTTTTCTTCTATTTTTGTAAGCTATCTTATTCGAGATGTGTGTATTTATGTGCTTGTCAGAGACTGACAGTTGCAGCTTTTGTCCTTTGCTTGTGTAGATTTTAAAAATGCATTTCTCTGTGTTTTTTCCGTCAGTATAACATCGAACAAAGGCAAAGAGAGATGAGTGAGGAGAAAAGAGAAGAGCTACATCAGCTGATTCAAAAGAGTAAAAACGAGCAGAGTGAGTCCTGTGTTTTCTGTTTTCTCCACACTGTCATGTGTTTTCATCAGTTCTTTAAGCGACCATAAGGTGGTTTACATGCTCTTCTTCTGAGTCATAGCACACTGTATGTTTTACTGAAAAAGAGGGGGATTTCCAGCAGTACTGTGAGGTATTCTCAGATTCCAGGGAAATTTGCACTCATATCAAACCAAAGTCAAACAAACAAGCTTGTTTTAGGAAAGCGTTTTTATTTTTACAATGTAGAGGAAATGAAGAGTGCAAAGAGGATCTTGGCTCTTACTTCTGAATTTTCTTGACTGCTTCATGGGAAGTTGTAATAGAAAACGGTTGTAATTAGACTATTTAAATACTAAATCACTATTATTTCTTATTGTCATCCACACTCTTGGACATATATCTACCTGCCCTTTGTCTGTGTATGATCTTTTTCTTTCTTGACAGGTGCTATAGCCAGTCCCCTGGTAAAGCAGAAACTTCGGGAACACATAATTATGAAGAGCCAGCCAACCCATGATAGAGTGACTCCCAACCACAGCAGTCCTGCCCCAGGATTCGGGTGAGAGACATCAATGATTTTTCATTGATACAAACACAAAACAAATGCAAACACAGCACACGCTCAGCAAAAACTTTATTGTGGTTACTTAAAATTGACACAGTCTGTTGTTTTGTTTTGGTCACAAGGCTCCGGGTTCCTGATA
This sequence comes from Rhamphochromis longiceps, assembly GCF_057381845.1. Classification (NCBI taxonomy): domain Eukaryota; kingdom Metazoa; phylum Chordata; class Actinopteri; order Cichliformes; family Cichlidae; genus Rhamphochromis; species Rhamphochromis longiceps. The sequence goes on from NC_140561.1 coordinate 16,796,918, forward strand.
TGTCCCCGAAGCCTCAGCCTACACCCTGTGACCAGCGCGCCTTGAGAAGAACAGGTGAGACTCCTGCGGCTGTAGCCGTGTCCGAGATTGTGGTTCTCACCCTGAGGTTAAATTTGTAGAGGTCATGTGATTTTAAATTTTAAGTCTGCTAGACTGAAATCACCTGCAATTCTAACACTTAATGTTTAAACAACCTGTCTTCATTGTCACTGACCTGTCCAAATAATGGAAAAAGTGAGGGAGAAAAGGCGTGTCCTTTGCATTGAGATGAGAGAAACTCATTTTTACATCAGCCCTGCAGCGTCAAAGAGAGGTTGAACATCCATAAATAAAACAAACAAAAAAAAAACAATAGATACAGTGAGACACAAAGACCTGAGCGGTTATATAACTTGGTAAGGTATATGTAAAATGAACTGCGTGAGAGTCCAGAGCAGTTCTCCATCACTGTGTGAATGAGAGCGAGCGTGGTCACGCCTTCCTCTACATTTCTCTGAGTACACGTACCATTATTTATTTGCGTTACCCTAGAACCATCAGCGCGCACACACACACACACCCTCCAGTGCTCTTGTTGGCTCTGTGACAACACAAATTTTTCTTTTATCCACTTTGAGTCAGCCACTGATTGATTACTTTATTCAGGTTTATTGGAGACTGACCAATGTATACAATGGACGTTTTGATTCTCTTGTCCAGGGCTGAGGTATTTGTTTTGTGGGGTTATGGTACAGAAATTGAGCACGTCATTATAGTGTGTGCGTTGTTGAGTCGGTGCTTTCCTGCCAGTGTAGCCGATGTATAAAGCAATGATATAGTAATGTGAGTTTGAGAACTACAAATACCTTTCTTTACTCTTGATGAGAGCTTATGTGCCCATTTCTTCACGTGTGTGTGTGTGTGTGTGTGTGTGTGTGTGTGTGTGTGTGTGTGTGTGTGTGTGTGTGTGTGTGTGTGTGTGTGTGTGTGTGTGTGTGTGCAGTGTCTGAGCCCACACTGAAGTGGAAGTTAAAGAAACTCATCACCACAAGGCCAAACCCGCTGCAGCGAAAGATCAGTGCCCCTCCTGCAGTCAAGCACAGGACCGAAACTCTGGGTAAACTATTTACATTCACTTGGATCTCTGTCAGAGTTTTATTCTTCGGCTCTGTTAGCCGTTTCTTGTTAAAGTTTCTTTGATCTCGCCTTTCTAACCTTCCAGAAGCGCTCACCATCAGATTTCAGCACAGCTTGATCAATTTTCCATTATGGCGTAAGCAACTGATACTGATGGGCCTCATAGGTTTCTTTCCATTCTGTCGTGCAGAGTCTTCCCAGAGTGGCAGCAGCAATCCAGCATCAGGGTGCAGCTCTCCAAATGACAGCCTCCATTCAGATAATGGGTCCTTACCACTGGCTCATGAGGTAAGCCCTTTTGTATATATATAAGTACATATAGCAGGTTTTCTTGTCCTCCTTAGCATATAATGAATGCACAGTGAATCCTCAGTGAACTATTTAACCATACACAAGGTTCTCTTAAACTTTTCATTATGCATTAATTTAAACAGTACATCCAACTTCTCTCTGTTCTGAGAAGTAGAAAAATATACACTTGAAGTACTGAAATGCTTAATTCTGATCTTTTCGGTCCTCCATCTATAGCCGAATAGCCGATGTCAAAATAAATTTGTGCAGTTTTCTTTTCACTATGTTGAACATATTTATCCTTGACTTGATAGTTTTGATAGTACTGTATATATAGTACTGTATTTAACACTTTTACTACAATCAGGTTCAGGTTTAGATAAGTAGATATATTTAGAGATCAATAATATGTTAAAAATGTAACGAAAATAACCTTCCTCATTCAGTCACAGAGGCTGTTGCTGAAGGATGGTAATTTAGCTCGATTCACCGTGCCTTCCAATCCCCCTGGGATCCCCAACATCACTGCTGGACTTCCTGCACAGGTGAGCAGTGCTAGGATTTCCTCCAGAATCATTGCATACAATATTGAGGTTGTGCTGCTCCTGTTCCTGAAACTAGCACCACTTTAAAGGACACAGCTTGCATAGATAAACATTCATACTGTTGATCTATTTGTATTCAAGTGCGATATCGTTTCTGAAATAGTGCCTGCACACATGAACACTTATAGAAACTTGTGGTTTCACTTCCTTCTTGAACTGTGTGCGACTTCTATATTTTGTGAGTCTCTCTTGGTAATTTACCACCTTTTTGACTACAATAACACAGTTCAGCAGTCCATCTATGCACTGTGACAGGCTGTCAAACCCCTAAACTATCCATTAATACTTAGCTTTTCTCATTTTTAGACTACCATAAGAGGGAAATTAAATTAAATTAAATTACTAGTGATTGCTTTAGAATTTCCTGTCATCTCCTCTCGTCTTTCATTCTCTTCTCTTTCCCTAGGCTGACTTGCGAGAAGCAAGGCCATTGGCAGTATCTGGTCTCCATCAGGTTTACTTGCCTCTGGAAGAAAGCAGTCCAGCTCTTTCTCAGCGGCTACAGCCTGTGTTCATACTGGATCCACACACCAGGCTTCTGCGCCCCCAGCTTGTCTCTCGTGAGTTGTATTCCTGTTATTCCTCAATGTGCATATTGAACACACTTCCTTTGCATTGCTTACTCAATGGCAAGTCAGTGGGATGGTTGTTCACAGAGTTTATGTTTGTTTTATTTATATAATGTAAGTAAATGTATGTACATATGAATTCTAGATACAATACAACAGCAGTGCATTTTACTTTTTTGAAAAATAGCAGTCAGTAAAAATATGAAATAATGACGACGTAACACATGAATGAGTCCAGTTAAGCCTGAATATGGTGAACTTGGAAACAGAGATGAGTGGAATTTAACAAAACAACCACAGTATGACATTTGCTAAATATATATATATATTGATTGATTGTGTTATTAAAACTGGAAAGTGGGGGCTCTATAAAGAACTACATAACAGTCTGCACTTCACACTTTTTCACATTGTTTATAGTCAAACTCTTTATTAATTAATTAATTTCAACCTCTGACAGGATCTTTTGCTCTAAGCACAGAGATTTAATTACCTCTTTCCATAGTTTTTCTTTTATCCATGATTTCTGAACTGAGCCCAACAAATAAGCATTTCCTTTTCTTCTATTCCTGTAGTGAATCTCTCAGTTTCACCCTGTGAGAAATTGTGCTTCTTCTTTACTGTTATCTTAACCCAAGATTTGTTTTGTTTTTTGTTTTTAAAAAGAGCTATTGCATATGCTAATGCTGAAATAAGGCACCGACTCCGTTCATTCATGACTGATAATGGAAGAGGAAGTCGGGCTCAAAGAATGAGATATATAAAGTAGGGTAGTGTAGGCGCACAGCTCTAAAAATCTGAGTAAAAGAATATAAATAAATGTCTGCCATTCTAAGTACACATAGCTTTAGTTATGAATGGACGCTGACTTGCATCAGATCCATCCTGACTCTCTCTACTGATGCTAAAACAAGTTCAAATGACTGCATTTAAAAAGGTGTGTTTGTGAGAGGTCTCTAAGACTCTATCGAGAGAAGATCGATACCTTGTCTGTGTTGTGCTGTGTTTTTTGTTGCATCATTTTTCAAAATGGCACGAGGGCGCTCTCTGCTGTAAGTGCTGCTCTACATGCAAGCAATGCATGGCTCTCAATATTTTTCTTTTTGAGTGTTTTTAATATGAAATACAGCTGTGGAATATTTCATCCTTCTACAGTTGAGTCCAATAACAATAATCGATTTAGTTTGGATTTTTTTTTTCCTGCATTCTTGTTTTTCACCTTTTCTAAAACATTACGTTTCTTCTCTTCTCCACAGTTCCTGGTTTGAGCACCATCTCTCTGCAGCAGCACCCTCACCTGTCTACTCTGTCCAGAAGAGAAGGTCACAAACCTTTGGAACGAACACGTTCAGAACCGCCACCCTACAGCCACTCACAGTTATCTCTGCAAACCAGCCATCACCCGTACATCCAGCACTCGCTGAACCAGCAGTACCACAGGAGCGGGGTGGAGAGATTCAAGCAGAATTCACACCTGAGCAAGGTGAAAGGAGGCTCATTTCTTAAGAAGTATAATCTAGTACTAACAGATTGACTAATGACCTGCACCTGCTTGGATTTCCTTTTTCATGATCAGTCTTACTGAAATATGTCTTAAAGAGAGTCCTTATTTTAAGAATTGGAAACTGTAAAAGTTCTAGCTTACGTGAGCTGGGGAAAAAAGATAGATAATAGGCTTCCTCTGACACAGATCCCATCAGAGGACATGGACCTAGAGGAGACTGGATCGGGATCAGGTTCAGGGACAGGTTCTGTGTGCGGCTCAGAGCCCGGATCAATTTGTGAGGATGACTATCGGCGGAGACAGAGCAACGCCAGCACAGACTCTGTGTACGACACAGAGTCTACTACCTCCTCCCGGGAGAGCTTGATCGAGCCCTCCTACTCTTACAATCAGGTAAAAGTCACTCTTACATGTGCACACATAGAAATTATTCTTATTTTTTTATTGCCTACTGGCGCATGAATCAGTGAATCTCTTCTAATGACCTTAATCAGTAACATATCTTATCATGAGTGCCCCTTTCTGGTCCACTAATGATTGAGTATTAGTTAGCAGGTTAGCAGACAGTATTATGATTACCATTATCTTGCATCCGTAACATAAATGAATTCTTTCGAATGGAGCGTCTTTTTGCCATCAGGAGGCACTGTTGCCTTGCTAATACAAGCAGAAGACTTTGATTTACAGTATCACTTCAGCATTCTTGGAAGAGCTCACTTTTCTTTATCAACAGTCTGTTTTAGAGAAGGAGAAATAAACACACCAAATAATAAGTCTCTTATTTGAGTTTAGCATATTGTGTATGTGACAGGTTTCCTGCAGGGAGTCTTTACTATGTGCAGCTGCTGATAAATCCTTACATATTCTTGTCTATTGTCTGTTCTTTTTTTCACCCACTGTTCTTGCAGAGGCAGGTGATCCTTAGACCAAGTCTGCAGATAGATCCGCTGGGTGTGCCATCCTTAATTTGGCCTCACCAGCCTGTCAGTCGGTCCCGGTCCTCCCCCGCCTCCACCTCCCTGCCTCCTGCTTCACATCAACCCACCACCATACCTTCCATGTCATTATCCAACCCTGCTACAGACACCCAGCTGCGCTTCACCACAGGTGAGTGACAGTTGATCAGCAACATTAAAAGAAGCATTCCAACTACCTGATGATGTAATTTGATTACAAGATATGACGATGGTATTACAACATTATTGAAGAGGGACAATATGGTCAAATGATGTGTTTCCATGTGTGTGCATTAAGGTTTAGCATATGATGGTCAGATGCAGAAGCACCAGTGTATTTGTGGGGACAACAGCCGTCACGCTGAGCATGCAGGAAGGATCCAGAGCATCTGGTCTAGACTGCATGAAAGGGGCCTAAGGAGTCAGTGTGAGGTATGGTGCACACACATTATCCTACAGATGCATACCCCATGACCATAGCATGCAGTCTAAATGTATATATCTGTATACTTCTATTTCTAGCGCATCCGCAGTAGAAAAGCAACCCTAGAAGAGCTGCAGTCAGTCCATTCAGAAAAACACGTACTTTTATTTGGCACCAACCCGCTCAACCGCCTCAAGCTGGACAGCCGCAAACTCGCTGGTAAGATCAATAACAAACGTGAAGAACACAATGACTATAGCGCAATTGTAATAGTAATAATGATAACAATATGTTCGTGTTATACATTATCCTCTGCAGGAATCCTGTCTCAACATGTTTTTTTGATGTTACCATGTGGAGGGGTTGGGGTAGGTGTTACACACACACACCTAAGCACACAAATTAAACAAGTCATTTTGGAATCTTTTCACTTATCTAATTGCAATGCTGAGCAACAAAAGCTGCATGGGAGGTTATGCCTCATTACACAGTTAAGCTAAGAAGACTACAAATTGCAATTGCTATTGTTTTTGGTTACTTTAAAATCTAAATTATATAAATGTAGGACATTGCATACATCCTTATTGCTCATGGCATATTCATCTACAATAGAGATGTGAGAAAAAGGAAAAGGAGAAGGAAAAAGATAACATAAAGACTGCATAAAAAGACTTCCAAGTGGCTGGATGTGGGGGAAACAGAGTATCAGGATAGAGAAAAGTCAAATTTAAGAGAAAAACAATGGTAGGAGAGCAGATCAGATTAAATGGAACAATGCACTATGGGAAAAGGAACAAAGCGGAGAATGACATGGGAACATTGATTATAATGCTATAAGAACTGTTGTTAGGAGAGGAGAAGACGAAAAGCTGAAGGGGGCTGGGTGTCAGTTGATAAGAGAACTGATCTGCCTGGATTTCCGGCCCTTGGCTACTCTGGTAAAGAGGGGTGATTGGAACAAGATGGCAAAGTCTGTGATAAAAGAAATTCCTCTGATTTCATTGTTCCCCAGCAGTATCAGAATCAGAATCAGAATCAGAATACTTTATTGATCCCTGGGGGAAATTATTTTTTGTCACAGTGCTCCATTTTAAACCAACATTAAGACAAGACAGACAATACACTAACTAAGAATAGTACAATATATACATATATATACATACATACATACATAAGTCACTCATAAATAAATAGTTGGAAAAGAAACATGTGTAGTTGTAGCAGCAAACAGTGTGTTAAGTGGATGCGTTGTACAGGGAGATGGCCACAGGCAGGAATGATTTCCTGTGTCGTTCAGTGGTGCTTTTCGGTAATCTCAGTCTCTCACTGAACGAGCTCCTGTGACTGACCAACATGTCATGGAGTGGGTGGGAGGTGTTATCCAACATTGTCTTTATCTTGGACAGCATCCGCCTCTCCGACACCACCTTGAGGGAGTCCAGCTCCATCCCCACAACATTGCTGGCCTTACGGATCAGTTTATTAAGTCTGTTGGCATCTGCGACCCTCAGCCTGCTCCCCCAGCATGCAACAGCATAGAGGATCGCACTGGCCACAACAGACTCATAGAAAATCCTCAGCATTTTCTGGCAGATGTTGAAGGACCTCAGTCGCCTCAAAAAATAGAGACGACTCTGGCCCTTCCTGTAAAGTGCTGTGGTGTTTTTAGCCCAGTCCAGTTTATTGTCAATGTGTACTCCAAGGTATTTATAGTCCTCCACAATGTCAACACTGACCCCCTGAATTGAAACAGGGGTCAAGTGTTTCCTGGTCTTCCTGAAGTCCACGATCAGTTCCTTGGTCTTTGCCACGTTGAGCTGCAGATGATTCTGCTCACACCACGTGACAAAGGAGTCGACCACAGCCCGGTACTCTGTCTCATCATCCCTGCTGATGCATCCAACCACCGCAGAGTCATCAGAAAACTTCTGAAGATGGCAGGTCTCTGTGCAGTGGCTGAAGTCTGTGGTGTAGAGGGTGAAGAGGAAGGGGGAGAGGACAGTCCCCTGTGGTGCCCCTGTGTTGCTGATCACCTTGTCAGACACACACTGTGGGAGACGTACATATTGTGGTCTTCCTGTCAGGTAATCAACAATCCAGGACACCAGAGAAGCATCCACCTGCATCGCTGCTAACTTATCACCCAGGAGGGTCGGCCTGATGGTGTTGAAAGCACTGGAAAAGTCAAAAAACATGACCCTCACAGTGCTCGCCGGCTGGTCCAGATGGGTGTAGACACGATTGAGCAGGTAGATGATGGCGTCCTCAGTTCCGAGACGAGGCTGATAAGCGAACTGAAGGGGATCCAGGTGTGGTCTTACTATGGGTCGCAGCTGGTCCAGGATGAGCCTTTCCAGGGTCTTCATGATGTGGGAGGTCAATGCCACGGGCCTGTAATCCTGGGGGCCACTGGGACGTGGCGTCTTTGGTACAGGGACGAGGCATGATGTCTTCCACATCACCGGGACCCTCTGCAGACTCAGACTCAGCATAAACAGTTTATGAAAGACTCCACACAGCTGGGGGGCACAGGTCTTGAGGACAAGGGGACTCACTCCGTCTGGTCCAGCAGACTTGCCTGAGTGAAGTCTCCTCATTTGCATCTCAACCTGGTATTGAGTGAAGGTGATGGGTGGGGGAGGGGTGTCAGGAATCTCACAGGAGGCATTCCTGACATCATTCCTAGCATCATGCCACCAATAAATGACTTCTGACAAACAAGTACCATAGAAATTTTTTTTTAACTTAGAGCAGAAACAACAAAGAAAGAGTCGATGTACAAAGAAAAGTCTCTAAACAATGGTTGGCATAATGCACACAGAAGTTTAAGCTTATTTTTAGCAGATGAGCAAAATCTAATAACAGATTAAAATCTGTAGCTGACTTTTAAACTGACTGCAAGCATCTCTCCTCGTTTTTCTGTCAGGTGGATATTGATACAGTCTGGAATGAACATCACACATCAGCAGCCTCCCGCATTGCTGCAGGATGTGTCACAGACCTGGCACTGAAGGTGGCACAAAGAGAGCTGAAGGTGTGTCTTTATAACCAAATACCTCGATGCCATGGGCTTTGTCAAGAATTTCAAAACTGCAGTCTATCACCATAATGTGCTGCAAACCTTGGCAAAGCACCCACTATTGGTTATAACAACATAAAGACGTGAACCTTTTTCACGTGTGGAGATCTGGCGTTATAAAAGCAGCAAAGTGTTGAAGGTTTTTCTGCCCTTTTTTACAGAATGGCTTTGCAGTTGTGAGGCCCCCTGGACACCATGCAACCCATTCCTCCCCTCTGTAAGTACAGCAGTGTACACGCACACACCACACACACACACACGGACACATACCAGGAGCCAGCAGGCCTGCAAAGTGTTTCAAAGGATTTATTGCAAACCAGCTATACTTCTGAGCAAGAGAGAGAGACAGAGTGCCCGGCTCTCTCTACCTTAATGTATGTGTGTCTGAGTCTGTGCTGTGTGTTACCTGCTCGACGCCCGAGGCAAACTTCCTCCTCCACTCAGTTTCTTTTAAGCTTTCAAGGCACAAAGCAAAGCACCTCAGAAGAGCAGTGTACATGTGCGTGCACAGTAAATGTGGGTCTTTGTGTGGATGTGCATACTTGCGTGCATGAATTTGTGTCAGTCTTTGATTAGAGGCATTAGCCAAGTAACCACATTCAGCTGGGACTCTATGCGTGTGTGTCTGTATCTGTGTGTGTGCTCAGCATTGCTTGTCACTGGTTATTTATGGGATGATAATGACTTTTCTTGATGAGCAAAGTTTAGACAGCTTATAATATATACCGTTCACAGAGACAGTCACACTTTACGACCCATGCTGACACTGCCACTTCCAACATTCCTCCATTGTTTTTCCTACATCAACACTTTTTTTTTGCATACCTTTATAGCGGATAGTGAGTGTTTAGGGATCGGCTGCACCGAGTTGTGAGTTCATTCCTCTAAAATGATCTCACACGTCCTGCCTGCTGCTCTCGCTGCACTATCATTTGGAATGAGGAGTGGGTTGTTTTTTGTTTTTTTTTTTGATAACCTTGGTTGTCTATTTGTCAGAGAATTTGTGGGTTCTGCATTTCTCAAGAGTGTGAGATTTTCTACTCAGCATAACGTTTTTTGTTTGTCAGCAGACGAAACAGCTCGAACTGAAACGTCCTCATTTCTCAAATATTTGCTGTAAACATTAACGTGGCAGGATCATCCCTCTGTGACTTTCAAGCTGGAGTCAGCGCTGTGACTGTCGCAGCCTGGACTAAATAGCCACCATATGATAACTGGAGCCTTTCCTTAGAGGTTCCTAAGGTCCATATGGTGGTTCTGTGATATTAATTTAGTGAAGATGTCGTGATAAAGACATGTGGCTGCCACTCTTCCTGTCTGTTTGTCCACAGGGGCTTCTGTTTCTTCAACTCTGTGGCCATCGCTGCCAAGCAGCTCCAGCAGAAACTCAGCGTCAGCAAGATCCTCATTGTGGACTGGGTGAGGACCCACCGCATGACCAGCATCACTGGTCTCCACATGGACAGGAATAAACACACAAAAACACAGATGCAAAGGCACACAAATGTGTTGTAGGTACAAACAAGGTCCCAGATGCAGTAGCACTGCTATTTATCATTTAATTGAATTAGACACTGTTATCTCTGGTAGCCATGTGTGAGCTGAACGCTCTCACACCAGGGTTGAGGTCTTCACTCAAAAAATGTAAAATATTAGACTTTGTCTTAAAGACCAATCTTTTGCATAACACAACAGTTATATATCTTGTCATATAACTGCCAGTTATTTGACAATATAGCTATACCATAACAATGTATGTCCACAAATCCCTTTATTAATAAGAGACATAGGAGGATGTGGACCTGATCGCCGCACATCTCCATCTCCAAGTTATACACTACTTCTGTCCGGTACTCCATAAAAAGACATGAAAGTCTACATTTAATAATTTTTTTATTCCACCCATTATACAGTTCACATCTGCAGATATTGATCCACTATCACATGGTCACCTCTGTTCAGCATGTGTGTATAAGATCTTGCATGCGCTCTGTCATTGTTAGTTACTGCATCAGCACTGACTAATACCTGATTTATTAAATACAATTAAAATGCGTCTCCTGTTGACAGGGAAAAGCATGAATGCTTTACAGATTTTTCTTCCTGCGTTAGGGGTCATATGTTTAACACATGCTTTTGACTTAAAAAAAAATACACTGCTCAATATAAAACATACAAATTGTTTTGAATTTGCCAAGGTTAAAATTCTGTGTGAAATAACAGCGCGAGTCCTTGGCAGCTTCATAACTAATCATATAATCACTCTCCAGGATGTACACCATGGCAACGGCACCCAGGAAGCCTTCTACAGCGACCCAAGTGTGCTGTACATCTCTCTACATCGCTATGACGATGGCAACTTTTTTCCTGGTAGTGGACACCCCAGCGAGGTAAGTACAAAACACTCCTCCACAGCCATGCTGTGCTTTTCTGCTTTTGCTTATAATCCTGGTATCAGTTTTCTGATTGATGACAGTGAACACATTAGCCTAACAAGACCACAGGTTCTTCTTTTTGATTGTGGACATTCATGTGGCTATTTCTCATTACTGACTTGGCTGCCTGAGACAGTTTATAACAATATAATCAAAGACATCGTGAAGACAGATATGCTGGCACAGAAATGTTTGGTAATTATGTGATTCCTTTAGGATATTAGGGATCTCAAACGCTTATGTTTAACATTTACTTGCTAAAACAGGAAGAATTATTGGCCATTCAGTCAAGGAATTATCTGCATAATATAAACTTCCAACTGCAAAATCAGTTTGGTTGTGACTGACTTTTCACGATTGCAGTCTGCACTATAGATCTGTTCTCCAGCAGTGTATGGATGTGAGAGTCAAATATATGACCAGTCAGAGTCAATTACATCACAATTACATTACATTACATTACTAATACAACTGGATTCATGACGCTATAATTTGAGCAACGAAGGTTACGGTTCACTTTTGTTAACTGTCAGTCCGGCATCGTCATGACAACCTATTACGGATAGCCCAGATGTCTTTTGAATTCACCATGTGCTCATCTCATTGTGTTTGTGAGTGGTTTACGTCGAATTTCGAATGTATTTAAGCAACTTCAGGTCTTTGGATGTTGAAGCTTCCCAGCAGGATGTGCACGGTTTTGCATGCCTATGTTTGCATACAGGATATTGAGATGCCTATGAATTCTGCCTGTGGTCTTACCAGAAACCAAGTGTGATGACAGCCCTCAGGCAGATGTACTGACCCGAACCCACGCTGGCATTCATCGCCCGCTCAGTCACTCGCATTCCCTCATATATTCGCCCATCTCCCCCAACAACAATGCGGATAAAATAGTCAGTGTTTTCTCATAAAATCCCACGAGGAGGGGACGCGGCATAAAATGCTTTTTTGGCTTGGATGTGGCTTTGCCTTAAGTGGCCTCTCAACCTCTGGTGAACAGTGCGGTAAACCTCTGGAGTCTCGCTGTCCCCCGTGTAGGTATATAACGCACCATGGGGTAGGGGGTGTGATGTCATAGGCATAACAGAGAGTGCCGAGTACCTCACAGAAACCAGCACAGGCCTAATCCAGTCCAGCAATTCTTGAAACATGAAAGAGAGAAAGAGGACAGAGGGGAGTGCAAGAAACTTGGAGCTATAGAAGGAGTTGCGTGTGTGCGTGTGTGTCCACGAGCACGTGCGAGCGTGCATGCGGGTACATTACCAGTTGGCAGAGGACAGGAGGCCTCATGTGTTTTTCGTTTGCCCTGTGAACATCCCGTCCACTGAGAGAAGAATGGAGACAGACGCTCTGCGATGCTCATCAGCATTCTTTTCTCTTTCAAGCATCCTCTCACACCCATGCACACACACACACGTACGCACACACAAAGAAAATTACCACACATCTTTGCCAAGTGCGTGTCAATCAACCGCCTCAATCTCTCTTCAAACTGACACATTGACTGATGGTGAAAGGCCTAGAGAGCAGCTAAATGGCTGCTAGCAGGACTACAAAGAGAGAGGCAGGAATCCTTAAACCTTCTTTCGAAAGACCCGGGACTCACTTCACTTTCTGCCCCAAAATATTTGAGGTCAAACTGACAGGAGATCCACTCGACTTTGTGTACTCTGCTTGGCAATTTCAAGTACACGCCAAGTCCAATACAGCTTGAAAAAAATCACTCAAATATTTACAACATGTAAAATGAGCAGTATAGCGCAGTATGTCATGTCTTTTCATTTGACATGTCATACACATGAAACTCTCTAAACATCCATATAAAAAAGCACATTATGCAGTCATTTCAATCACATAGCTTTTCAGTACATAAAACAGTATGCAACATGCGGTATGTGACTCTTATTTGTAGTTGTTTTTTTGTCTTTTTTTATATAACATGCAACAGTTGCCAAATGAAAAGTACTTCCCAGTATAGCTGTAAGCCTAAATCTTGGGAACCGTTAACGGGTGTAACTCTGTTGTGGCTCCGGGTGATTTATAAGGCCATTTGACAAATTGTATCAAAATCAAAATGGAGGGACAGGGGTGTTGAATTAACAGCCATCCGTCTTTCATTTAGGAATCATAATCACTCCCTCGTGCTGCCTTAAAGAGATGCAGCCACTTCGCCTCGGTTGCTGCAATGCAAAAGTTTTGCAACAGCGGTGCTGATTTTGTGAACATTTGACACAAATCTGTCAACGTCACACAGTTTCTCAACTTTCGCTGGGACTCATTAACTTTCTCGACATTGACGGACACTCTTTCTCTCTGACACACGCACCCCCCTCTCTCTCCCCCTCTGTGTTTGTCTTCATCCAGGTGGGTGCAGGTCCAGGTGAGGGCTTCAATGTCAATGTAGGATGGACCGGAGGACTAAACCCTCCAATGGGCGATGCTGAATACCTGGCTGCGTTCAGGTAAAGAAGTTCCTATAATACTGTAGTAATGAAGCATTTAAAGGTCTATACTGGTGTTTGAGATACTTGCCAAAATAAAATGAAGGTAGCATAGACCTCAAAACTTGAGATAGGTGTTCACCCCCCGAGAACATTATATTTACGTTTGACTTCTCTTACGGTTAGTGTCACACATTGTGTTGCCAGCAGTGTTTCTCGCTTGTTGCGCTCTCATTCTGGCTTAAAGCTCAGCAAGCAGCACGTAATTGCTTGCCGAATATTCAGTTTTGAATCCAAGGTACACTTATCTCCTCCTTCGTCATGTCAGTGCGCCTATCAACCTTCAGCAGTCAACACAACAGCTGTGCATGCAGCTCAGCTCGCTTATGAAAGCACTTTAGTCATTTAGCATCCTCCACACACATCTCTAATACGCAAGCTGATCACTCCCAGGTAAAGCACATTCTGTTCAAATCACAGTACCACGAATACGCATGTTGACTATGAGCCAGCTGCTACCCAGTGTCAGTACACTTTGTATGGGAAGGGCTAAACAATAATGATTTTTTTATATAACATGTGTAATTACACATTATCGATATCATTTTTGAACTAATTCCAGAGGCCTACGTAGGCGTGTTACCCAGACACACCTTTGGTCTTGCAGCACTTTTCGTTTCATTCAAGCTATTTTTCTTGAATGAATATGCTTTGATTCTGCTCCACACTCTCAAACACACGTAATGAACTCAGAATGTTTCTGTCAGCAACACTGGCTCGCCACCAGATGATTAAGCTCTCTACATGGTGCTGCATGCACCAGACACAGTGGGTGGGCCCCTCGTCAACGGAAAGATGCTAATGAGCTAACCCATTCTGGTAAAATCCATACAGCCAATAGGCATCCTCAGAAACACTAAGTCCAGTGTTTACTGGAGCCCTGGATACTAATTAAGAAACAACTGGTCCTTTCCTGAGCAGCCGTCTGGTTTTGGTATTTTTTATCCAGTTTGGGGAAATGGCAAGCTTTTTCATGTGTAAAACTTCCTTAGTAAACCGCAGTAGAGTACTGTACTGTATTGTGTGTTACACATAAAAGCTAATATCAAATCATAGCTCTGTAGCGCAGCAGTGTCGTGGTGGTCCGTGGCAGTTGGAGGCACATACCGTGTAGCCGTGTCCGGGGCAACCTTTATCATATGTCACCACAGAGAGACCAGAATTCCTCAGTTATAATTGGTTGAAACAAAGAACAACTTATATTAAGTTTGAATCATTTTTCTGTGAACTTTGCCACCATTCTGTGAATTAACCAGTGCGAATAAATGCGTAGCATGCTTTACAGACAAAATTTAATGCATCATGAATTTGTGTTTATGCAATTAAGTCTACCTAACCTCGTGCCAGCTCTGTAATTCAATTTGATTTAGATGACAGGGTGTTCCAGACTCTCTGTGTTTCTGCTCGGGATGGAACAGAAAACTAGCCAGAGTGCGGTTACTGATGATGTGTGTCTCTGTTTTTGGGTGTGTATCGAAGGAATATTGTGGTCGGGAGTGGTGGTGGGACTCTAGTACAATCAAGAGAGAGCTCAGCTGCTTTGAGATTAAGCTTCATGATGCATTTCGTATTTGTGTGGAGGATTACTAAGACGGTCAGAATTTAAGCTCGGCCGAATCACCAGTAGCACACCATGAATCAAACTTGCAGTTTCAAAGGAAGAGCATGCATATGCAGGTATTGCAATGTGTACATAGTGTGTATGTGCATGTAAATACATTTCCTGTGTATTTCCAAGTGGCTACTGACCAATGATGAACTGTGGAGGAGAGGAGAATAGAGCAGAAGAGAGGAGAAGAAGTGGGGGGTACATTGTTAGGGAATCCAAAGGCGGCGTAATTAGGCCCAATGGATCCCAGATGGCTGGCTGTCAGTGACGTGAGAAGAGGGACGAGCTCCTAATAGGAACCAGACGCACACAAACGTCTTTGAACTGCCGCTGAGAGGGGGTGGGGTTGGGGGGTGGTGGGGGAGAGTGAGAAAGAATCAAACGCGGCATGGGCCGTGTGCTCTTGCTAAAAAACTGGCAGCTAGAGACAAGAGGAAGTAAGAAGGAGAGCAAAGAAGCAAGAAAGCTGGGCTCCCATGAGTGGAGTTTACAGTCTGTGGACACCTCAGCCTATTTATGTCAAGGGTCTCCCTTTACCTGTTTGTAACATGCAGAGAAAAACTTTTAATTGTGTCCCACTTGTAGACCCATATCTATATAGATAGATAGATAGCCAAGTAAGGTATGCAGAGCACTCGTTCTTCTTTTTTAACGGCTTCACATTTAAACAGTTGCACACATTCACACCTGGGAGGTGCCCCACCTTCCACGGTTGGCTGCTTACCAAGAGTGGATCAAGAACAGAGATGAAGCACTTGGAGCACTGCCTTTGATAATTTCTCTTTTCATGATTTTCAAATAGGGGAGCTATTTGCAATCACTTACAATTAAGTAAGTGTTTGCAGTTAACAGTCCAGATAAAAGTTGTGAAGTATATGAATGCTCTTTGTGAAATCAGTCACTTCAACTCTTTTTTTTTTGTTCAAACTCTCTTCATTACAATAATTAATCTGTTACAGCCTGCTCTGATGTTAATTTGATCACACATTATGTTCTACTCACCCCACCCCTCAGTTCTCATTTTCTCTCAAATCATGAACACCTGTTGAAAAAAAAATTACTTCTTAAATGTGCTGTCTAATTTCTGCCTGGCCACACTGCTTGATGAATAGAACACAACACGCAGTGTTTGCTTTACGCCATTGCGTTTCCTTTTGTGGTCCTCAGAGCTGTGGTGATGCCCATCGCTCACGAGTTTTCCCCTGATGTCGTCCTCGTGTCAGCTGGCTTTGATGCTGTCGAAGGACATCCATCATCGCTCGGAGGATACAAGGTTACAGCCAAGTGTAAGGTTCACCCAGCCTCTCATTCAGCACACTTCCTGATCAACGTGCTCTTATGAGCCTTATGAGTTATAATAAATATTTGCATGTCCTGCATTTGTTAGATTTCTTATTATTACAGTTACAAAGGTTGGCTATCCTTCACAGACTGTTGTCAAACAGATAAACACTCTTATGCTGTGCAGACTTAGTGCTGATGTCAGATATTATCACTGATGTGTAACGCAGTTTTCAGAGTGCAGCTTTGTAGAGAAGTTAAAGTTTGTTTGTAGAACCTGTTTCTTTATATGAGCCAGTCTTTATGTTTAACTAAAACTCATCACCATAATAGACTGTATATAAAAATGCACATAGGCACTGTGATGTCATTCTTTGGTTTGTTAAGCCCCAATTTGAAGATTTTAGTATTATGGACAGTTCTTTTTTGAGTAGTTTCTCAAGCCAGATCATCTGCTCTGTTAGCAAGCTAAACCTGTAAATAGCCGCTA
This sequence comes from Rhamphochromis longiceps, assembly GCF_057381845.1. NCBI lineage: Eukaryota > Metazoa > Chordata > Actinopteri > Cichliformes > Cichlidae > Rhamphochromis > Rhamphochromis longiceps. Next base: position 16,813,778 of record NC_140561.1, read on the forward strand.
TCCGGTGCTAATATGTGAATCAATTATTAGTAAACTAACTATAACTTGGACCCAGACATCTTGGGATCTTCTTCAGTTGTTAAAAAGTTGTTAAAATAGTTAAAATGCTCCACATGTAACCACTGTCTACATGTGCAGTCCAGTTAGTGGAGGTGAAGCAGGCAGCTGTTACAGTAGCTGCATCAGTGTACCTGCCACATCTCCAATTATATTAATTTTACACTTCAAAAAATGTAGTTTAACCAGTCCTAAAACAATCTGTAAAACTTTCATATAGATGGAAATGAGCTGTATAGACCAAACCCGTTTTTGTAGCAGGCTGTATACTCATATATATTTATTTCTGCTGCAATTATTTTAATATGAGAGTCTATGGAGATTGACTCGTTTTGCAGGCAGCCTCAAGTGGACATTAGTGGAACTGCAGTTTTCAGTGCTTCAGCATAGGCTTCATTTTTTAGGCTTCAGACCTTTGCAAAATAAGAAATGATGTCACCAGTCAACATGATGTTGTGAAATTATTCTCAGTAATTTGTCAGAGTCCGGTGTGCAAAGTGTGGCTAACTTTCCACAGCACTGATATAATCCCATACAATCAATTTCTGGCTTAACCTTTGTGTATTCGGTTTTGTGCATGCTTTGTTCTCCACCAGGTTTTGGCTTCCTGACCCGTCAAATGATGTCACTGGCCGGCGGTAAGGTGGTCATGGCTCTGGAGGGTGGGCATGACCTCAAAGCTATCTGCGATGCCTCCGAAGCCTGTGTGAGCGCCTTGCTGGGCATGGAGGTTGGATGTGTTTTTGCGCATACAGAACATGTGTCTTTTCACAGATACCTACAGCATGTTTCCCTCTCTAACCTCTGACCACATGTGCCACAGGTGGAGCCTCTGTCCCAGTCGGTGTTGGACCAGAAGCCCTGTGAAAATGCGGTGCTTTCTCTGCAGAAAGTCATCCAGATTCATGGTGAGAATACAACATGCAGCATCAAAAACCATCACCAACATGACACTGAGCAGTCTTGTGAAACTTGTGGAAAATATTGATCTAAAAAAATAATCTTCGTTTCATTAGTTTGAAAGATTTTGTTGCTGTTTTTTTTAACTTCATTCTCCACTGTTTGCCTCAGTTGTCTTTAGTATCTTACTCTCTAAGGTTGGCCATAAGCTATTTGAGTCATAAACACCTTTAAACTGTCAAAAGAAATAGTAAATCAAAAACAAATGTCCATCATTATCTTGTGGAAGTGGAAGAGATGGCTAGCAGTCACTGGATGTGCTCACTTCCAGAATTGTTTCTCAAGAAAGTTGCTGTAATGGGAAAGTTAGTAATGGTCCTTGGGCTGAAATATGTGCTTTTATTTGAAAATGAGATCAAAGAAAGGGCTTGCTTGCAAAATTAATAATTATACCACTATGTTCACTTCCTTATACATGAAAGGATTTCAAGTCAAGTCAGATTGTTTTAATATTGGCCCAAAAATCACACCGTGCGGCTACAGCATCCTCTCTCCGCGGATAAAAAGAAACACTTCAAGATGAGCAACAGAGGAGGAAGAGTGAAATTACATCAACGCTACTAATTCTAATGACTGTAGAGCAATTTAGCATTTTTATTTGAAAGGAATTTCATCAAAATATTTTTCGGCTCCATTAAAAACGTTTTCGTCAAGCTAAAATAAAACATGTCTATTTTTTTCCATCACTAAGTCTTCTCACATCGCCCCTACTGTCCGACCACCTCTCCTCCTTTACACCCCTGTCTCCCCATCTCTCCCTCCAGCCGTCCCACACACAGACAGACAGACACACACACATACGCACACACACAGCCGCCCTGGCTCCAATTATCTTCAAACACTTCTCTGGCACACGACCTTCGCAACATCCCCTTCTGATTGCACACAAATGTTATCCCAACCAAATTAGATTAATTAAAAATATTTGAATAGCCACAAGAATGTTAAGCCCATAATTTAGGCCCGGGGTGAAATATATGTGAGTTGCATTCGCAGCCAGAACACACACGCTCAGAGATGAGCACATTTGCAAACTCAAATTTTTTTTCCTTTCGCTGTGTGACACGGGACTCGAGGCCCTGAGAGAACAGATTGAATTTGAGTTTACATTCGTGAAATTATCAACATGGATATTTAGACCACGGGCTGTTTATGTCACAGTCATTGCTTATATTCAGATCAAACGGCTACAACTAGCGGATCAAACACCGTGCAGTGCTCTTTAATAATGGAGACGCCTTCCCTCAAGGAACAGTTCAGGATGAAAACAGCTCTGAAATACCAATGAATGCGGCCATTAATCTTTTCTCTCTCCTGTTTTCCTCCCTCCTCTCCATCTTTTTTCCATTCTTCGCTTCCCGCAGGTGAGTACTGGCAGAGTTTGAAGGATTCGGCCTCCACAGTGGATATGTCCTACTTGCAGGCGCAGAGACGAAGACTGAGACGAGACTCGGACAGCGAGGCTGTCAGCGCCATCGCCTCTCTGTCGATGGGGTCTCTTGCATCTGACAGGTAGGGGCAGCTCTGTGTTTCATATCTTCTGCTTTAGCACTGCCATAATGTTGTACTTTATGCACGTTTAACCCTTATCTTTCTCTTTGTCATCAAGGAAACCGTCTGAGAAATGATGGAGAAAAGGTGATTCTCCCTGAAGAAAGACTCAAGCCTCTACACACTCCACACACACGCACACAAACACGCAAAGCAGCGCTTTGGATCGTCACTGGAAGCAGATGTCACTTCACAAAAACTCCACCTGTATTACTACTGGCTGAATTCTGACCCATCTGATCCAAACACACACACACACATCGACGACCGGCAATCATCTGGGCCGCGTTCTCACTCTCATCCCTCGCTGCAATGAGAGCTAAAGCTAAAAGAGACACCCAGGTGCAGATTAATGAAGGGTTTTGCAACAACGTGATGTAGCATATACACCTTGAGAGAAAAACACATCTCTGCACATTTGCAGACTGAATTAAAATGACTCCAGCACAACTCTGAGCAAGAGCCCCAAGACTGTTAGAAGGAAGGGTCAAAGGTCGCCTCAGCTTATCGAAGCCACTCAGTTTGAGAAGCAGGAGTCGTCCCCAAAAGTACGTGCGAGTGATGGAGCGCAGACGTATCCCTCGGCCGCGATGTCATTCGTCTGCGTGCGACCGCGATCGAGCGGGTTTTTCTGATCATCCTGCACTGCACGTTTGTTCTCATCATCAGTTCATCTGACCGGAGGAACACTTTTTTTGGGGGGGGATGACATTGTTTTTTAAGAATCATGAGTGAAGCTACAATGAGGTCTGACATACATATTTTTTTTCAGCGTTTTCATCATTTCTTTCTTGGCGTACCCAGGGCGAGCGCGTGTAGCAAGACCTCGGATTGCTGCAGTTATTTGTATTGCTCCTCTGAAGTGCATCTTAAATATGTAGATATGCTGTAGTTAGTGGTGGTAGCATTAGTCACAATGAAGAGCTGATACCTCCAGTCGCTGTGGTATTGATATTCGGGGGAAGGGGGGATAATAAGCCTGTCAGATAAGACAGAATCACCCATGATGCCTCAATGCAGTGTAACCACTCAGTAATGATTGTACAAGTGACAATGCACATCAGTTTTTAACATTTTGGATGAGACTCGCATCCAAACACTCACTCACACAAAGTGCACTTATCTCGCCCTCGGAAACGAGGGTCAGAGCGACTCGGGTCTCAAAATCTGAACTTTGATGTTTCTACCTGTGGATGAGCATTCCTGCTGTATTTGTTACATGTTTTTTTTCTATTATTATTATTTTTTTTATTTTTTTTAATCTGATCTGTCTTCTGTTCATCCCCTACGTAGCGCCAGTCTATTTACTGTCATCCTCGGAGATGTTACGCTCCCCGGACCAAACAATGGCATGATAGTGGTTTAGTTAGGATGAAGCAATACTGAGATAGTTAAATATCCACACAGTGCAATTGGACACAGGTTAAGTACAACCAAAGCTTATGAGAACAATGTGTTGTCCCTGGACTGGCATGGCCTGAAGAACTTCAAAGACTTTGAAGACTTTGCGAATGTTTCTTTTCTCAATCCAAACAGTCAAAAAGCACCAAAAAAAAAACGCAGGACATTTATATACGCAAATCAATTCGACATGACTCCTATTTATATATTCAGATTCTGTGTCTTTGAAGTGCTCTTTGCATGGCTAACATGATTGTGATGGTGCTAATACAGTATGTCTGATTGTTTGTTTTTTATTTTTAGTTTGTTTGTATTTTACGTTGCACTCTGTATGTAACTCACGGCCTTTCCGACATTTGTTGATGTTACGAAAATGTGAAAAACGAAAGACATCCTGTAGGACATCCTGATGGAGGAGCGTAGCTTTCAGTCGTTGTTTGTTTTTTAAGAACGTTCACGACAGCGACCTGATATATCACGTGTCTTAATCAGTGTAAATGATCTATTTTTTTATTTGAGCCCAAATAATGAACCCTGTGCATACTCGGAGACCAAATTATCAGTCGAAGGATTGTTCTGACCAACCTGTGTAAAGGTAGCCTTAACAAACTGGAATTTTTACTTTAGGTCAAGTCCAGTTTACTTTATAACTGACTGTCTTGATTTTTTTTCTGTACAGTGTACATAGCGACATTGGTTTTGTTGTCTTACTTTTGCCTTTTTCTACTATTTTCACCCAAAAAAACCTAATAAAGGTAAATTATGTACATTTTAAGAAAGATCAGTTGTTTCTTTTTTCCTATTTTACTTTTTTTTTCTCTTTGTTTGGTCATTTTCTTTTCCCAGCATTCTCCATTCTCCTTCAAAAATACAATATTGTACTTATGTACAGCCATGAGGAAAAAAATTTATTTCCACAGGATATCACACAAGAGAGATGATCATAAGCAAATTCAAAGCAGTACAAAAGCAACACTTTTAAACCACATGGTTACAAATGAATCTGCTGTGGCTCAAATCACTTTGTCGCCACTTTGGCACATTTTATACGAAAATTTCCGCTGTTTTATTTTTGCGTTTTTTTCAATGAAAATAAGCTTGCAAAGATATTTTAAAGCTGCTGTAATTAAAACAAACAAAGAAAAAAACTACTTAAATGAGATTTTCTTGCAATACAAAATGCAGCTTTCTACTAGAAAAGAGTAAAATGAAAAACAGAGGGGGCTGAACTGGGATCAGTGGTGGTATCAAGACTTTTTCCTTTTTTTTTCCCTTAAAGGCGAGAGCAAAGGATAAGCAGAGTTTAAAGTAATACAGTGTGCGTATACCGATTCACATACACTCTAAAACCCACAAAATACACAGAAAGCGATCCAGTTATTACAAAGTCGAAGATCAGCGCCAAATTCCTCGTGCTCTTCCTCTTCCCTCAAGACGGGGTCTTCAGAGCCAGAGCGATTAGCTTATTAGCATTTTAGCTGTAAACATTCATTGGCTGTGACCGCCCTCTAACCATCACTGTGCCATTATCATTAGTCATCTTAATGTCTGTCTGGCAGTGAGTCATCCACTGTGAAGACTTGGGTGGATCTCGCCGTGGTGGTTATCGCCGTGTAACCGAAGGCACTCGAACCAGCAGCCATTTTGTTTCATTGTCACCGCAGGCCAGCTGTTCGTTGATCTTTGTTTATTTTTTATTTTTTTAAAAAGTTCATTTCAGTTTCATCGTTCAAAGTGTTCAGCTCTTCGTCGGGCCGTCGAGGGATCTTCACCAGAGTTTCGGGAACACTCGGTGAAGGCCGGGCGACGGCACGGAGGCCAGACTTGTCCAGAGAAAGAGAAAGTTTTCTTTTCCTTTTTTTTTTTGTTTTGTTTTTTTGTTTTTTAAAGTGGAGATATTTGTCAAGGCAGGAACCAATTTCTTCGAGTGTAGTGAAGTTTCCATTTGTCAGTTTTCTGCAGGGAGAAGAAACATAAAAGGCAAGTTAGCATTATGGGCATTTTATAGCATTTCACACAAATTAAAGACCGGGTGAATGTGTTGAGGATACAACATGTGAGCGCAGACAAGCAAAAACGGAAAAATCCCCACAACTCTTCAGCTTCTCCTTTTAACAGGCAAACATTTCATCTGGATCATTTTCAGCTTTCCCTAATTATAGCGTGCCCTTCCGCGATACCATGAGAAGTCTTGCGAGCGGAAGCCGGATGTATGTGTGTGTTAGGGCTAGGGTCACATGACTTTGATCGTACCCCGAAAGCATGCCGCGTGCATATTCCCATCCAAAAGGTGCTTTGTTTTTCAAGTCACAGAGCGTGGGGCCACCTCTTTTGTGCTGGAAAGCCATTAAACACCCTGCCTCACATTTTCATGCCCGGTCAGTATTTAAATGCACACTTTTTTTGTATTTGATTAATTTATGTTCGCTAATTACGTCTCTGGAAAATAGTTTTTATTGGTACACCTGCACTGGATTCAAGCCAACTTTATTTGTTAAAGAAAGCACATGTAAAGGTTTTCGTGTGGGGGTCGGTCCTTATTAATGTTTTTAAATGACTGAACGATTTCTGTTTCGTTATATTGTGTAAGCGTGCAGATTCTGATACACTCTGGGCTTGTGTTATGTGGTTCTTTGCTGCCTACGTGTCAAACCAGAAGACCTTCCTCTATCCCTGCAGCTGTCTGACCAGCACACGTTCGAATGCACGCTCGAGCGCATATGCGTGGAGCAGTCAAATGTACACACACGCACACACACACACAATCCTCCCACCTGCACTCAGCTCTTAGTTTGGATCTCTAAAAATAAAGATGACTCTCAGAAGCCACGACTTCTGGATGAGGCTTTTAAAAACGCAGATGAGCCGCAGAGGACTTTACATCTGGTCCCAGATCAGCCAACAGCGAAAGCCAGATATTTAATATGTGCAGAAGAGCGTCCAACAGCTGGTCAGTCCAAATTGTAAAACACCACACACACATACGCACACACACATATGTGCACAGATGCAGCAGAGCCAGGGGTTCCGGCACAGGAAAGCAGTGACAGGCATTGTGATTATAGTATAAACAGAGGGGAGAGTCTTGTTTGTTCCAACTCAGACTGAACAATCGCTTCATTCTGAACATCTCACGCTGAGCCAGACACCCACACATCTTCAAAATCGTGCTCATGAAAATGCACAAAAATGTCTGCGCCGATTCGTGTTCGTGTGTACATGCTGCGGGCTTCCAAATAAAATATAAAATGTTCTTTTACACCAAAAGCAGTGAATTTTATAAACTTTTTGTTTTTTTATTTCTTTGCTTTTTTTTTTTGCTTTTGTTGCAATATACTCATCAATTGAACAAATAAATAAATAAACAACTATGTGATTTCTTTGAAAAAATCTGAGGTAGGAAAAAAAGCAGGAACACTATGCAGTCCTCTAGAATATTTTAAAGCCTTAAATGTACGTGTATGGAATTTTGAATTTCTGAATAATGTATGAATTACATATGTACTATCTGTTTATGTATTAACTGTCCGTCTGCTCTCCAACTCTATAAACCATTTTTGTACACTGGTCATTCTTAAAGAAGAGGCACTGATGTTGTTCAACATCTTTAAATAAAGGATGTAACAATTATTCACTGATATCTGATACCACACCATAAACAGCCTTAAACAAGGGAACATTACAAGCACGTCATGTGATGTCAGTTGTTTGGGTTATTTTGTCCAACACCAAGTAAAACAAGTACACATGGCCTCATCAACACACACACAGAGACTGTTTTAGGACCCGTGCACGCATACGTGCACGCTCCGCCTTTGAAGTGTCCTGACCCTTTCTAACCTCAGCTCTTTCCTAAAATTGCATGTTTTGGTCATGCAGGCGCAGGCCTTGAGTTTGCAGCACTTTCTGTGGCGGCCCCTGCAGAGCTGATGATAACAGGCAGAGCAGTCAAAGTGGTAGGTAATAACTACAACGATGCGTTCAAGGACAGTCGTGTCCACGAGCAGGGGCCTTGGCTTTCCGCTGATTGGAGCCCTCCCCAACCCCCCGCTCCACTCCATGATGTCTGGTGAGTTAGCTCAGAGTGGAACACCTGCGGTGTGCACATAGCAGCAGCTGCATGTGTGTGTCTGGACAGTGTAATATATATGTGTATAAGCACGGGTTGTATGAAGCCCATGTGCAGCAGTACCTGTAGTATCATTTGTGATTCGGGATGAATGCTGCATATGTTTGTAATCATTTAAAGGCCTGATCAGAGAACCGTGTCTGTGCCTGTTTGCAGTGTGTGTGTTCACCTTGACCTGCGATCTAGCTGTTAGAAAAGCATGTTGCACTGAAACCCAGATTAATCTCTGCTCGGCCTTTGCTCCTCACAATGTCTTCACCCGCCTATCTTTTTTTTTTAAATAAATCCTTTGATGTTGTCAAAGACCTTCATGGCCTTTTTTTTTTTTGGAAGAAATATAACTAAGTCTGACCAAACTGAAATCAGAAGATGGGAGAGATAAAAATCACTGAAACAACATCTGCAAATGTATTCCTGTTTACTTATATGCACATGTTTGCACACAAACACACACACACACACACACACTGCTGCACAGCTAATTAAAACTCACTACAACCACACAGACACAGCAAGCACACACAAACATGTGCTGACATACACAGCCCCGTGCGGCTGACCCTAACCCCGGTAGACACACCTTCCTAATACCTCACAACTGTTTCCAATCTAAAGGTTCCTGCTTGTCTGGGCCCCAGCGAGGCCTGATTGCACGATATAAGATCCTGAGGAGAGAGGGCAAGGCTGCAAGGGAGAGAGAGAGAGAAAGAGAGAGAGAGTGATGTGCCTCCACTCCCCCACCCACCCACCCACTCTCCCTTTCTCCCCCACCCCCTTGCTGTACCTGTGCAGGAATCTGGTGTCTGTTTAAAATGTTTTTTGGGGGGTTTTTTTGTCTTTTTTAAAAAAGCCCTGGAGACTGCAGAGGAAAACATTTGTCTTACATTCATCAGAGGAATGTCAAACACTGGAGTGTTGATGATGATGATAATGTGCTTTTAGCTGATTTTTGGTTTATAAAGCGAAGCAACCAGGATGCTCAAAGGACCTCTTTCTTTGAAATTAACGCTCTGCCCCTGATTGTGTTTTATTTAAGTCTGTGCACTAATCGTCCTCACCTTATCTGCTGGAAAGTGTTTTTATGGTAATTTTGAAAACGCATGGAGGGTGGTTAATGACAACTACACTGAAAAGAGAAAAAAATTATAAAGAGGTGGGCAGACATTTTTGTTTGTGACTGAATGTGTTAGAAGAAGAAAATAGAAAATAAATTTTTAACCAATTAAACTATTTTTAAATTTAGAATTTTTTTTCCTTTTATCTACTTTCCTTTTTGCATAACTTTACCTTTACATACGTTTGTACTTTACATTATTTTAAATTTATATTTTGTCTATTATTAAATTAATGTATTTTTTTTAAGAGTCCTACTCCAAAGTTTCTGATCCGTTTACACAAAACCAACGTGGGATTGAGTTGTATTTGAATTTCTTGTGTGTGTGACAAATATTTATACACAAAACAACAGATCATAACTGACAGTGTATTACTCTTTTTAAAATATGAATTAAAAATGAAACAAACAAAGAAAAAATACTAACTGGTAAGTTGTTTTGATGATTAGCTAATAAAAATTAAGTTAAGATTTGAGGTTTAAAGAAAACACATGCACACTGAAATCAAAGACTGATATCACAGTTACATGAAAAATAACACTGCAGCTTATTTTGTCAGACATTTTTAAAGCATGCTCTTGAATTCATTTTTCTATGTTTTGATAGAAATTACGATTTAAAACAAGTAAAGCAAAGTTTTCTTCGCTTTTGGTCCTACTGTATTTTTTCACATGACGGAAAATACGTTTTCTGTCGTGTTTTGACATACACACATTTTAGCTCTTCACATTTACACTGTAACATTTTGATTCATATATTAAAAGCTGTTTATTCAATTCCTGTCTTCCTGATTGCATTTACTATATGAAGCAAAAGTGTTAAATTCTCCGATAATAAAACTCCGAAAGAAGAGTTTTCGTCACCTTTGTGTGGCGTGCATCGCATTCTCAAAATTTAGATCATGTCCACATCATTTATTCCTTCTTTGATCAAATTAACAAACCATTTTTATTCATTTTGTTTTCATCGAGTTTGTGTTTTTCGATTGAAGAGAGCACACTTACACTGAAATCTTAGTCTAAATGTTGAGCCACAAACTGCCTGTACACATGTGTGTGTATACATACATGTTCGACACTATTCTCTGCACGAATGTGTGTGTGTGTGTGTGTGTGTGTGTGTGTGTGTGTGTGTGTGTGTGTGTGTGTGTGTGTGTGTGTGTGTGTGTGTGTGTGTGTGTGTGTGTGTGCATATTTCATCCATACCTGAAGGGCTGCAGTGGAGCGAATCATAGCCCTGGGAAAAAACTGTGGGACAGATAAGGGAGAAAGAGGTGGAAAGAGTGGAGGGGAACGGGGTTAGGTTTTGGAGATTTCAGTAACTTAAAGCGTGTTCAACTATGGAGGTGGAGTGAGACGAGAAAGGACTGCAGAGGTTTATGAGAAGGTTAAGATCAGACCATGAGGGGAGAAGGAGGCTTAAAGGTCAGGAAATGAGTGCAGACACGGACAGAGCTGGGGAGGGAGGGAAGATGTGGACACGAGAGGGTGTACAAGAGAAGTTCAGTGGGGTCCTAGTGGCTGGTAGACATGGCCCAGGCCCCCTCCATCCTCCAGACGGAGAAGGCGTAGCTGAGTCTTTCATGGGCCAGGTAGTTGCAGCTGGCCAGCTTGGCGTCCATCTCATCGCTCTGCAGCACCTGGTAGAGGAAGTCGATGTAGCGTGAGGCCAGCTTCAGGATCTGGATCTTGCTCAGCTTGTCCGAAGGTAGTGTGGGAATGATCTTGCGCAGAGAGGCAAAAGCGTCGTTCAGGGATTGAGTGCGCTGACGCTCCCGCACGTTGGCGATGACGCGCTGAGAGTGGAGCTCCTCGAAGGGCGCCTCGGGCCTGGGGCCCAAAGTCGTCGGGGCCAATGACACGACCGTTGAGGGGCTTTTCTTCATCCTCTTTGGCCCAGACGGTAGCAGGCTGCTGGAGCTGCCTGTGCTGCTCTCCTCTGCCTGACTGAGGCTGTCCTTTTTGGGATAAGGGGAGCGTTTTCGATTTCCTGGTTGAAGGGTCTTTTTTGATCCTCTCTCCAGCTCTTCCTCGCTGGCCCCCAGTCCTCCTTCAGGGGAGTTGGTGCAGGACACCTCTTCTCTCATTCTCCTGTCCACTAATAACCTTCCAGCCACCAACACAAAAACTGGATTTCGTGCGGTTCTTTATCGCTTGAGCTTACAGCTTCAAAAAAGAAAACAAAAAAAACCCTCAGCTTGACAAGCTTGTGTAAGTCACGACTGCTGAAGCTCCATCGGATTGGACGCCTTGTCGTCCTGTTTCCTGGTTACCTTGTTAAAATTCTCACTTTCACATTCCCCTCTCAACCTGCCAGACAGAACAACAACAAACCATCTGACAGGCAGGTCCACCTCCACCTCTTTTATACCCAAACGCCAACCCGGAGCCTGCGGGCAGCTCTTATTGGCTCAAATGTTTTCCAGAGGGTGTGGCCGGGTATGAAACAGGCAGGAAAGCAGGAAGTGTGCATTTGCTGGGCGGGTGATAGAGAAAAGGGGGTAAGTGGTTCGCTTAGCCAATAAGAAGTGCTGTGTCTAATGTTGCAGAGATGTCTGAGGCTTTATGGGTTCCAGATTTGGGCTGGACTGTTAGAGCGCCTGCATCCTCGTGTCTACACAAACCTTGCATCTCTGACAGTCACCACGTGTAAGCTTTAACGTTTTAATACTTTTATGATTATAGTGGCGCTTTAAGCTTAACTCTTTATTTCCCTTTAAAACTCAAACATGAGAGAGTTCACCTAAGCATGTGTCGGTCATGTTCTTTATTATCCTGACAATGAGACGCTCGCTAAAAAAACAAATGGATTAGAGAACCGCAGAGAATTTATCGGTATAATAATGTACTTTATGATGTGGAATTTATGTTTATAAATCATGCCCATTGCCATGACAGGCCAAAAGGTACAGCGGTATTTTTCAGAAAGATGTTTTTTGTCAGCCAGCGAGTTAAAATCTGCATACCAGCCTCTGCAAACTTCCTTTTCCCTCCAAATGTGACACATCGATGGAAAAGTTCTAAACAAATAAGCGCAGCTTATTAATATCGCTGCCGACATCAGTTGTCAGGTTGGGAAGGGAGGACTGCCAGGACCCTAAATAACCCCCTGACCTGAGTGGCCCAGCGACCTCAGTCTGCAGAGGTGAGGGAGCACCTAATTGTGCCATCCATGGCTTCGGGGCAGGGATCGACACATGTTCCTCCACAGCGCGAACCCATCTGGGTCTGCAGCCACTTAAAATGCATTTTCCACACGTTGGCAGTCGTGACACAGCAGGTAGGCCCTGCGTGAGAAAATGACAACAGGTTGTACACTGTGTGCAACCTACAATTTGGACACATCACTAAATCTTGCGCAAATCTACCTCTGAATCTCTGTCAGTTTCCCAACAACAGCCAAAACCATTTATACCTTCATGCGTCATGACTGGAGTGACTCATCTGTGGATCACTGCTGAGAAGTCTTGCGGGGAGTTTTCTGCCGCTCTGAGCTGTAGAAATGTTGTACTTTTTGATGACAGCATGCTCAGCGACAGCCTTTACATTTCAACACCTCCATCTCCATAAAGCTGGTTACATCTTTGATGTTTCTGAAGCTTCAGAAACTTTGCGTAAAGACACTCAGAAACTGGTATTATTTACAAACACTGGTTTTATGGATCGTAACTAAAACCTCGTATCAGTTTCTATATGCTGCCCGACAGCCTCAAGCCAACAATTTGGATGTGATTGGCGCGGTATTTGAAGGATCGAATGCGAAGAGAGTGGTTCAGAAGATTTTTGATGAGCCCCATGATTGCACTGGTTTACATTTCATTCACAGAGAGCGGAAAGTAGCTCAATCCCAGTTGGGTTCAATCAACTTGGAAGAGAGAGAGAGAAACAGAGAGAAAAACAAAAAAAACCCTCATCTGGTCATCAAAGCAAAAGGCTGTGGACAGAAACGGGGAATTATATGAGGTTGCATTTACATAAGCGGCCAAGTCAACTTAAGGATTAACTGGTATTAAAACTGAGGCCTGCTGGGACCTCTGGTGGAGCCAAAGGAAGGACAGGAAAGTCATCGTTGCTCAGGCTAATCTCGGAAGCTGCTGCTTACCTTTAGCGAAGCCGTGGCTCTGTGCCACCATCATGGAAAAAATGAGCAAACATAAGCGGGTAGGCCTACAAGAATGTCGTGGCGCATAGAAGAGGCGGAAAAAAGAAGGAGAGAATGGGAGAAGAATGAGAAAAGGGGGGAAAAGAAAAAGGAGAAGAAAGGAGAGGGACAAGGGGGGAAAAAAGTGAGGCTGTCCAAACAGAACCAGATGCAGGAGTGTGGAGGCTCGTTTGATCTCGATCCTCATAGGCTGATTGATGTTGCACATTTCATTTCCTTGTCAAAGTCCTGACATAATGTTTCACTAAACACTCAGACCTGCTCTCATCTTTGTTCTGTTTCCACAGGGGTCATAATTAAGCTTTTTTTAGAGCTGAAAATAGATCATACACATATCAATATATCAACATACACTATATAGGCTTACATACACAGACACACACACACACACACACCGGGGGGTTTGGATATCCAAAAAGCCAGTATGTTGTCTGTTTCTGTCTCTCCACCAGATGGTTTTAGCCTGACTGAAATACTGCACTGAAGAGTAGCCACGCTTACACTTTGAAGTTCAGGGGGAAATATCTTTATGTCCGTAATGCAGTCAATTCAATTACCATCATGTGACTCCGCGGTGACAAACTCAGCTGGTAGGAGCGCAGCGGCGTGACCGATCGTAAGTGATGTGTTTGGAAATCCATACTGGCCTAACAAAAGGAGCCAATCATTGAATTCCTCCTCACCTTCACCCCTGAGAATTTCCTCACCCTCCTGCCCGCAGTTACTGAAGTTTGCACACAGCACACTACAACCATACCCATCCTTCAAGAGCTCCATCCCTCCCCAGGAGCTTATAGTGACACAAAGGCAGACATCTGGGACCCATTTCCCCTCCGTGGAGAAGCCCTTCCTGTGGGGTATCCACTTAGAGGGGTTCGGGAGGAGTAGGCTGGGGGGTGTGCGGTGGGGTGAAGGTGCATGGTAGGTGGGGGATGGTGGTGGTGGTGATGGTGGTGGGAGCCTGAAGACTACTAATGAGGAGGAGAGGTGTGGATGATCTAAACACAGAGTCAAACCTCCTGCCTTTCCTGGTTCGGGACCTTTTCGATTAAAGAAAGGCTTCGAAATGTATTCATTCATTTTATTTATTTGTTTATTTGCAGAGTTACACATAGTTTAGCATAAAGACTGGAAACAGCTCATAAAATCCACCCGCCAACATCTCAAAAGCACAACAGGTTATTCAGCACTAAAAATACCTGCACAAGACCTAGCACATTAAAAAAAAAAGACACTCCACTGCTTTAATGACGTTTTTATTTTATTTTGTTTTACAGAGACAACACGCAGTTAGTGGTAATTACATCAGAGTTTGCTCACTGCAAAATGGGCAACCATTTCCCCTGGGCAGGTAGACAAAAAAAATTTTAAAAAAGGAGAAGAAGAAGAAGAAGCAGGAAAAAACAACAACAACAGCCCATAGAAGTCTTATTATAATTATAATAAGATATATCTTTGTTTCTCATAGTTTCCTGCCTCTTTGGTGTCTGTTCACCCAAATGTGATATTTATGATACAGACTCTTCTCATCTGTTTCCAGAAATCCAAACGAGAATATTTCTCCCGGGCTTTCATCTCTGATTTGAAATGACCAAATCCATCCGCCAGCACTGACAAGCCCTTAAAAACACTGATTTTCCACATACAACTTTTGTTCATGCTTCATAATGCAGAAATAAATAAAAAAATAAAATAAAAACTTCTCACAACTGGTGAAATTCATTTGCTGTTGAAGTCTTACAATCGATGGTCCAGATATGCTCCTGAACAGACCTCGAGGTGAGCTTGATTGACACACTTTTTCTAGGTGTGTGTTTACCCCCGCTGCGCACAAGCATCTATTATTCTTGTTTAGCTGTGCCTTCTTCGTATTAGATTGTAATTTATCATAATATTTAGCACTCGGGCTTCCTTCAAATGTCCCTGCTTTCATGTGTAATTTAGCCAATATCCTGCTCTGGCTCTGATTACAGTGTTTAAGTGCTGGGGTCCATCCGTGGCACATTACAAACAGTCCCAGCGGAGCTCACAGCTGAGCTGGGGATAACACACACTGGGTTGGTGCAGGCGGAGCAGCAGGTTAGGCTGGAAAAAAAGAGTCATGGGACTCATTCTGGCACTTTCAGAGAAGAAGAAGCAGTGCATGATGGCTACAAGACAGAAGAAGGGGTGGGAATGTGTAGTGACATTATCACACATCCAGCTCCGTCGGTTGTTCCAATGAAGCAATGTGTGCAAGGTGGAGGGAACTAAACTGATTAAATATGAGAGCTTGCTGAAAATAAATGGGCCTGCTTGTTTTGTTTAGTTTTTTAGTAATGACTGATACGTGGCAGATAAGTTTGTGAACCACTGAATTAAAGGTGTGTTATGTGAAAGTGGTATTTCTCTTTCTTGATTAAGTGTGTTGATTTATTTCAGACACAAAAAGACATGCGTTAAACATGCAGGTATAAACAAGTGGTAGGTGTGCATATGTGTTGCTTCACTGTTACATCATATCATCTCCATATGTGCGAGCAGCACGTCCTGTGATCTCCCTGTGAATCAGAAAATGAATTGCAAGGGCAACACATTGCAAGTACATTTAGATTTGAACTTTATTGGCAGTAAACACAAATAAGGATTTTTGGATTTCTATCAAAGCTGCCTCTGTAGTCAACATGACCCCCCGTCCCCCAAATGTTTTTTAATTTAAACTTAGTGCTGACTCTAGGCAGAAAGACGCTGATGTGATCAAGCTTTATATATAGAAAACCATCACATGAGAGTCATTTTCACTGCTGAGTCAGCCACACAACTTCACCATGTTAGGTTCACTTTTCTTGTAAGTAAGCCTGACAGTGAGTCAGCAGATCAGCGCTGACCATGTGGCCACTTCACTTGGAAAATCCTGTTTCAGTGTGAACTTCTTAAATGAGCTTATCAAGCCGCAAGTATTGTCTGGGCGGAAGAGACTCTTTCTACAGCACTTTTTCAACTGAATGTGAAACAGAAACACAATAATGACCTTTTACCATATGTGAAATGTAGTGTACATTCAACACCAAGCCAAAAGCTTGTGGCGTTAAGTCTACAATGTCTGAATACCTTGATATGAGATGAGAAGGCAATCAAACACCTTTCTGGCTTTCTATGGTCCTTTTTAGACCAAAAAACCCCCCAAACAAAACATACACATATACCATGAATCAGTTTGAGCGATAGTTCTTCAGATAAAGATCCCTGTCAGGTCAAGTGTCTAAAAACTCACTCTTCAAATGCTAGTTCCTGGAAGCAGTGTGAACCTGGAAAATCCAGGATTAGACACTATCACGCATCCAGCTCTGTCGGGCGTTCCAGTGAAGCACTGTCTGCAAGGTGGAGGGAAATGTTGCATTTCTGAAGCAGAGCTATTGCATTAGAAACATCAACAGAGCCAGCTTCAAAGGGGTCTGCCTTCACATTGAATCAGGCCCCACTTCCATTAGATTAGATGGCCTTACCAAAGTTACATTGCGTTAACGTTTCTTTATGGTTTCTCAAATCCCTCGCTCTGGTTTTGGTTCCCCCTGTGAAGCCACTTCAAACAGCCTCTGCCATGGCATATCCCTTTGTGCTCTAAAACAGCAAATATGTGTCTCTCTAAAATGTTTCAGATGCAAGCTCGCAGTGGTCCCAGAGGCGGAGAGAGCATCGCACACACAAACACATCAGAGGAGCAATGAACAATAGATGAGTGTAAAGGTAAGCCATCTAGCGTGCTGTCAACAGCCGATTCAATTGACTGATGAGTGATGGTCGGTGCAGATGAAGACAGACAGATGAGGAGGAAAAAGGTCAAAAATAGAAAGAGAAAAGCGGAAAAACAGGGAGAAATCCTGCATCAGTAAATCAGTGTGTTAAAAGGAAGGGATTGGACGGAGGGGGGGGGCTGCAAAAGGTCTAGAAACATATGTTTCAGTTTGTAAATAAAACAGTAAATTGCTATGGATATTGCTTAAATATCTGTGGGCTTTGTACCATGCTTTGCGGAAGTTCCTCGGAAATCATTCTGGGACTGCCTTCTTAAAATGCCAAAGCGACTTCTTAATGTCAAAGCGGCCATCTGGTTCTCGACCAATTCAAGATGTTTTCTTTTCATTTCGTTTTTTTTTTCTTCCTGATGCTTCTTTTTTTAGATCAAATACTTCATTTTTGTATGATTAATTCCGCTTTTCGTCAATCGCAGTGGAAAAGCCAGCAAACCCGTAAATCCCCGTTCACCTTCTATCTGGCACTCTAAAGTAAAAGTACTTTTACTTCATTCAAGAAATTGAACACTACAATACCAGTACAGTATACATCTTCAACACTTTTACAGTTGTACTGCTTCTTCTATTATGTTAAAGGCCAAGCCTAGGCAACTAATTTTCCCAAGGAGCCACATGAGAAACTGGGACTGTTGTCCCAAGGGCCACGTCAATAAGCTTACTGGTGCTACCCTCCATAACAGTCCCACCAATAAGCCTATTGGTGTGGCGAATAAGCTTGTTGGTAGGACTATTGTGGATGGCCACAAAAAAAAAGATTATTGGTGGGACTGTTGTGGACAACAGTCCCAGTTTCTCATTTGGCCCATTGGGAAAAAAAATTTTGCCCACCCTGTTTTGTTTTGTTTTGTTTCCTTTCCTACAGTCACCTGGCTGTTTATATTTTACATACATTGCAAATGTCAAGGTATGTAAAGGTCCAGGAGGTATCAAAATGTGAAATTCCAGCAATATATTTAAACACTCATTCTGCCCCCTAACAATTTTAATACCAGGGTTCTCAAGGTGCAGTCCATGGAGGCAGTCGCAGCCCTTGATAACATTTTATGTGGTCTATGAGCGCAGCAGGACAAGAATGCACTACTGTACATTTGATTTATCTGCAGTCAAGTCATTCTATGAAACAGCTGTGCAGAATGAGACCAGAGTTTCTTCTCTTTCTGTTAGAGCAGACTAAACTTTCCTAACACTGATAAGTACACCTGGTATTAAGGAAATGTTGCAGCCACAGGAGCCACAGTTTGATAGAAGATAGTATTTAGACAAAGGTGTTTCTCATTAAAATAAATTAGGGCTCCATGCTAAAATGGAACAGAAACTTTAATGCCATTACAAACACCTGTATTTGCTTACCATTTTATGTTAAATCAGGTATATGATTTAAAAAAAAAACTCTAAAACAGTACAGATTATCAATATGAAGTGTGTTAGATTATAATATTATTTTATGCCATGTTATACCCCTAATTAAAGATTGTGAATTATTATGTAGTTTTAGTTTGCATTATTCTCCTGAATTAGAAGAAGCTGATAACTATTGCATTAGTTAAACTGATTTGCATTACATTAAACTGCTGACTTGTTGTGAATGAATGATATTGTTTTATGATGCATTATACTGCTGAGTTATAAGAAATCTAATTTGTCTGAGTAGAAGAGAACAGAGTGTGCTGGAGTTTTCTGCCCCATTTCAGCAGGAGCAGATAAACAGGGAGCCAAGGTCGTAGCTTAGGCGCTGTGTGAGAGAAAGCATGTGACATGTTTCGCAATATTTTTTGAGCTGTAGAATCATAATGCATAATATGGCTTAAACTGGATTAATATCACTGCTCAGGGAGCAGTTTTAACTTTTTTTTAAACATGGTTAGTTAAATACAAAAGAATACATCACACTTTGTGAAGTCACCTTATATTTTGCAGCCAAATAACAACAGTGGAGCAAACTGAAATGAAAAAGCAATGTAATTAAAAGTAAATATCCAATAATCTACTAATACTTTCACTTTGCAATAAAACATTTTAAAATGAGGACCAAGTTTTTCTTTCTCTCTATGCATTTTGATGCTAATGGTGTTATAATAAATATAAGTGTGAACAGACTGTTGACACATCTACAAAAGCTAAATGTGCTCTAACTGTTCACTTTCATGTGCCAGTGTGAACACATGAACAGGTCCAAATTTGCTGTTCTATAACTGAAGTCAGACACTCAAATTCTGACTGTAAGTGTATGCTGAATGCAAAGGAACATCTTTACTTCTTGCCGGTTGCTTGCTATAGATTTAAACAGTCATCTTGTGTTTGCTCTGCAGTGTGTAATTATACAGGATGTTTAGGATATTTGGGTTATTTGAATGTCTAAACTATTGTTTCCAGTCTCTCCACACTCTGCCAGACTGCCAGTCAAGACAACTTCCTCCCTTGATTTGGGTAGAGTCCTGTAATTGAATAAAAAGAGACCCCTCCCTCTCTTTACATACTACACACACACAAACACACACATGCACATTTTACAGGCTGGTGTATAAACTTAATAGGGTGCATTTGGTTCCAAAGCCCCCAGCCCGCTTGATGGAAAGTGAGCTGGATTGTTTTTCAGTTTCTTAATGTCGAAGTTTATAACAGCCAGATAAAAACAACGTTACCATGGTGATTTAACCACAACATCGCAATTACCTTGATGCTGCGAGACTCTCCGGGCTTACAAACAAACCAGTATAATGCAATTAAGATATAAGCACCACAAAAATGTTGGTAAAACGCAGAGGAAGGATGTAGGACAGCAACAAAGTGAAATAATCATGGTGGCTTTTCCAGGATCAAAGTTATTGATAAATATAGTAAATAACCAAGCACCATGCCAAAATTCACTTCTTTTAATCCTCAGCATAGCAGGAGTTCTTTCCTTAATGAGCACTGCAGGATGGAATTAAGGGGACACTTTTTTTTCTTCCGCCAGATATTTTTCTCCTAACAAATAACTTAATGAGCGAAAGAACACCAAAAAATGATAGCACTGTAAAAATTCGCTAACATATTTTTCACATCAACTTCAAAGTGCTTCTATCAGGCAGCTGCTTTAACAAAATCATATAGCAAAAAAAAAAAACACCCTGAACCAGCCTCCCCCACCCCCCACCTTTCCTTTGAGGGACAAAATAAAAATGTGGATAAATGGAATAATTGCTCAACTTCAAAGTGCAGGTTATTGCCTGCGTTTACTGTTGCGATTGCAATGCAGTGGGGATGTTTTCTCTTCAGAAGGGTGGCTCGGCTTGGTGGGAGAAGTGCTTCATTCCTGTCAGGGTGCAAATCACATTTTAATGCCTAAAAACACTGACCCTTCTGCCCCGGGCTTAGTCAGAAGAGGAGTGCATGACACTTTCAAACTGATTCCATAATAGTTTCTAATACTCACATTATAAGCTTTGTGATTTTTTTATTTTATTTTATTTATTTTTTTGATGGAGGGGGGGGGGGGGTGTTGTACTTTTTAAAGAACAGCAGACATTAAAAATTTTAGAGGAACAGAAAGTGCAAAAGAAACAAAGAAATTCCTGGTCAGAAAAGAGGAAGAGCTCTTGGTCACAGCCATGCACATTTTCAGACTTTATTAACAGCACTCTTAGAGACACTCCTGCACAAACACACACACACCTACATTCAGTCAAATGATACATGCGGATGCACAAAGTTTCCAGACTCACCTTACAATATAAATGTCCATAATCGGGTTTCACATGGATGATATAAAACGAAGTAACTTGATTACTTAAGTGTGCATAACAGTGTCATCACAGCCCAATGAATGCCCGTTTCGGCTTTTTGTCACACAGACAAAAAATAAAATAAAATTTAAAAAAATCACTCATACAATAAAAATGCTGGTTCAAAGTTCAGAAACATACAGTACCAATACATTGGTGCTTATTTGGAATTTCACAGGAAAGCCTAAATGATGAAGGATTTCAGGCTTACCTGCCTTCAATAAGGCCTCGACGCACTTTTAAAGCAGTGTGTGAATGTATATCAGCTTTAAATCACTGTACATCAAGGGACCGGTGCTTTGTGATCTGATTTTGTCATTTGATTACTCAATGTACAACCTGTAAGCTAGTAAAAAAAAACCCACCTTAAATAGAAATATCACACAGATAGAACGATAAGAAACGCCCATGAACTGTACATTTATATCTGGAAGAGGGATACCCCCTAGTGGCTGCAGCGTTGAACTGAAGGTTTTCACAGAAGAGTCGGTAAATTTGCAACAAGTTCTTTAACTGCGATGTGGTTAAAAAATTGATCATATTCTAGGAATGTTTTACCAAGAGGACACTGTGTAGATTCAGGGGTGAACGAAAAAGTAAGAAAATAAAATCTATCTGGGCTAGTATAAAACGGAGCTGGATTTATCAGAAAAGTTTAGAAGTCAGCGAAAAATCCTGCTCAGAATTAAAAATGAACCAGTACGTGGTGACGTGGAGACCCTGTTCAAGGTCATGATGCTCTGCATAAAGAAAAGAAAAAAAGCACTGCTGGTTTATTTTTTTACTCCTCCATCAGCTCCACACTGTGAGAGCAAGTCTGTGCATCTTCTGTAAGATGCAGGACTTTCCCTCAGAAGTCACTGAGGATACCGATGTCCTCAAACTCAGTGCGGTATTGTTCAGCAGTGTGGGTGAGCATGAAGGACCATTTCAGGGTCATGACGCTCCACACACAGGACAGGTAGAAGCTCTGAGGGTCAGTGAAGGCTGCGAAAACAGAGACACACAATTCAATTCAATTTTATTTATATAGAACCAATCCACACAACAGCTCCCTCAGGGCACTTTGACAATCAAATAACCCCTTGTGAGCAAGCACTTGGGGTTATTAGGACCTAAACACATTAAATGTCCCACTCTACAACCATCTTTTAACTGAACCCTTTCTTCTGTAAAGTAAAAGATGCTGGCTGCAAAGTACTGGGTCAAATAATAAAACTATTTGAAATAAGTAATTGATAAACAATGATTTCACATAGCAACAAGTCTGAGTATGTACACCACAGAGCTGTTTGGTAATGAACAATATACATAAAAAAAAATGAAGTGAGACCAGAAAGTGATGCCGAACAACTCACTGTCTTTGTATAGGGCGCCAATGCCCAGGAAAACAACGAAGCTTGCGAGTGCCAGCAGAGAGAAGAAAATCCCAATGAGCATGAAAAACCTGAGGCCTTTCAGCCAGGTCTGCCAGTAGTCCTGCAGGTACATGATGTGAGTGATCAGGGTCCAGAGTGCCAACACACCTGAAGGAAGAGACCAGGTACAGACAGCAAAGTTAGCTTTCAGCTTCATGAGTCTGTTTAAAAGGCAGAGTACTACAGGTTTTACATGATATGATCCACCTTCTTGCCATTTTCTAATAATATGTAAATGCATCAACACATTTCCACATTATTACACTTTTTTAATTTTATTGTTGCACTGTAACAGAGCTGCAGTTGTTGTGCACATATTCAACTCCTCTCTGATTCAGATTTAATGCTAAAGCTCTTGTTTTACTAACCTTTAAGCCTTACGTCAGGACTGGTGCTGAAAACTAAGTCTGACTGGAGGAGGAAGTCTGAATATTACAGTGAGACTGGCTGAGAATCTGTATTTGGTGGTATCTATAAGAGTTCTGATTCTCAAGTGTTTGATTTCAGTTTACTTGAGTTCATCAGTGGGGAAAAGATTAAAGATTAAACTTGTGTCAAGTACGTTTTAAACCCCCTTTGAGTTGATGGCAGCTTGGAAATTTGGAAAATACTCTGAGGGACCAATTTGTGTCCCAAAGAGGAAAACATCCTTTACAATAACAGCTCCTCACTTCTGGAACATTATTCTAACTTTGAATGTAACCTTAAAGCCATCATACCTAGCTGTTTTCCTTATACCGGTATGCTCACATTTTCTTTTTGTTTGATTGATTTGTAATTCATACAAGCTAACTGTATGTTCTGTCTAACATCAACTGTTTGCCTAGTTTTTGCTCACTTTATCCTTTAATGACTTTTATGTTTTCAAAAAGTAGCTAGGAGGCAGATTCTGCCTCAGCCATTTGGCTAACGCTGGCACATTTATGGTAACCTTCATTAATGCAGACTGTCCCTGACAATTAACACTAACATTAAAAATGTGTAGTAAACAACACACTTACAGCTGAACTGAACATACAGCCATGTGAAAGAGCCTGTGAAAAACTAAGTACACCTCATGATTCAGACGCTTGTAGCACCACCCACAGCAGAGATAATTTAAAGTAATGGTTTTCATTATGAAGTTGTTAGTCGCTAACATTATTTGGGAGGAATTCTGGCCCACTTTTCTTTGTTTGCTGAGTTCATTGAGGTTTTGGGGTATTTGTTTATGCGCAGCTTTCTTAAGGTCCTGCTACAGTATTTTAATCAAGCTGAGGTCTGGACTTTGACTGGACCATTGCAACACCTTAATTCTTTTCTCTTTCAGTCATTGCGTTATAGATTTGCTAGAGTGCTTGGGAACTTTGTTGTACTGCATAACCCACTTTTAGCTAAGTAACACACGAGCCTTCATATTTGACTCTAGAATACCTGGGTATACAGAGCAGTTCATGGTTGATATAGTGACTACAAGATGCTACTTCAGGAGCTCAGCTCCTATGGCGGAAAAAACCCTAATCATCAACCTTCCAACTGCCATGCTCAACAGTCGGTACGAGGTGTTTGTGCAGTGCATTATAGCCAAACATCTGCATGTGCTTTTTAGTGAAAAGAGGCTTTCTCTTTGTATCCCTTCCAAATGAGCCATACTTGTTCAGAAACTCCTTTGAGTTTGAGTCTAACCTTATTGTAAATTTGCTGGGGTGTCACTTCCGGAAAGACTTGAAAGCTCGATCCTAGAAAATTAACAAAACATCTGCTTTTATACAGGTGCTCACACTTGCTGAATCATTTAATCAGGTGCACTATTTACCCTCTTAATTCATATGGAAGAAGTAAGAGTGTACTTAGCTTTCACAGTGAAAACTGTCTTTTTCACATGACTGCATATACCAGTCATTGAAATAAATTTGACTGGTCATGAACTTTTGTTTGTATAATCAATAAATGCTGGATCATGACACAGCATGCTGCCAAATGCTGAGTCAACAAATCACACTTCTCTTTTTGTCATTGCAACAGAAGGAAGTGCAACAACTTTTATATTAGTTGAAGATCAGTGAAGATGCACAGGATACACTTTTGCTCTTTCCTGTGGGATGACTCATCATCATGTAAACATGTTTGTGGTCTCACAGGATCAGATTCAGATTTACTTGTGGGTAAAAGAATTCAAAATCTTGATATTATATCAATATGGATTTTTAAAAGAATGAGGAAAACATGGTATGGTGCAAATGAACCTTTAACTGTTTACTGTGTGCTAAGTTTTTTATATATTTAAAAAAAAGAAGAAGTTGGGATGGACAGTCTGTATGCAAGCATACAACAACAACCATGACTCTACTTCATGTGCTGGATTATTTCTGATATTGTGTTAATAAAATAACAGCTTTGATTAAAATCAATAGCCCAATTCTTTTCAATGCTGACTGACTGTGAAATAAATCAGGCACGTCAATTACGCCCCAGCCTGATGGACAAAGAAATTGCAGCTCTTCATTTTCAGTCCGATTAATGTGTTACTACCAATGTAATTAGGAATGGTTACTGACTAACTGCACAAAAAGATGACACCACTGTTGTACTTTAACTAGTTTGATCTTTGGTAAAAATGCACATTTAACAACCGCTAACACTGAGTACACTACACCCTATCAGCAGATGAGCGCAGAGGTTTCAGATGCTCATCTGTAAACCTCGATAGAGTTTCAAAGGTCAAATTTCCAGATGCAACTCTTTTATCACCGTTGCACGGTTGTGCATGGGCGGAAGCATTTTTATCTTTTTGGCAAACCTAACAGGATCTAACATTGCGATTTGTGACATCCTGTCAAGTCCATTGTCCATATGTTCACACTGCATGATAATATCTGAACTCAAAGCAGCACAGTCGTAAAGGAAATGCTACTGCTCTAAAACAACAGCCTTTCTTTTGCAATGTTGACATATTTTCCTTTTATTGTGAGTTTGCACAGACATGCCCTTTAACCAGGTGTAAATCTGTACTCGGATTATACTCGGACATGGGTTATACATCACGCTCCCTTATTCACCATCAATGTCCACAGTAAGTCATACAAAGTACTGGTGATTCAGGATTGGAAAGGTTTTAAAAATGTCCTTTAAAAACTGACATTGGAGAACGGAGACTCTAATGGTTGATCTAGTAGGTGTTCACCAGTGGGAACAGATTAAAGTATAAACAACAGGAATGCTATTATACTTGTTAATAAATGATGCTGAAAAAGACTCTTCTACTGTGGATAGTGTTATTTGTCTAAATGTTCTGAGAATTAATTCATAATTCAGATGAACACAGAGCGACTTATTTTACTTAGATTTATAGGATTTGGGTCTTGAACATATTTAAACTTTCTATTTAAAAAAGACACTTGTGTAGAAGTTTATGAACATAAAGTGACATCTGATTATTTTAAGGTCTTCAAGACAAACAGTAAATTTAACAAAAACATTTTTTTTTTAAAAGTGCAATATTTACGCACACATTTGGTTGCCGCATGTGTCATGAAGTTAGATGACCTGGCCTTGAAATAGAAGTTATACCTGTGACACATCTCTAACTCTACGCTCCCATAAATGCCAATAAATCTCTCATTCACTGCTCCTCACACTCATTACATGTATCGCTGCAGAGAGTGTTTACTTCACCTGACAGTCCCCCCATGGCTCCAGTCCAAGGCTGATTGTACACGAAGTTCCACACCAGAAAGGCTGAAAAGCCCACGATCGTACCAAACGAAGCATAGGCGATCCTCATGTACGTCTTATTGATACCCATGATTGCAAATTTAAAGTTAATAATAAAAAAAATAAAATAAAGGCTGTGTGGGGAGAAGCAGTCGCGGGCTGGGCTGGAGGAGAGCCGAGTGTCTGTGAGCTGCAGCAGCAGGAGGTAAGAGCTGGTAATAATAAAATATCTACCTGACAAAAAAAAGGTCCACGAGGACACAGTGTGACTAAAAAAACGCGTGTGCTCTGCTGGCTAATGGTTAATGTGGTTACTGTGAAACATGACAGCGCGTTTCTGATGAGGGATGTCCTATCCAGCTGCAAAAACACACAGCCTTGCGTTACGTCATCAAGAAATCTGATCATGGTGGGTGGACACAGCAACCCCTACAGGACCACAGAGGAAATTATCTACCTCAGAGCTCTGTGTGTGTGTGTGTGTGTGTGTGTGTGTGTGTGTGTGTGTGTGTGTGTGTGTGTGTGTGTAAAATAACAGCTGGACGGATTAAAACCCTTTTTAATTTGCATGTTGGATTCATAGGTGATGAATGGCAAATGTGTTTTTATTTTATCTGGGCAGATCATAAGTGAAAAAAATAAGAAAATGATCCGGCATGATTTACATGGAGGTTTTGAATAAAATAATGTGCTTCTTGGGACTGTTATAATAAAATTTTATTTGATCTGTGTACTGCATTTGAAACAGATGGCCACATTGTCCATAGAAACTGCTGGTGTTGGTACAAAGGCTCCTGTCTTGTCTTCATAGGAGAATTCTCCCCATCCTCAGCCATCCTTCATGGGGTCTTTCCCATATTCTCAATCTAAATGGCATCCCTGGGTCAAGATAATCCATTTATACAGTCATGTGGAAAAGAAAGTTGTCACTTTCTAAATCGTCTTGTAAAACACTCAGTAGGCTCTCATTGCTTTCATGGGAATTAAGTGGCTAAATAGGTGTTGCTCATCAAAATAAGACCATGCAATGGTTGCAAAAGCACCATGAGCTACATCTAAGATGCTACAGAAGTTAGCATGTTAAATGCTTAAGTTCATGACAGTACAATCAGAAAAACATTGAACAAGTATGGCTTCTTTAGAAGCTATACAAGGAAAAGGCCTCTCGTCTCTAAGAAAAGCACATGGCAGAACAGCTTAGGTTTGCAAAGCTGCATCAAAGGGATAAAACCATAAGACAGATAATGGTCATAATGCTGTGAGTTATGTACTGATAGGCTGTTTGGTTTTCTCCAAACAACTCATACTGACTGTCACAAAGCTAGAATAATTTTCCCAAAGTGAGGAGCTGTTATTCTAAAGGATGTTTTCATCTTTGGGACACAAATTCTCCTCTTAAAATATTCTCCAATTTTATGCTGCCATCAATTCAAAGAGTACCACAGGCACCTCTGACACAATGCTATCTTACATACAAAGCACTCCATTGATTGCAGCAGTGTTCTAAACCTGCACAATTAATGTTTTGGCAAAAGAGCACAACAACATTCAGAAGGGCAATGGTATATTTACATATATAAAAATATATTTATTTACAATATATTTATTGTAGAGTCCTAATTTCCACTGCCATGCAGACAATCAGCTCAGTGATCCTACGCCAGAGGTCCTTTCATCAGGCCCAAAAAAGGATCTTTTTTTTTATTTATATATATTTTATTTTAAAAACACCACAAATGTCATCCATGCTTTCGCATCTTCATGTTTGGACTGCTATATTTCCTGCTTTCAGTGGCTGTAGCCCAGGAGCTAGAGCAGGTCAGCTACTAATCAGAGGGTCGGTGGTTTGATCCCCGGGCAAGGTACTAAGCCCAAGTTGCTCTCCGATACATCCACTGGAATATCAGTGTTAGAAAATGCTTGAGCATAGAAAAAAGTGCTTGCGTGAATGAGGCTATAAAGTGCTTCGAGTGCCCATGCCACTCTAAGTGGTTCACCAGCAACCTGGTGGATGCTAAGAGGTTTACACCAGAAATAGTTGCTCATTTGCACGATCAGCTTGGTAAGAGCAGGTTTCGAAAAAGTTAAAACTTTCTGTTACAAACACAGCTGTGTGCCAACCTAGACCTTGCTGCTTCTTCATATCAATTGTATTTACAAAATGTGCAACTCTATAATATATACCAAATATGACCTGGGGTTGAAGTTAAAGGTACATGTAAACATAATGAAGAGTTGTCTGTGAAGGTTCTCAGTCATCCAGGTCATTGTAGTCTAAGGAGCTTGAAAAGAAAAGTGTCTGGACTTCTTTAAGTTGCTTGAAGACGTTTCACCTCTCATCAGAGAAGCTTCTTCAGTTCTAAGGGTCAAAAGGTGGAGAGTCCCAGATTTAAACCCAGTGGGAGTTTCCCCCCAAAGAGGGACAAAAGGACCCCCTGATGATCCTCTACCTAATCACATGAGCCAAGGTGTGAAAACGGGTGTGGGTCACAATCAGCCAGGGTTTCAGGTGAGCTCATTGTGAAACCTGGCCCCACCCTATCGTGTGATTTCCTGAGTTCTGGAAGAGTTCTGGAAATCTGAAAGATAACAGGAGTTAGAGTCAGAACTGTAGAACTGAAGAACTGTAAGAATAAAAAATGACCTTTATACAAAAAGGGGAAGATGGTAAAGGGTTTTAGAAGACCTGCCACTCAAAAAAATGAAACGTTGACTTTAATTAAAATTATTTTGTCAACAGGTTCCACGAAATTGAATTGTGTTAGTTTAAAGCAAAAGTCTTTAGGTCATCTAATTTAATAAACTTGCATTAAAGTAAAACAATCCTTTTGAAGTGAGCCAATTTTATAAATCTATTTAGGATTAATTAACAAGCAATATTTAAGACCACCTAAAACAAGTTATGTTGTATGGACATAAATTATGTATTTACAGGTTAGATAGATTAGATTCGTTTTGTGAACACATTTCTTGTTTGTGGTATTTAAATGTTAAATTTAAGTTAGATTAATTAAAATATTATATTTTCAGCGAAATTGTGCTTTACTAATTAGTTTTACACAAATCTATTTTGTCAACAGGTTCCACACAAATGAATTTAATACAAGCCACTTATTTTCTTTAATTTCCTTTATTGCCAAGACATTCATTAAACATTTCTTTAACAAAACAGCTGCACCACACATTATTAACCCATTAAGGTTAGTAACTAATAGTATGCACACAGATGCACCATAAAAATAACGATTTTAAATTAAATGTCTCTGCCAGAAACAGAAGAAAAAACATTTAAGATCACATAATAGGTTGACCACAAAACCTTTAACAAATCAAAATGAACTGTTCACCTTAACAGCCACAATCCTGGATGGCATCCCATGACAAATTTGTGAAGAACAGAATAAACAGGTTCCAGTCACCAGGTTAGATAAAAAAAAAAGTAATAATAATAATAATAAAAACAAATAGTCTACTAATATTCCCAAAATGATATCACCATCCCAAATAAAACTTGAATAAAATATGCAAACATTATGATCTGACAATAAAACAGCTTGCCAGTTTTCAGTTTTTTGCAGCAGCTTAACAGAACTCATTTAACACTTGCCACTGACAGCATTTATTTTACCACTGTATAGGGAAAAAACTCAAGTGGCAAACATTTTAACATGGAAAGAATTGTTCTTTTTTAAAATGCGGCAAAATGCACATTCATCCTGTATCGTCTCTCAATGAAACCATTTAAATCTAAATACTTTGAATAATCTTTTAGTAGGCCCTAAACCCCCCCGCCCCCCAAAAGAGTAAAATCTCTGTAATTGCAATTGTTTACAAACAAATGTTTTAAATCTCTCTCAAATTTTGGTTCCCCCCCCCCACCAAAAAAAACAACAACATTTTTTAAACCAAATTTCCATTTTATTCGCCTCCCAAAAACTTCTGTCCATCTGACAGAACATTCATCCAAATAAAAGAAGGGTTGGATTATTCATACAGTTTATTCTTGAGCATCTGTACCTTTGTTGAGAGTCTGCTGGCATCCAGATGAAGGAAGACCTTCTGAAGTACCTCAAAGAAAGCTTTCAGTTCCCGAGGATAACTGAGATTGAGTGCATATATCACACCCATTAAGACCGCACACGCAGAGGCCATGTCTCCCAGGTCATGCAGAACTTCAACACCCTCGATGGTTATACCCACATCAGCTGGAGGAGTGCTGGCATCACCTCCTTCAACACTGATGGTGAAGATACCAAGGGTAATTTGTTCCAGCTCCCTTTGAACAGCTGTAGCATCAGAATCCTTTAAAACAGAGAGTAAAACAAAAACCCATCGCATTGGGAATTAGACACAAAAACACAGAAAAATGCATCCTTAAAAAAAAAAAAGCCAAAGTCACCCTTTAATGAAATAAACACAATATCAGGAAGACTAATGATTCTGCACCCTGGTGCGCCATTATTTTCGACTACAGTTTTAACAAAAAATGTTAAATAAATAAATACTAAATAGAATCACCATTATATATATATGCATCCTCTAAGTATTATGTATTACTAACTTTTTAGTATTGGATTGCATTACATTGCATAACTCTTCCTGAAATGTGTGTATACATAAAGATTCCTGTTGAAAGATTTTATTATGTTTATGTATAGAAGTACATTTCATTTGAGGTTCTCTAGATGTGTTTGCTCTTTTTACTAGAGAAGTTACACTGTGCAAGCTCAGCACGAAGTCTATGCCATTGTATGTTATCTCTTCCTGCATGTGATGAAGTCTCTACTGTTATATGTTATCTCTTCCATTCATGTGACTGTGACGCAAACATGCTTGAGTATAAATAAAGGGTGGTGACTGCT
This sequence comes from Rhamphochromis longiceps, assembly GCF_057381845.1. Classification (NCBI taxonomy): domain Eukaryota; kingdom Metazoa; phylum Chordata; class Actinopteri; order Cichliformes; family Cichlidae; genus Rhamphochromis; species Rhamphochromis longiceps. The sequence continues at coordinate 16,844,683 of NC_140561.1, forward strand.
GCGGAGTGTGAGTCTCCGTTTGAACTCTCACCCATGTGCACGTTAAACCTGCAAACCTGTCTGAGTGTCATTTATTCTGACCTGAGTTGCATTACAGGAAAACTCCTAACATTTCCCCAAAGCATTTAAACAGATTCCATGCAAATTATAACAATGTGACAACATTAGTTATTCAAGATTTGGTTTAATACAGATAAAGACTACGCTAAAATTACCAACCAGGTATTCTTTAAAGAGGATGCTTGGGTCTTCATTTAGGTAAAGAGGTAGTGCCCTGAGGACACACTCCCTCCTCTTTTCAATAGTTTCATTCTGGAGAGAGTGACAGAGGTACAGAAAGAGAAAACAGAAATACTTTAGAATGACACAAACTGACAGTATATGCAAAATGAATGACATATCCACTGCTGACACAGACATGTACACAAGACCAATTAATGATCACATGAATATTTAACATGTGGGCAGGGTTTCCACCATATTATACATATCCATATTAAGCAACAGAGGGAAAGACAAACTAATACGGCATCTTTTTTTGCATACCAAAATGGAACTTACAGGTACTATACACTAGCTGTTTAAATTTGAAAGTGATCTTATAATGCCATAACATTTTGCTGCGAACAGAAAAACGCACCTGTGTGGCTGGGGCCAAAATTTGCCTGATTTTCCTCCCTGCAGCGCCTCCTTTATTCTTGAAGACTTTTATTAGTTGGTCAGTGTATTGGTCAAGTTGTGCAAGAAACCTCGGAACCAGTGGAGCAGTAGTAATCCTTACAAATTCTGCTTCTACCTAAAAACATGTCAACAAACACAACATACTGTACTGTAACTATATTTATATATACTATACGTACACATATACATACTACTGGAGCCATTACAGCTTTTATTGTTATTTATAAAGATTCATACCTCAGCCACACTAAATAGTCCTGGCCATCTGATCTTGAAGTCGGCGATCATGGGATTGTTTTTGACAAGTTCCTGCCTCCTGTATGCAAAGGTCCTGGCCATCTTCTCTTTGATAACTATCTCATTATGCTTCTTCTTGACCTCAGTTAGCAATGCCAATCTCTCCCTTTCAAGGCTGTCCTGGGTCTCTCCAGCCGGATAAGGAGGACAAAAATTTACCTCTGCCTTTCTAGGTTTTTTGACAGCATATGCTGGGTGACATCGATCGGTTGGTTTGTGCTTGAGGGAATTAATGCTCACTTCTGGGCACCCCAAGTTTCTAAGCTTTGTCCTATAATTTGCCATCTTGTACTTGAGGCTAATCTTCCATCCGTAGAAACCACTGAAAGATCCTTGTTCTCTTAAGCATGGATGTGCTTTGATTAAAGCTTCAGCAACAGATTCTATTTCCAAGTTTGAAGGATATGCCTTAAACATCATGATTTTCTCAGCTAGAGCTTCTAAAATGTCTGACTTAAGTTTGTGTCCTGGGTTCAGAAGAATTCCATTTGATATGAAAGCCTGGTTTGCACTTTGAAGTTGCATCTCCACGTCATACGGAAACTTTGGTATTTGGAATTCTGCAGGCCACTGAGATCGAGCAGTTTCGGAGTCAGAGGATGAAAGTAATAGTGTGTCAGAAGATGATAGTGACGTTTCTTCCCCACTTTGGTTCATCCCAACTTCACCAAAGTCTGAAGCATCAGTCAGACAGATGACTTTCACTGTGCTCTTGTCCTGAATATCATCCATTCGTTTAAGGTTGATAAACTCATTATCAAAGTCACTGTCCATGTACTGGAGTCTAATGTCCCCCTGAATATCAAACTGACGTTTGATCTCATCTGAAAGATCCTCCACAGACTTTGGCATGCCCGATGCTATCGTCAGTTTTTCAGTATTGTTGGAACCAAGGATGATCCACAGTTTTACTGGTTCAGCCATCATTCGATTCCGTGCTTCAGTCTAGAAAAGAAAAAATATATATACATGAACATAAATCCAGTAACTACGTACAAAATTGAAAGTATTAAAATTGAGATGTCAACATGTTTCACAACGGTACTTAACAGAGAAGTGAGAAAAATTCTGGCTAATCTCAACATAAACACAGATTAAAGGTTTTCTTGTCTAGAAGATGTACTGATGGGCCTAACAGACTGTTAGATTCAACAAGTCACAAGGAGTTAGTGGCTGAACATCACAATAAAGCCAGATGCTACTTTAGGTGCTTATGCCAGTGAGATTAAAGTGCATATTGAGTAAGGTATTAATTACAGCTGTTTACTCACATATTCATTGTGTGCTTTTGATGTAAGGATATCTTTTCAATGTAACCATTCGAAGGGGACCAATGAAGTAGTCATTTAATGGGTACTTCTCTGCCAGTTCATCATATGTTATCAGGGACATTTTGCCACTTGTACATGGTTGCAGTTCAAAGGCCCGGTAGTGCTCCCTAAACCAAGACGAAAACTTGCTGACAATGAAATTCAGTGTACCCTGAACAACACATAATCCGATTATCTCTCCAAATTCAGGCAGCCCATCAGTAAAACCACAGATAACGATCATTCTATTTCTGTAGTTGATCCCTCTATAGTCTGCACTTTTAGTCATGTTTACTTCTGTCATGTCAGGATACATCTTTTTGATAGGCAGAGAAATGTCATCTTTCAGAACCTCAAGTGGAACTCTTGATGCACTTGACACTTCAACTCCAGATTTCTGTGGATGTAATGAGTGTAAGTGATAGGCAATCAGCATTTGATGTTTCCTTGACAGTGTTAGAGCAACATTCTTGAAACACTTGGTATGATGAGCCACTTCCTTGAAAAAACTGTGTTTTCCCTCAAATCGCATTGTCCATAATCCAACAAGAGGACCAAAACATCGGATCATCTGAGGGTAATGTTCCAAGTAGTGATGCTTTGGCAGAAGTTTTTTGTTGGGAAATGCTTCTTGATATTTCTGTCTGTGATCAGAAATTTTGAACTGAAGATATCCAATTGATTCTTCTGTATGGATCTGGGCAACAGCAAGTTCCACTATCTCCTTTAAATCCAAAATGATTTCCCACACTGGATCACCGTCAGGTATAACATCTCCAATCAAGAAGGGCAGCAATCTTAACAGAGTCCAATTTTCCGCTGCATTGCCACCTATTGTATTTTTTCTTAACAATGTTCGTGGAACAATATGTGGACGGTTTGTTTTATCTTTTCCCTTATAGGGAAAACTGACAATCACTTTATTTAAAGAGTCCAAAGTGATGTATTTTTTGGATATGAACATACCCAGACACTGTGCAAGTTCCACTGGAACAACACCTTCCAAAAGATCGTGGAGTATGTCAGGTGGATATCCAGTTGTCACATGAAAATGAGAAAGATTTTCCGTCAGCACACATGGCCTTTTTACTCCAACACAATGCTTTCCACTCTCTACTGCATGTTTGACATGTTCTTTGTGCAGGTCTTTGGATCGAAGAGTAAACTCTCCAGAAAGTACCGGTTTGGTCTGAAAGTCGCTGAAGCGTCCTGTGCAAAATCGACAAACATACTCTCCTGAAAAGCTCTCCACAAAACCTGCAATCCCATGAGCACCTAGATTGTCTGCAGCTACACACTGTACCGTGCCTTTAATATTTTTTCCAATCTGTGGGACAAATGCCCCATGCTCCTCCAAGACTGCCAAATCACACAAAAGAGGTTCAAGCACTTTTTCATACCCATATTCCTTGACGTAGCTGCTTTTACACAGTATTGCCAAGTAGATGGATGACAAAGAGGAGTGTTGGTCTTGGGATAAGTTGCTTAATATCCAGTACACTGCACAAAGTTTGTGCTTCTTTCTTGAAGTACCGAGAGGGTTGCATACTTCAAAATCATCAATGTAAAGCATCACGGTAATTCTCAATTCATCAGCAGACAGGAACTGATTTTGTTTGAAAAATTCTCCATCTTGAAATGATCTGTATTCTTGTTGCATACTTTCAGTTTCCTTGGATTGAGCATTGTAGTTTTCTACTATGTCATCTACTATACCATTCTTTGTTAGGAGCTGTTGTAGGGTCTGCAGTAATGGTATATATTGGTAGGTGTGGTTGCTCTCCTTATCCAAAATATATTCAATCGGTTCAACGACATGGAACTTTTTGCTGAAGTACTGTTTCCGCTTAAAAGCAGTTCCAAGTGTACCCATATGTCCAAGTGTTTTTGTCAGAGGGTTAGAGATGCAGACTGCAGAGGCCAAATCCTCAATTTCTTTCACATTAAGATTAATATGACTTTGCTTTGTACAAAAATCTGTAACTATGGCATTTATTGCAGTCAGGGATGCAGAACTCATCAGGAAGTGCAAGTCCTGCAAAAACTCATCCACTGCACTGCTTGGAACATGGAGTACATTTTCCAGCTTAAGCAACATCACTGCAAATTTCTCTTCTATCATCCTCTCATCACTTTTAGAGATCCCAGTCTGAGACAAGTCTTGCACTTCCACCTGGCCTTCGTCAAATACTTCACTGTCTTCATGTTCCCCTTCAGGAGCTGGCCTGTTAAAACGGTCTCTTACTGTTACTATTCCACCTTTAAAGTCACTGTAAGAATAACCAAGATGTTTTCTATTTTTATGTGATTTGAATGTTCCATAGATGTTTGTCATAAATGTACAACCCTTGAACACGCATGGGACCGTTTCATTTGCTTTCAGATGCAAATTTATGTGACTAAAATACTCCTTTTCAGAGGTAAACAAAACTTAACTCGTAAAACAGTTTTTTTTGAAAAAAGTATGACAGTTCACATACCACATGCAAGCACAGGCATACCACATACACCACATCAGTATAAGAGGGAGCAGGTAAAGGCCAGGAAAAAACTTAAAAATTATTGATTGAATTACAAGTAAATAAAATCTTACTCAGAAGAAAAGCAAGAGATTGACACTGCCATGTGCCAACTTTCTATAGAAAAAATTATCAGGTCTGTTGACCTTCTGTCTGTCCAGTTATTTTTCGTCAATAATTTCATTTAAAAAAAATGTAGTGTTTATTTAACAAAATTTAATTTATAACCATGTTGATATGTATAACTCTGCTAGGAAACATGCTGTCTTTACAGACCATTTTCATATAATACAGATGACTGATAGAGCACAACAATGGTGTCACAGTGGCTTCTGGCCCTCAATTTTTGGATTTTAAATGTCACAACTTCATGCTATCATTGTTATGCTATTAGACATTTGTGTGATTCTCAAATTACAATAAAGCAATCTCAATAAAGCAAGTGGAAAAATATCCTAGAACCCCTTTAGCTAATCACTTTAACAAGCAAAGAAACATTAAAAATGTGTCTTACACATTCTGCAAAGTAAGGATATTAACATGTTAGCAGTTAATACAATTGTTTACAATAACCTGGGATAAACAGGCACACTAAATTTTATCATTTGTACTATTATATCTCATCTTATTCCCAGGTTTGCTCTATGAGGGACATACTTCATCTGTGCATCTATTCTGAGCGCAGTAAAAAAAAGAAATGCAAGCTCAAATGTTGCATTTTGTGGAGAAAATTATTTTGATCTTAGAAAAGTTTAATTTCAGCGAAAAAATTTCATTTCTGCATGCAAGAAATGTATTTCAGTGTTTGCTATTATCCATATACACACACAATGACAGCCCCTCTCGCTCAGTTGTTTGCATTTGCTCTTGATCAGATCCGCTCAACTCTCTGTACACCGTTTTAAATGTGCCACAAAACCAACCAATCACAGACTTGGATGCTAAAATTCTGATTGGCTGCTACAGTCTCCAATCAGCTTGCTAGCTACTACTTTCCAGAAACACGGTCCAGAATGTAGCTAAATCGAGTTTGGAGAGCAGAGATCTGAGCAAGAGCAAATACCAACTAGTGATGGGATTTCCGGCTCTTTTTGCTCGGCTCACTAAAAAGAGCCGCCTCTTTCGGCTCCGAACCGGCTCTTCAGGTTGTTTTGTTGCTTTAATTAATTTATTATTCACAATAATATAAAATTATGCACAAAAGGAATTACTAACGTAAAAAAGTGGTTTTATTTATATATGTTTATATATAAATATATGCGGTGGCCCCTAGAGACAAAACACGTACAAACTCCAAAACACATTTCTAGCATGAACTGAACTTCCAAAGCAGAGCTACTAGATCACTTAAATTACACAATTGAAAGCATGTGTGTATTGTTTGTGTATTTATACACAGGCACTCAAATATATTCAAATAATTTAAAAAAAAGTTCATCTACCTGTTACTATCACACACCAAATCCGGTCGTTGGTACTTGCTGGATTGTGTAGCCACAAGATAACAAAAGCTCAACACTGCGCCCAGCATCCTGGAGCACTTCTGTTGTCTTTTGTAAGTGTTTTGAGTTTTTATGTGCTTCTGAGTTTTTACGTGCTTCGGAGTTTGTACGTGTTTTGGAGTTTGTACGTGTTTTGGAGTTTGTACGTGTTTTTACGTGTTTTGGAGTTTGTACATGCTTCAGAGTTCGTACGTGATTTGAAGTTTGTATGTGCTTTGTCTCTAGGGACCACTGTAAATATACTTTTATTTATTCACGCCACATAAAATGTAATAAATAAATCATATAATACAAAAATCAACTATTCACATTTCAACTTTTAACTATTTAAATTTTCAGCTGTTTCCTTTTACAAATTTAAAGTGAAAACAACACAAAACACTGCAAAACACAATTAAATATAAATTATAATATGAAAACAAAAAGAACATGCACATTCTCTGTCATATGGGCCCGCATGAATCCGCACTTTCTGAATCCTTTATCATCTGCAACCGAAAATAGTTGTGGATGATTACTATACCTTTCTAATGTGAAGTTGTTGTCCCTGGCTCTCTTTCTCTCTCTCTCCTTCTGGCTCTGTTCCTGTGCTACTGAGTGTAACTACCGCCCCTCCCCCCTCTGCCCAGCGTAAAGCACAAGGCTCGCGTGCAGAGTGAAGCGGAAAAAAGTGCGAGAGAGAGGGTGAGAGAAAAAAAACCCCCCAAAAAAACCCCCACGAGCCGTCACGGCTCGCGATAAGGAGCCGGCTCTCGTCGTTCACGTCAAAGAGTCGGCTCTAAGAGCCATTTCGTTCGCGAACGACCCATCACTAATACCAACAACTGAGTGAGAGGGGGTCACGTCGTGTCCAAATTCATGTGTAGATGGATAATTGCAAACAATACATTTCTTGCACGCAGCAATGAATTTGGTTCGCTCAAATTAAAATTTTATTCACTCAAGAATTTTTTTCTCAAAATGCAACATTTGCGCTTGAATTTTTTTTAAAAATTTTTTTTACGTGCGCTCAGAATAGAGGCACAAAAATACCGCCCTAGATGTATACCTATACACACCAACTTTCCAATGGTCTCTCGGTTCCCTTGTTTGGATGACAGGATGAAATATCTGACATCTCTAACTTGTCTAAGACCCAGTAAAACTAACGCAGCACAAGCATAGACAACATATGTAACATGTCTTGTGCGACAAACACAACATATAACCATGCTCAATATGAAGATACTAGACAACATAGTCAAAGAAAGACGTGGTCTTACCTCTCACAAATGAAAATCCAACTGCAGCTTGCCGCCAAAACAACGTTTTTTCGATAAATTTCAAGTCTTGCGCATGAGCAGGCCCAAGCCTGTTATTCTTTGGTTTTTTATGACCTCTGTTGTTGGATTACTGCCACCTTGTGGATATATGAAGTATATCAATCCTAATTAACTTAAATTAAATGTTATGTCTTCAAGTAACACATTAGTCTTCTGTACAGACAATAATAGACACAATTATGTAGACTTTATTAGAAAAACATATTTTAACTCAACAAAGACATATATTTTAAGTAAAATGAAAATAAATAATTATTTTAAACTGAACAATTCATCCCGTTCATTTTTTTGAGTGTGCTAATGGTATGATTTACCCTCCTGAGATGAGGAGCTTGTGTCATGACTTAACAAGGCCTTTTTATTTTGATACTTTCACAGTGCACTGAAAGTTTTGTTCGATAATCTCTGTTCTTTAAGCAGATCTGCACGTCGGGAATTAAAAGCGCTACACGTCGTCGAGAAAATTGTGCCAAGTGAGTTCTCCACATTTAAATGGACTCTGGAGAAAGCCACTTATTTGGGACAATTATTAAATGACAGTCCCAGTCCAAAAGGATTCAGCGATGTAATCCAAACTAAAGTTCTTCTTTTTCTTTTTGAAATGACATCATTTTGCTGAGAGTGGAAACTAAATGCGACGATAGGTTCCACTATCAGCAAAGAAAGAAAGAATGAATGCATGAATGAGTGAGTGAAAGGAAAACAAACTGACTGACTGGTAAAAGCTGACAAAAGCTGACAAGACTTTACTGATGTAACACGACTGTGTGAAGTTGACCCCCGCCTGGCAGGGGTGCAGATGAGTCTGTGTGTGCTTCCCTTTACAGAAGCAGAAAGATGACAGCAACACTCGAGGTTGCGTGATGATTTAACATTTTAAATGCCATTTTCTGTGTCTGTGAATTTACTATGTGTGTGTCATTCACTAGCTTGTGTGCTCACAGAGATAACTGTGACAAAGTATGCATACGCCTGCGCAAGCGCTAACATTTGCATTTTCGTTTTTACAGCATTACGGTTCTTCATGTGTTTGATCATGTGATTTATAGGAATACTGGCTAATGTTTCTCTACTACAAGATTTCTGGGTTTATGTGTGAAGAAAACTGTAGTTACAGGCTATATGTTGATGGAGAAATTAATATAGTTTGAGACATACTGTGATGAGACCAGTGTTACTTTTTCCACAGTGAGCGTTAACTTTATGGTGTTTTATGGCACCTCTGGAATGTGGATGGCCGACGCCTGCCCACCAGGATGGTCAATGTGTATTGCTAATGTTTGTTTTTCTGAGACTGCATTTAGAAGATTCAGCTGAAGCGGACAAGTGACATGAGTAAAACAAATAAGAGATTACGGTAATTATGGAATAGTTTATTATGGGCTCATTTGCTGGCCACTTTTGAACCCATAATAATAATATATGAGTGGAGTGACTTTGCTTAAGAGAAGTCACTGATTACATTAATGTTAACAGAGTACATGGGATAATCCATGTCTGAGGTGAATTAGGGTAATAGTTGTAGTTACTGATTTGAGAAAACCTGCACATGACACTTGTCTTGCTGATGTTGAATGCTTATTACCCTTATGATACAATTGTTTACAGGTATGAAGTTTGATTTCACTTCCAGATTTTGCTTTCCAGGCCGTGATGGGGTGTATGCAGGCTCCTGGGAGAGCCAGGTGTTAAGCAAACTTAATATGCAACACACGCTAACATCTTTTATTGCAGGGTTACGGAGCTACTCCGGAGGAGGTGCCCTGATGTTGCCTGGGACATGATCTAGCTACTCTTTTTCTTTAAGACAGGAATCCAGGTTTGGTGAGTTGACGCATGGGAATGTCCATGCGTCAAGAGGTGGAGTGCAAGGATTAACATTAAACAATGTTTACGATTATTGTTGCAGTGATTTGTGTGATTAGCCGTTTATTTACAAGTATTAAACCTATGCAAGTGGTGCATCCATGTTCAGATGAGGCTTTGATGGCCTATAAGTGAAGTTCACTGAACTAAAGAATGTGGTTTGATGATTGTTGACATGCTCTCCAAATAGAAGTTTTTCTTCTTAGCAAGGAAATACAGGTGCAGCAGTAATCTCCTGAGAAATCTTCAGAGGCCCAGTGAGAAGCGTGAACCATTCCAGGCATAGCTGACAGGACCAGGCAGTGGTTGAGGTCAAAGGTCAAGCTGGTTGGGGCCCATCATGAGATCAGACCTTGGAGCCACAGCAAGGACCATTTTAACTGCCTGCAAAATAGCGAGAGACCCTCCTGGATTTATCAGAGCCACTGCAAGAGGTCGAGGTCCCAGGAAACCCCGGCACCCTCAAGACAGCACAATAGAGAAATCTCACACTTGGTTGTTTCAGTGGTGAGGGGGGAGTGCTGATTGAGCCCCCGTAGGGTAAGCTCGCACTTCAACCTCCAGCCTCTGATCAACTCTAGGGCAACCAAGTGCGAGGCGTGACGGACCTGTGTGCGACCAGGACCCTCTTGGTTACCTTGACTACGACGCTCATCCTTATAGGACCCCAGCTGGTGCCGGAAACAGCTGAACCAGGAGGAAGGCAGAGGAGATGGACACATGACAACTCTCACCTAAGAGAGACAGATCCAGCAGGCCCAAAATCAGGACTATGCATGACGAGAAAGAGTGCCTGAGAGGATCGTCCACAGGATGGGAGCTGAGGCCAGGAGAGAGGCTTCAGGAGGATCAGAGATCATCTTCAGCACAGCAGACATCACACAGAGAGCTGTGCTACTGAGCTTCCAGGAGATCAAGAGGAGACTTCCCACAGCAAGATGTTAAATAAAATGAAACATTCAATATTGACGCTGAGAAAGACAATTAAGGTGTACGACGTGCTCTGCCTTAAATCTTCAGCAGCGTTGGGATATGAAAACTCGAGGGATGAGGGGAGCGTGCCAAGCTCCATCGACAGCGCAGAAGGAGTTCGAGGATGACGTCATGATTCTGTGAAAAGCACAGGAACCAGAAGCTATGGTGGTGATAACAGCAGTTTCCTATGAACATCATCTAATGCTGTGCCACTGTACTGTGCATACGATGACACTCTGAAGGCTGCTGGGATCATAACAGCAGTAAGATGACGGAACCCAGCACCCTTTCCACAGAGAGCTTTTTCTGCAGAGCGTGGACAATTAAGGAGTCATAAATATCCCCCTCACAAGACGAAGGTCTGAAGTCAGGTGATGGGGGCTGGTAAGAGGCCATAAAACTAGAGTGCTGAGAAGTCTGCAGCTTGGAAATAGCTGAGACCCATGTTGACGAACAACAAAACCAACTGGTATGTTTGAATGTCTATTCTACATACATTTGGACTCTGGTCCTATGGACAATGATGGAAACAACTGGAAGAGACATTCATGACGCCCTGCAGAGCTTAAACCACTCTGCAGAGAGACATGTGATGTGCACACCCGGAGGAAGCACCACCAAGCTGAGATGTTTTTGGAAATGTTATCTTCTTATTTTCACTATTAAATTAACAATTTGTTTGTTTGTGGGATGCAGTTTGCCATGAGATGAGATCAATGAGGAATGGGATAACTGCTAATACATTTGTTAAACTGTGTACCTTTTCAGTAATTTAGGGTGATTTGACATATGCTGAGTATAAAAATGTTTGCATTGAAACTGTCAGACATGAGGTATTCATACCTGGGAACTTTTCAAGCATAAAGGTCAAAAAGGGGGGAAATGTTAGATTTGTATTGTTGATTGTCATTTATGCTTAGAAATATTTACTTATATATGCTTAGAGTTTTGTAATTAGTTGTAGATTGGTAGAGGTTTTGATCCTTGATAGTCTGCAAACTTTGTGTGTATTAGACAGCACTTTGGGAGCATGAGAGGTCATACCGTGTGTTATTGTTTTATGGTAGGATTAACGTAGTTGCGTCTGTTCTAGTCTAAGTGCTCTTTGTTTAGATGAACTGCAGGACTTCCTCACCGTGTTATCTAGGACGAACCATCTAGGGTGAGGGGGAGGCTACCCTCTTCCTGACCAAGGATGTTTGACCCTTTGATCAGCAGTCCACACACACACACACACACACACACACACACACACACACACACACACACACACACACAGGCAAGGTACTCTTTGTTTGTATGTAGACGTCGTATGTTAATGAACCTATGCATATTCATGTAACCTCAATAAAAGGACAGTGTTACGGGAGGACGGACGAGAGCTACTGGGGTCAAGCGAAGGAACGGCGTTTGTCTGGTTCTCTCCCGTGCACGAGTACCATGAAGAAGTTTGCCTACTTGCGTCTTGCTTGCAGTGTAATTATATTGTCTTAACGTTCCAGCGAATAGGTTTATGCTACAAACCTATCAGTTTTCTCCAAACAACTCATACTGACTGTCACAAAGAATAATTTTCCCAAAGTGAGGAGCTGTTATTCTAAAGGATGTTTTCATCTTTGGGACACAAATTCTCCTCTTAAAATATTCTCCAATTTTATGCTGCCATCAATTCAAAGAGTACCACAGGCACCTCTGACACAATGCTATCTTACATACAAAGCACTCCATTGATTGCAGCAGTGTTCTAAACCTGCACAATTAATGTTTTGGCAAAAGAGCACAACAACATTCAGAAGGGCAATGGTATATTTACATATATAAAAATATATTTATTTACAATATATTTATTGTAGAGTCCTAATTTCCACTGCCATGCAGACAATCAGCTCAGTGATCCTACGCCAGAGGTCCTTTCATCAGGCCCAAAAAAGGATCTTTTTTTTTTATTTATATATATTTTATTTTAAAAACACCACAAATGTCATCCATGCTTTCGCATCTTCATGTTTGGACTGCTATATTTCCTGCTTTCAGTGGCTGTAGCCCAGGAGCTAGAGCAGGTCAGCTACTAATCAGAGGGTCGGTGGTTTGATCCCCGGGCAAGGTACTAAGCCCAAGTTGCTCTCCGATACATCCACTGGAATATCAGTGTTAGAAAATGCTTGAGCATAGAAAAAAGTGCTTGCGTGAATGAGGCTATAAAGTGCTTCGAGTGCCCATGCCACTCTAAGTGGTTCACCAGCAACCTGGTGGATGCTAAGAGGTTTACACCAGAAATAGTTGCTCATTTGCACGATCAGCTTGGTAAGAGCAGGTTTCGAAAAAGTTAAAACTTTCTGTTACAAACACAGCTGTGTGCCAACCTAGACCTTGCTGCTTCTTCATATCAATTGTATTTACAAAATGTGCAACTCTATAATATATACCAAATATGACCTGGGGTTGAAGTTAAAGGTACATGTAAACATAATGAAGAGTTGTCTGTGAAGGTTCTCAGTCATCCAGGTCATTGTAGTCTAAGGAGCTTGAAAAGAAAAGTGTCTGGACTTCTTTAAGTTGCTTGAAGACGTTTCACCTCTCATCAGAGAAGCTTCTTCAGTTCTAAGGGTCAAAAGGTGGAGAGTCCCAGATTTAAACCCAGTGGGAGTTTCCCCCCAAAGAGGGACAAAAGGACCCCCTGATGATCCTCTACCTAATCACATGAGCCAAGGTGTGAAAACGGGTGTGGGTCACAATCAGCCAGGGTTTCAGGTGAGCTCATTGTGAAACCTGGCCCCACCCTATCGTGTGATTTCCTGAGTTCTGGAAGAGTTCTGGAAATCTGAAAGATAACAGGAGTTAGAGTCAGAACTGTAGAACTGAAGAACTGTAAGAATAAAAAATGACCTTTATACAAAAAGGGGAAGATGGTAAAGGGTTTTAGAAGACCTGGTACAGTTTTATTGTAGCTCAAAGATGAAGACTGATGACTTGAAATGGATCAAATTGTCAAAGAATGAGCTTTGTAAGGGGTAATGTCAGTTGGACTGACACAGTCAAAAACAGCAGTTGACAATAGAGATTGACAGACCACGTGACTTTCGCGCATTGCATGCCGGTAACTCGTGGCAAAACAATCCAAGTACCTGCATCAAATGGAAGCATTTGCAGCACCGCAAAACGTTCATTCTTCGGTTCCAATAAATTCTTGCTTTTTCTTTGCCCCCCAAAAAGGTATGTACAAAACGAAGGAGAACAATGCCGGTCCGTACAAAGGCAGACTTAATGAAAAGTCAAAGAAAAGATACGAGGAAAAAATCAAACCAGTGAAAGTGTTAGATCCTTACGAGCACACAGAGGGACAAAATACGTTAGCGTGCTGCCCAACTTCACCACGCTCATATTTATAATTATACGGTTCTTGGAGTGAGTGCATACACTCGTGAAGTTTAGTAACTTCAGGTCACTGCAACAAGCCCAGGTACAGTTTACCGACGGACGGGTACAGGACCTTGAAATGCACCGTGTAGAAAGTAAAGACCATCGTACGAACAAAGGTAAGTTTACCAGTCTCACAAATCGTCTTCATAAATACACATTCGTTAACCGTTTATTAATAGGACCTTTGAGCTCAATGGTAATTAATTAGTAGTAGAAATAATTTCTGGTACCCATCACAGAAATGTAGCAGTGACAATAATATTGTATGCTGTAATCGCACTGGGCAATTAGTGATACAAAACAACTGTTTTATCCTGTGAATAAAAGTATATGTTTTTGTCAGTGTACCATGGTAATAACAGAAGCGAAACGCAATATTGTGTCAGGACAATTCACTATTTATGCACAATAAACAAAGGAGCGACAATTTCTGTTCAGCGCCAGACTTGCATGTAACCTATATCACCAATTATGTTAAGAAAAATGACTCATTAACTACAACAGCAGACTGACCTTTGTGGAAATGCTTGGAGCAGACTAACCTGTGAGCTGGAGTGTTCTGGGACGTTATATTTTGTCTTTGAATGGCTGCAATCCAGTCGCCTCTTTGTTACTTCGGAAACATGGCTCGAACAATTTCTCTTCAACGACGTAATCCGATAACAACCGATCTCTTTACCCGTCGGCTTCCCGTGGCTGTCATGCGACCGGCTATTGCAGTTAATAATACAACAGCTTCTTGCCATTTTTTGTGTTTCTTTTTATCGCTGTATAACTGATTTCAATTGAAAGCCTGCGTGCGCTAGTACCTCTTGCCACGAGTTCCCAGAATTCTTTGCGGTCTTACCCCTGAGTGACGTCACATTTTCAATCTCTATAGTTAAAAGAACTTTAAACCAACACAGAAATATCTTTTTCTCTTTAAACCTTTTTATTTCAAAAACAGTCCAACTCTTTGTTTAACACTGTACAAAAAGTAATCAAAGAACTGTGCAAATTATTGGTAAACTGATTAGTTCAATAAAATAATCACAGTGTACGCAGGACTACAGCGTGGAATCATGCAGTAATAAGGAGGGGAAAGTGACAAATAATTGCATGTAAGGTCTGGCAGATTTTATTTTTTTAAAGAAACTAAACTAAAATGACACAAATTAAGAAGTTCAAAAAATACATAAATCGCCAATAAAAAGTAATGAGAAAGTTACATTTACAATAATGCCAGCAGAAAAGATGACTTTAAAACAAATGTTCAGAGAACATCATGCTAACATGCATTTTCCACATGAAGCCATAGCCTCCTATTTAGTTACTGTGTATTAATGATTTTAGACAAAAACCTGAGTGGAGTTAAGCTATTGATCATGTATACTGAACCTGGAAAGGTTCAGAACTCTTCTGCTCAAGAGTTAAACCAGCAGGATGTTTTTATTGTGAAAAAATTAAAGAAAGTGTTGCATGCTTCAGTAATGCAGTGGAGAAAAAACTGCACTAACCCATCTTATGTTGGCCGTTAATCTGGCCCATAGGGGAAAAACAGCATACAACACTAATTTGATAATGTCGATGACAACTTTACATTTGCTGGCAAGAAGTAATAGAAAAAGAACTCGTCCAATTTCTTCTTCATGATCTTGATAATGACGTTGTCACGGTATATACGCTGAACCAGCATGTCTTCTCTGGACAACACCAACAGATCACACCATGATGTGCCTGTAACCATCATCTCTCCCTGGATGTGCCAATAGTACGGGTGATTCTTATTCAACTGTAAGACTCCATTGCGACAGATCAGGAAAGCGCAATCAATGAAGCTCCGAAACTTGACGCATTTAGCATGGACCAGTCCAAAACTGTTGGTCTCATTGGAATCGTACACCAACCCATCAGGGTTCGCCCCCAGCCACGGAGCATTCGGATGAACGACAAAACCACAGGGGTACCAGTTGACGCACATTTGCCGACAATATTGCTGGAAAGCTTCATTTTTTATTTCCTCCTCTATCTGTGCTGCTTTGCTCAGAGAAAATCCTTTCTGAATCTTAAATATCAGATGCTCGATATTGCTTTGTCCCGATTTGAGTTTGCAGATCTCTCTGAAACGGTTGGTCAAGCGCCGCTTCTGCAGTTTCTTTATGTTCTCCCTACAGCCACGAGTGGATTTCTCCAGAGTGTGTGCTTCTTCCCAGGTGACCTGCATGGCATTTACATGTTCCTGCTCCTTGGCGCTAAGTGTAGGAATGGCAGACACTGATTCAAGTTCATGGTGAGATAGAGGAAGCGGCAGCCGAGAGGGAGCATCACTGTTTATCGTATAACCCTGACTTGATGGCACAGGGCACTGGTAGGATAGGAGGGAACCTTTGGGAACTTTACCAGAAGCACAGTCCACCCATTCCACATCTGTTGTGAGGCCCATTTTGGTTATCAAAGGCTTCTGGTCATCAGGAAAGTCCCTGTAGGCTTCTTTGAGCCTTTCAATAAACGACTGGCATTCAGATGGGACAACACTGGTGAATTTCATGGGCGTCAACCTGTACGACACATAATTATTATCATTATTATTATTATTATTTTTAGCAAGCTGGGAGGGTGATTATTGAGGTTCTTGCCATTCTTACCTTGGAAATTCTAGCATGGTTTTCTGCAGGGGGCACACTAGCTTCTTCCAAAGAATTTCACCCAAGGAAAGAAAGAGAAAAGAATTTTAATTGCTAAAAAAATACAAACAAAAGACAAATAAAAGCATCTAAAAGCATAAAAAGTAATTTCTGCAAATATTTGCAGATGACACCATTATGGAATCATGTATATTGAGAAAAAGGATTGGCCAACTAACCCTTCACTTTGGTGTGATGACACATTTTTCTCTAAACTTGTGTGAGAGCTGCTTTACCTTCAAAATGAGTGCCACTTATAGCTTTAAGCAAAGTCAGCATCAAGTTATCAAGTCATTGAATCATCAAGTTATTGAATAGATTAACCATTTATCTGGACAAAGTAATTCCAAATGCTGTTTTGCAGTACAAAAGACTCCAGACTCCTTACATACACATTTTTACTAACCATCAGACTTGTACTATTTTTATTTATAAAAATTCTGAAGCACCAGAAACTCAGACTGCACTCGCCCGCATTTCATCAATAGAGGCTGCTCATTTTTGAAACTTACGGCCAATTCATCGGTCAATATCCTAGATCACTTATGGCAGTTAATTCAGCAGTAATTATTAAAATGGGAAACAAAAGGTTCTCACAGTTGAACAGGAATGGGATTTAATCGAACAAACAAACATGGTGGTCAGAGGGCCTGGTGGCACCAGTGTCCGGCAGCCTCGCCTCTGTCAGTGCGCCCCAGGGCAGCTGTGGCTACAATGTAGCTTGCCATCACCAGTCTGTGAATGTGTGTGTGAATGGGTGAATGACTGAATGTAGTGTAAAGTGCTTTGGGGTCCTTAGGGACTGAGTAAAGCGCTATACAAATGCAGGCCATTTGATCGCTGAATCATCAAATGTTTTGGGAACAACAGTGATTGTATCACTACTGATTCAAACTAGCTGTAAGGATGTTTGTAAGGACTTCAGAGCATTACTCAGGCTTAATTTTACATCATATCTTGAATAAGCATGCATCAATAAATTCCGGATGGTGGTGTTAAGCTGCATGTGCACTTGAAACAATTATTTAATAAGTAGCGCTCTACTTCCAAGTCAAACCCATTAAGACTACTAAGAATGCAGACATTTAAAAAAAAATCCAGTTCTTCAAAAGCTAATTCACTGACACTTTTTATTTCCGTGAATTTGAGATGTCTCTTACCCTAAGTGAACTAAAGAAATGACAGCTAAGGGAAACGAAGTCAGCACAAAATGTGGATGGCCAATAAAACTTTCAGACGATGTAAATGCTGAGCAGACGAGCAAAGTAAAGCCTCCATAAAGCAAAAGACCCGCTGAAAGGTTTAGCTGACAGGGAGCTAGTGATGCAACATTTCACTGTAAAGCGCTGATGCGCAAACAGAGTCTAAAGGTAAAACTTGCATGGCACATTCTCGCAAACCTCAATGTCTGAGGTATGCAAAGCAACATGTCATACTGTAAACAAGTGGCATGGACAGATAAAGTTGAGTCAAAGGTTTACGAGATAAAAGGAGCAGCATTTGATGAAAGAAAGCCTTGGCAGTCCCTAAACATTGGAGTGGCAATATTCTTCTTTGGGGTTGTGCAGCAGTAACAGCAAAAGCACAGAGAGGCTTTCACTACATAGTAACAAAATCTCATTGGACAGCAGCCCTCAACCATCAGCTACTCAAAGAAACACAAGCTTAAGCATTTTTGATGGCACTTAAATTCATCTGCCTTAGTAATGCTGTGTAAGCAAAACAGCCTAAAAACATCAGAACGTAAAGTAATCTGCACAGAAAAGTGGCTGAAAATTCACAAGTTAGGAAGAGAAAGACTAAGGCTACGTTCACACTACAGGCGAAAGCACATCAAATCCGACTTTTCTGACCCTATGCGACCCATATCCGATCATGGTACGACAGTGTGAACAGCACAAATCCGATACGCCAATTATCAGTGCCGGAGAAGCGCCCAAGAAGACATTGTGAACACTTCCTGGCCATCCAGTGTAGATGTTAGTGAAACTGTTGGGAAGACAGCGTTGGAGAAACGTGAACATTTTATTTGTACTGTATAATCTGCAGATTCTGACAGAAATTTGCAACTATCCTTTGAAGCACCGCTCCTCTCTAAAACAACAATAAGTATAGTAGTAGTAGTAGTAGTAGTAGTAGTTGTTATTAGGCTATATGTAAATAACAAAATAACTTTATAACTTAAAGAAAAATTGGGAAACGTAAAGTGCGAAACAAGTCTTTATATTAAGGGCCATCGGTCAAACAATATTGTTTGCTCTGGGTCTAAACAGAGCACGTTGTGTGTGACTAGGGCTGGGCCATATTATACAGTTCACGGTAATACCGGTATAATGTTAGGCAACGATAGGAAAATGAAATATCGCGATAGAATATGAGTAAAACGCGCATGCGCAGTGCCTTTGTTTTCATACGCACATGGCCGATTGTTGAGTGAAACAGATGAACCAGAATTGGTTTGTAAAAATGGTGCAACTTCAGTGATGTGGAACTGGTTTGGTGTTTGTCCGTCAGATATACGACAAAGCACATTTTTTTGCAGAACATGCAAGCGGCCGTCGTTATTGTCGTACCGTATTTTCACGACCATAAGACGCACTGTACTAAAAGGCGCAGTCTCAGTTACAGTGGGGCAAAAAAGTATTTAGTCAGCCACCGATTGTGCAAGTTCCCCCACCTAAAATGATGACAGAGGTCAGTAATTTGCACCAGAGGTACACTTCAACTGTGAGAGACAGAATGTGAAAAAAAAATCCATGAATCCACATGGTAGGATTTGTAAAGAATTTATTCGTAAATCAGGGTGGAAAATAAGTATTTGGTCAATAACAAAAATACAACTCAATACTTTGTAACATAACCTTTGTTGGCAATAACAGAGGTCAAACGTTTACTATAGGTCTTTACCAGGTTTGCACACACAGTAGCTGGTATTTTGGCCCATTCCTCCATGCAGATCTTCTCGAGAGCAGTGATGTTTTGGGGCTGTCGCCGAGCAACACGGACTTTCAACTCCCGTCACAGATTTTCTATGGGGCTGAGGTCTGGAGACTGGCTAGGCCACTCCAGGACTTTCAAATGCTTCTTACGGAGCCACTCCTTTGTTGCCCGGGCGGTGTGTTTTGGATCATTGTCATGTTGGAAGACCCAGCCTCGTTTCATCTTCAAAGTTCTCACTGATGGAAGGAGGTTTTGGCTCAAAATCTCACGATACATGGCCCCATTCATTCTGTCCTTAACACGGATCAGTCGTCCTGTCCCCTTGGCAGAAAAACAGCCCCATAGCATGATGTTTCCACCCCCATGCTTCACAGTAGGTATGGTGTTCTTGGGATGCAACTCAGTATTCTTCTTCCTCCAAACACGACGAGTTGAGTTTATACCAAAAAGTTCTACTTTGGTTTCATCTGACCACATGACATTCTCCCAATCCTCTGCTGTATCATCCATGTGCTCTCTGGCAAACTTCAGACGGGCCTGGACATGCACTGGCTTCAGCAGCGGAACACGTCTGGCACTGCGGGATTTGATTCCCTACCGTTGTAGTGTGTTACTGATGGTGACCTTTGTTACTTTGGTCCCAGCTCTCTGCAGGTCATTCACCAGGTCCCCCCGTGTGGTTCTGGGATCTTTGCTCACCGTTCTCATGATCATTTTGACCCCACGGGATGAGATCTTGCGTGGAGCCCCAGATCGAGGGAGATTATCAGTGGTCTTGTATGTCTTCCATTTTCTGATGATTGCTCCCACAGTTGATTTTTTCACACCAAGCTGCTTGCCTATTGTAGATTCACTCTTCCCAGTCTGGTGCAGGTCTACAATACTTTTCCTGGTGTCCTTCGAAAGCTCTTTGGTCTTGGCCATGGCGGAGTTTGGAGTCTGACTGTTTGAGGCTGTGGACAGGTGTCTTTTATACAGGTGATGAGTTCAAACAGGTGCCATTCGTACAGGTAACGAGTGGGGGACAGAAAAGCTTCTTACAGAAGACGTTACAGGTCTGTGAGAGCCAGAGATTTTCCTTGTTTGAGGTGACCAAATACTTATTTTCCACCCTAATTTACGAATAAATTCTTTACAAATCCTACCATGTGGATTCATGGATTTTTTTTTCACATTCTGTCTCTCACAGTTGAAGTGTACCTCTGGTGCAAATTACTGACCTCTGTCATCATTTTAAGTGGGGGAACTTGCACAATCGGTGGCTGACTAAATACTTTTTTGCCCCACTGTATGTGTGCCATTACTGTATTTAACACACACATAAGGCGCACTGGATTATAGGGCGCATACAAGTACTGTATGCGTATATAAAAAATAAAGCGGGAGCAAACCTGAGTTCGGTACCTTACTCACATTTCTATTACCAGTAATCGTCATCATCAACAACACACAAGCATACAAGTGTGCGTATTTAAAAATAAAGCAGGAGCAAAACAAAGTTTGGTACTCACATTTTTATCATCAATCAAACCCATCGAAGTCCTCATCCTCTGTGTCTGAATTGAACAGCTGCGCTAAATCTCCATCAAACATGCCAGGTTCACTTTCTTCACTGTCAGAGTCACTTTCCGTGCCGTGCGGCTCCTCAGAAATGATGCCGGCTTTTGCGAAAGCTCGAACAACAGTGCCATCAGACATGTTAGCCCAAGCATCTACAATCCATTGGCAAATTGTGGCATAACTCGCCCGGCGCTGCCTTCCACTCTTGGTGAAACTGTGGTCTACATCGGTCATCCATCGCTCCCAGGCCGCTCGCAGCCTTACTTTGAACGGGCGGTTCACACCGATGTCCAGCGGTTGGAGTTCCTTTGTCAGGCCTCCCGGAATGACAGCAAGCTCACAGTTCATTTGTTTCACTAGTTTTTTCACATCGGCTGTGAGATGGGCACGCATAGAGTCACAGATTAAGAGCGATGGTGATGCGTGGAAAAAACCACCTGGTCTCCTTTCATACACCTCCCTCAGCCACTCTTTCATCATTTCCTCATCCATCCAGCCCTTTTCATTTGCCTTAATGATGATTCCTGCTGGAAACTTCTCTTTAGGCAAAGTCTTTCGCTTAAAAATCACCATAGGCGGCAGTTTCTGTCCATTAGCATGGCAGCCAAGCACAACAGTAAAAGAAGACTTTTCATACCCCGTTGTGCGTATCGCTACCGTGCTGGTCCCCTTCTTCTCCACAGTGTGACTCACCGGGATGTCAAAAGTGAGCGGGACCTCGTCCATGTTTGTGATGTGGCTGGGCTGGATGTTTTTGTCGCCGATGTGTTTGCTGCAGTAGGAGCGGAAGATGGCCAGCTTTTCCTTATAATCCGCTGGAAGTTGCTGCGCTACCGTAGTCCTGGTCCGGATGGAAAAATGGCACCGTTTCATAAAACGAAAGCACCAAGACGGACCTCCTTGGAAATGTTCAATGTTCATCTCTTCAGCTAGTGAAACTGCTTTTAGCCGAATGGTGACCATCGAAACGCTTCTCCCGCTCGTTCTTTGCTCGATGATCCACCGCTCGAGTCTTTCCTCCAACTCGGGCCACCTCGCCTTATGTCCGCGGAAACTCAGCTGCGTTTTCTTGACCTGCCGGAGCTTGTTTTCTAGCTTCCTCCAATTGCGAACCATCGATTCGTTAATCTTAAATTCTCTCGCCGCTGCTCGATTTCCATGTTCCTCCGCATAGCTGATGGCCTTCAGTTTAAACTGTGCTTCGTAAGCGTGTCTCTTCGCCATTTTCAGGGTTGTTAAAACAACGATGTCCTGCATAACGCACATACCAGTTCTTTTATACAGGTATGTGCGATAAAGTCAACGCACACACTTCACCCTGTAGCGTTCTCATGGTGTTCTCTACTACGTCCTCATTACAACACACAGGGTGCACTGTGCTACAGGGCGCGCCGTACTTTTTGAAGAAAATCTAAGACTTTTAAGTGCGCCTTATGGTCGTGAAAATACGGTATTTGTTGGACTAAGATGCTCTTAAATCTGGGAGTAATCTGAGTCCTAAACTCTGTATGTTTCAGGTCAAACGAACACTGCAGCATCACTGAGAGTTAAAAACTGTCTAAATTCTTTCATCTTTAATAAAACGATCAGCATTGCTTCTTTACCAGGTGAAACTATGAAGTTTAACTTCCAGGCATCCATGAAAACAAAATTTATTACATTTAACGGAGTTCGAAGTTAGCAGGAAGCTAGCGGAAGTTAGCTCGCTAGTTTCGCTAGTTACCTAAGCATGATATTGCATGTTCTGACTGAGATTTCTGGAAAAATTCTAACGTACAGCTCCACTATCACTTCCAACATAAATGAAGACAGGAAACTAAACAGCAGTGACGTTTGTAGGGTTACTGAAGTTGGGCTAGCTGGTATATAATGATGTGCTACCTGATCGCTAGCGACACAGCTATGTTAGCATAACATAAACAGTGAAGCTGGAGGACGAACACTAACACTTTTCCACTTATAAAAGTTAACCTTAAAGTTCCTGATAGTTAGAGACAAATGCAATCGCATGGCAGGATACTGTAAACGGACAAAACTTCAGTCAGGAGAACAACTGAGATAATCCATCCACAATACGAGGTTAGTCATTAATATACTGCAGCAACATGGGAATACAGCAGCTGCCAGAGAATTCAACATTAATGAATCAATGGTACAGAAGTGGAGGAAGCAAGAAGAATGAGTTTAATAAAGTTTGATTTATCTGACTGCTTTGTTTCGCTTAATGTGCCTTATAATCCCGTGCACCTTATGGTCCGAAAAATACGCACTGCACACTGCAGTTTAATGTTGCAAAGCACCTCTTTTTAACTTCAGTGGATATTATACATGGTTATGCTCAGGATGTGTCAGCCCATTTCTACTGGAAATGTCTTTTGGTTAAAGCAAGGAATTTGCATTTGCACTGTTACATTTTTATAAAGCTTTAATGTACATAAAAACCAGCTTCTTGTATAAGTGAAAATAAATGGAAGGTTGTCTTTTTGCGCTAGTAATGTTGTGGAGTTGTATTTTGTCTCGCATCAATTATATCGTCAGTTATATCGTTATCGCAAATTTTCAAATATATATCGTGATAAATATTTTTGGCCATATCGCCCTGCTCTATGTGTGACGTCTTCTTTTGCACATGCAGATCACTTTGAGGGTTCACACTAGAGCGCGTTTGCTGTCACATTTTATATGTAGTGTGAACAAGAAGAAAAAAAATTGGATTTGATCAAAAAATTGGAATTGAGCATTAAGACCTGCAGATCTCTAGGAACTCTCAGGTTGCTGATGTGTTGTCAATCTAATAAGTTGTAATCATTGATTTCTGTTTTTGTTTACTTATTTTATTGAGTGTCTGATTTAGGGGGGAAATGGTTGTAGTTCCAGGCTTGGCTATTTAGCATCAGAAAATAAAAGGAAAAAATAAACCCCAATAAAATAAACATTTAGACAATTGTCTACTTTTGGTGCACGTTTACTGAAAGGTATGTGTGGGACCTTGGGAAGTTAGGAATAGCATTTTGGATTCTCAGCAAAGTTATTTTAGATTTAAGAAGCCAAAACTTACTTTTGTGTTTGAAGTTTCTGAGCCTTTTTTAAATATGTGGCTCTCACTTGTCCCTTCTTCAATCTGGCAATCTGCTTCTGACTCATCTGAGGTACAGTCTCCATCTTCAGCTGCTTCATCAGTTGAGCTATTAGCTGAAGCCTCAAGTCTGGTACCTGCCACATGAATCTGGTTTGTGTCAGTGATGTCTTCTTCTTCCTCTTCTTTTGATCCGTTTTCAAAACAGTCTGATGTAAAATCGTTGTTGGCTTCACCCAGCCCCAGATGTTGCTCCAAACTTATGTCACACTCAATATGCTCTTCTTTAACACAGACTGGTGTAATGAAGTTGTCAGCTTCAGTCAGCACTTGTCGCTGATCCCAACTTAAGTCATATTCTATTTTCCCTGCTTTAGCTATCGTAGTGAGGCCCTCTGATATTTCAAGGTCCACCCCGGTGTTAGGCTCTGAGGGCTGTTCTCCAGCGTAGTTATTAACATCTGTCATAGGAAATAGAAAAAAAACCCATTACTGAATACATTACATAGTAATCATATATGTTTTGCTTTAGTTTGAGTCATGGTACTTGCCCCTTAACCTGAGATTCTTTTAACATGTCAACGTGGACATGTCAGTGAACACATAAGACATGGAAACAGTTTATCTCAACTATCCTTAGACTCTTACCATGTTGGGGGGGGGGAATCAATAGTCACCATGCAGAACAGCTGTTATTGAGTTATTCACAATCACCAGCCACTCAGTTAGGTACACCTGATCAAAAGCTCTTCAACACAAGAGTGTCGGTATGCAGAAGAGTGTCTGTAAGCGCACAAGACATCAAACCCTGAAGCAGCTGGACTAAAGCAGCAGAAGACCACACTAGATGCAACTCTAATCAGTCAATAATAGGAAACTGAGGCTAGCCAACAGTGGACAACAGAAGACTGGAAAAAATTATTTTTCTGTTCCAACATCCAAATACAAATCATGCTTTGTACTAGGGCTGCCACGGTTAGTCAACTAGTCATTTCAGAGACACCAGTTCCCCACCAGCTCGATAGCTGGAGGGGGGGTTCAAGGCTCACTAGAGCCGGTGAGAAAACCGGACATCCGGCAAATCGTTTTCAAACCCACCGCCATCTTTCGCTACTCAGGTTAAACATGATATATAAGTCACTTAGATAACTTAAAAATGTTATTGTTTGGCTTTTTTCAGTATTTTATTTGTTCCTCTTCCTACTTTGTATCAATGATTCAGGCTGCTGGTTGTGGTGTAACCGTGTGGGGATGTAACGGTTTCATGGCGCAGTTTTAGACATCTTAGTACTAAAACACAAATGATCTCAAACTAGTTTCTTGAACATCACAATTGCTTTACTCCACTCAAACGGCCTTTTAAGTCACTACATCTCAGTCGAGCAGAGCAGTTTTGAGATGCGGTGGAAGGGGGAACGTGGATGTGCAGCAGACAAACAACAGCACCTGTGTGATGCTATCGTATTTTTGTGGATCAATATCTCCAGCACTTGACTGAATCCGTGCCATGAAGAATTAAAGCAGTTCTGTTAAGGTTAAATGGGGTCCTACCTGGTACTGGTCATTTTGTATGTGTTAGACTGATGGGTTACTACCTATGAAACATGTCCGCAGTAGTTTAGTGGTAAAGGCCAATCGAGGTAAAGTTAATTAACAGCTTTATAACGTGAGGGGGCCCTTTAGTATTAGTCTTAACTAACTAAAGCATTAAATTACGCACCCATCACACACACGTCCTACAGTATTTACACACGGTGTCGCATTAAGCTTGCAATGCTTTAATTTAACAATTCCTCTTCAAGTGTAGCTAATACAGGTCAGTCAACTGGAAACGCAAGGATCCAAAAGCAACAAACCTATCCTGTGTAACTTTATCTCGGGGTTGAGGACCATGTGCAGAATGTCCCGCAGGCGCTTGTTTTCCTCACAGCACTCCACGACGATACTTTCAACTTCACCAAACACCTCCATGGCCACGGCGGTGAGGCGTTCAGTCAAAAAGCTCCGAAAGCCCTGGAGTCTAACGCTCGACATTTTGGACTATTATTATCTACACAACGCCTGAGTTCATCCGCGTGAACACGCTCAAACAAAAGAAAACAAACGGAATTTCACAAAGGCGACTTCCTGTAGGAAAAGTCTTCTTCGGTGGATTTCGTGGGTTACATTAGCGCCCTCTTCTGATAGCGCGCAATCTACAAGGAGAAGTACAGATTATAAAGACTAAAGAGGAAATAAAACTTTGAGATTACGGTCGAAATTTTAAGATTAAAGTCGAAATAATATTTTGAAAAAAAGTTGCCATTTTGAGATTACAGTCGAAATGTTATTTTAAGCAATTTTAAGATTGAAGTCAAAATAATAATTTGAGAAAAAAAGTTGAAATGTTTCGGTTTTTGACAATGACAATGACAATGACACGCCTTGTGGAACTAGGTGTTCTTCAATGGGCTAAATGTTCTAAAGGGTTTTCCTTATATAAAGCTCAGTGCATTCCTTCTTTTTAAGAGTGTTGCCAGATTGTTGATTTTGTCACTCCAAAAAAATGTATGCTTTGTCTGTGATCAGTTTATTTTGGCCCTAATGATGACATCCCATTACTTACATCAACATATCTGTAGACGACATACTGACAGTTCCAGTGAAAAGATCGAAATGCAAGTCCAGCATTTGGAATCGACCCCTGAGCTTTTATCTGTTATGTTTCTCACTAAATAATGAAGCCTCGCTTTTATGAAACTGTTTGTCAGTATTGATCGATTAGTTTAGGGCCTTCGAGTTTCCATGCATATTTTCCAAAGCAGAGAATTTGTTAAAATGTAGGAGACCTTTAAAGCAGGCCTGCTTTTATCCCTTCACACTACTGACCAAAGATGGCGCCAATCCACAACGTCGTTCCCTTAAATAAATAACTTTGAATGAGTAGAAGAAGAAAAAGAAGCAGCAAGGGGCAGGCAGCTGGTGACAGCCGAAGTGTACCGTTCCCCCACCCTCCTCAGCACTCTGTTAACTGGATCAAACGGAGAAATTGCCGGACAGCTCGATGGAAATACAATAGTAACGTTTGCTGATAGTCGGCGATTACATTTTATAACTTTGAGCGGATAGGACTAGCGTTTGTAGGCGAGTCCAAGTAGTGTTATCGTTGCTGCTTGTGGCAAACTGAGTTAACACTGTTGCTTCGAGCTTTTAGCATAGGTAACGTTACCGTTAGCTGTCTAGCAAGCAAAAGCTAAATAACTTCAGTGTTTACGGTCCCATCGGATTGCCAGCTTCGACAGTCTGCCAGGTTATCGCCAAAGCCGTCAGGTTGTCGGCTACTCGGTAAAGATGGGTGACATAAACCCATCGACATCCCATGCATTTCAGTCGGAGGTGAGTGTTTTATATAATTGTTTGACAGTGAGTAGTTTGCAGTCACGGCTAGCGACGTTAGCAAATGTCAACTTATTTGAGGTTGTCACTGTGACTAGCAGCTGCTGATTAGTTAGCGTTAGCTTGCTGCTGCTAATGTTGACATATAATATTAGCCAGTGGAAAAATTTGACAAGTTATACACACCAAACATTCCCGCGGTATTAGAACAAGCTGTCAGCTTTCTATAAATAAAACTTTACATGTCGCATGAAAATGAGTCATTAATGCCACTTTAAACGGTACTTCACGAAACCTGCGAGTTAGGCTTACTGTATGCTTCATGGAGAATAAAACATTCCATCATCATTACGGAGCATGCTAACATTAAAGCTAGCTGACTAACCATCATATTCACGCCATCTGGATTTTTCGCAGTGTAACAGCTGGCGGACAATGATGCTTTTGTTGCACTTTGTTATTCCTTGATAGTCTGTAATATGTATTACCGCGCGGCTTCGTTGTTTTGTCCGTTAATTGAACTATAGTGACACTAGCTGGTTAGCAGTAGCTAGTGAGTTATTTGCGGTCTACCGCTAGCCGACCAAGCTAACATTAGCTGTCGTTTTTAGTTGGGTTTGTCGGTGGGGGTTGGCAGGAAGGTTCACTTTCATGTCTATAGATAAATATGTGTGTGCGTGGGCGTAGTGAATCAAACTTTTGCCTGTGTTAGTCGCCGTTTCTCCCACCGTGTACAATAGAGGATGTGTGGCGATCACTCGTCGTTCATATCAACGCCATATCTGGCAGTGCAGGTTTATTGCAGCTAATGCTTCAGTAACATGATTGTGTTTCAGGGTTTCAGTCCGCCGTACAGGAGGAGGAGGACAGTGGAGGATTTTAACAAGTTTTGCACTTTTGTTCTGGCATATGCCGGTTACATCCCATACCCTCAAGAGGTAAGAAAACCAGGCGGTCGGTGGCTGTGCACTCTTCTTCACATCAGCATCTGTCTAGTTGGGCTATAACGGTGTCTCTTAAATGTTTTAATCAGGAGCATCGCCTGTGTTATACATAGTTGCATTATATTTCCGCATG
Source organism: Rhamphochromis longiceps (assembly GCF_057381845.1). Classification (NCBI taxonomy): domain Eukaryota; kingdom Metazoa; phylum Chordata; class Actinopteri; order Cichliformes; family Cichlidae; genus Rhamphochromis; species Rhamphochromis longiceps. The sequence continues at coordinate 16,873,266 of NC_140561.1, forward strand.
TAAACAAACAACCATACAAAGTAGGAAAATATTTAGTCTTGACCAGCAGAAGTGAAATCTACACAGAATCAAAATGTTTGTAAAAATGATAAATAATCAAGACCCAAAGCCTGTCACTGAGGTTATCTGAGTGTGTGTGTGGGGGGGGGGGGGGGGGGACTGTTTTAATCATGAGCTTTATTCTAAAACCGGAGCTACTCTTTGACAAAATTATTTGGATCAGTTACAGATGATCTTGCATATCCACTGTGGATTAACTTCAAGTAATCTAAACCTGTGGTCTATTTGTCAGTTATAATATGACTTAATGCAACTGCTGCCACTCATTATTGTTTTTTTATTATTATTATCTTCTTGAATTTTATTCACTCGCTAAATCGGACATGAGACTTTATTGTCTTCTGCTAATCTTGGGGACCAAAAAGGAGATGGCCAGACAGGGAGATTACTTCAACAGATTCTTTTGGCTTTATAGTTTCTCTGCCTGTGTTTATTTTAGTTTTACACATACTCAACTAAGAACTTTATCTTCTTTTTTTCTTTTTGCACTTACATGGACTCTTGGCTTAATACATGGGTCTCTTTTGCCCTTGTTGGTTTTTTTTTTTTATATATATCTTTTTTTTTTTTTTATTCTCTCACACATACAGCCATCTATGATGTTACTATGTACTAGGTTAACTGAATCGGTTGTATGGAAAGTAGCCTTGTTCATGCTGGTCATTCATTCACATTTATATGCATTTAACTTGTTGAAAACATTCATTTTAGTCTAATTACAGTTTGTTTGTTTTTTGTTTTTTAACACATGCTCCTCCACTGTCTAGAACATGGAAGCCATGTCCTGTTATCAAAGGATGTAGAGCTGCATCCTTTGATAACAGTGTATCTTTTGTTACGCAATGGGGGGGGGGGTTTGTTGTTGTTGTTGTTTGGTTTTTTTATTCAGACTAGATAAGAAGCACCAGGTGGTAGAGATGTTCCTGTAAAGTGACACACACCCTTGATAGCATCAAATGTTCTGTTATTCTCCACTGCTGCAACTAAAGTAGAGCATTGTTTTTAGTGCTATTTTCTGTAAAACCAAAATAAAATGTGACATCCCTCTCTCTGGTTTATGTGAAGTTTCTTTTATCATAACTAACGTTGGATGACTTAGTTTCCTTTTCTTCACCATCAACAGATGACTTGTTCGCTTTCCTTTCAGGGATTTATTTTTATGGTCATGTGATTGCAAATGTATTAATTTTTTACCTGTTAGTAGCCTACTTCATCTCCTTATGTTAGTGAATTAACCCCTGCACTTCCATTTATTATTTTAGGACTCTCCACTGCGCAGTAGCTCAAGCCCCCCGAACAGTACAGGCAGCACAGCCGACAGTGATGGCTGGACCCCAGGACCAGCATCTTCCTGCCCCCAACGCCCCCTGAAGGGCCCCCAGGATAGGAGCAGGAAGCGTCCACAGCCAGGATCCATTCTGTCCAGCCACGCCAAGAAAGATGTAAGACGGATTTACAGTGGGGCAAAAAAGTATTTAGTCAGCCACCGATTGTACAAGTTCCCCCACTTAAAATGATGACAGAGGTCAGTAATTTGCACCAGAGGTACACTTCAACTGTGAGAGACAGAATGTGAAAAAAAAAATCCATGAATCCACATGGTAGGATTTGTAAAGAATTTATTCGTAAATTAGGGTGGAAAATAAGTATTTGGTCACCTCAAACAAGGAAAATCTCTGGCTCTCACAGACCTGTAACGTCTTCTGTAAGAAGCTTTTCTGTCCCCCACTCGTTACCTGTATGAATGGCACCTGTTTGAACTCATCATCTGTATAAAAGACACCTGTCCACAGCCTCAAACAGTCAGACTCCAAACTCCGCCATGGCCAAGACCAAAGAGCTTTCGAAGGACACCAGGAAAAGTATTGTAGACCTGCACCAGACTGGGAAGAGTGAATCTACAATAGGCAAGCAGCTTGGTGTGAAAAAATCAACTGTGGGAGCAATCATCAGAAAATGGAAGAAATACAAGACCACTGATAATCTCCCTCGATCTGGGGCTCCACGCAAGATCTCATCCCGTGGGGTCAAAATGATCATGAGAACGGTGAGCAAAGATCCCAGAACCACACGGGGGGACCTGGTGAATGACCTGCAGAGAGCTGGGACCAAAGTAACAAAGGTCACCATCAGTAACACACTACAACGGCAGGGAATCAAATCCCGCAGTGCCAGACGTGTTCCGCTGCTGAAGCCAGTGCATGTCCAGGCCCGTCTGAAGTTTGCCAGAGAGCACATGGATGATACAGCAGAGGATTGGGAGAATGTCATGTGGTCAGATGAAACCAAAGTAGAACTTTTTGGTATAAACTCAACTCGTCGTGTTTGGAGGAAGAAGAATACTGAGTTGCATCCCAAGAACACCATACCTACTGTGAAGCATGGGGGTGGAAACATCATGCTATGGGGCTGTTTTTCTGCCAAGGGGACAGGACGACTGATCCGTGTTAAGGACAGAATGAATGGGGCCATGTATCGTGAGATTTTGAGCCAAAACCTCCTTCCATCAGTGAGAACTTTGAAGATGAAACGAGGCTGGGTCTTCCAACATGACAATGATCCAAAACACACCGCCCGGGCAACAAAGGAGTGGCTCCGTAAGAAGCATTTGAAAGTCCTGGAGTGGCCTAGCCAGTCTCCAGACCTCAACCCCATAGAAAATCTGTGGCGGGAGTTGAAAGTCCGTGTTGCTCGGCGACAGCCCCAAAACATCCCTGCTCTCGAGAAGATCTGCATGGAGGAATGGGCCAAAATACCAGCTACTGTGTGTGCAAACCTGGTAAAGACCTATAGTAAACGTTTGACCTCTGTTATTGCCAACAAAGGTTATTGTCAATGGAAAATTGTATTTAGTAGTCAGTATAATCTTTTAGTGATATAAGTTTGCTTATGGTAGGATGCTGTTTGTAGTTATTTGGTAGTGACAGGATGTGTGATTTTTAGCAGGCTTGGTTCACCCCCACATCCTGGGAGCGTGGGAGAGGTCGTACCTTGTTTTATTGTTTTAACGTAGCTATGTCTGTTTTAGTCTAAGTGCTTTAACTGCTGGACTTCCTCACCGTGCCATCTAGGGTGGGGGAGACTACCCTCTTTATGATCAAGGATGTACCTTTTGTGCTTTCATGTTATATGACCCTTTGATCAACACACACACACACACACACATACGCTCAATGGAGTATAAATAAAGACCGGGGCAGTTCTCTCACTGGAGTCTCTTAGAGTGGAGGCTGCCCTTGCTAGCAAGAAGTTCTGTGTGTTTCTCTTCTCTGAGTCTTTACTGAAGAAGTGTTTTAGAACATTTTCCCTAACAGTTATGTTACAAAGTATTGAGTTGTATTTTTGTTATTGACCAAATACTTATTTTCCACCCTGATTTACGAATAAATTCTTTACAAATCCTACCATGTGGATTCATGGATTTTTTTTTTCACATTCTGTCTCTCACAGTTGAAGCGTACCTCTGGTGCAAATTACTGACCTCTGTCATCATTTTAGGTGGGGGAAGTTGCACAATCGGTGGCTGACTAAATACTTTTTTTGCCCCACTGTATGTCACATCATCAACCTTATATAATCTGACCAGGTAAAAGTTTTGTTATAATTTTCAAATGGATATTAAATTTTCTCCTCTGCAGCACACAATCACTACCCTGCATCCAGATGATCGCAGGAAAGCTGACAAGCTGAAGAAGAAGAAGAGGAGGAAGGAGAGGGAGCATCAGTCTGTTGAAGAACGTGGGGCTCACTTAGCAGTCCCAGAGCTGCAGTGCCCGCTTTCCTTTGGCGGCCGAACAATCAAAGAAGAGCCAGAAGATGACATCAGCATTCCCCTCCACCCCCAGTGCGTGCCTAGCCCGTCCCCTTGCAAAGAGGAACCCAAGGAAGAGCGTCGATACTGGGACGGACGAGACCTTGAGGAAGGGGTGGTAAAGATACAGAAGGTGGAGGGCTTTTCAGGAAACAGAACGGTGTTCCGCCAGGGAAAGCAGGTGGTGTTCCGAGACGAAGATGGCTCAGGGGAGGATGAGGATATAATGGTAGACTCTGGTAAGAGATTTTGGGGTCAGAAATGCTTAAATGTTTTTAAAAAACTGATGAATGAATAAAGTGGAAGCTCAGTGTATTCTGTCTCCTTTCTTTTCAGATGATGACTCGTGGGACCTGGTGACATGTTTCTGCATGAAGCCTTTCGCGGGACGCGCCATGATCGAATGTAACAAGTGCAACACCTGGATCCACCTGTCATGCGCTAAGATCCGCAAGAGTCACGTGCCAGAGACATACGTGTGCCAAAGCTGCCGAGAGACACACGGACCTCCAGACACTCGACGTTCCCACCGCTCGCGTGTAGGCCCACGCAAACACATGCTGGACTGACCCCAGGCCACATCCTGAACTCTGACCCGTACCGCTCCTACTTTAACCCTCTACTGGACTGGCCCCTCCTCCTCAGATTCAGGTCTTGCACCCTTCAGTCTCTCTCCTTCAAGGTTCAACCATGAACCCATATTTTCTACAAACATTTTAGTGGACCTATCCCGAGCCCTTATCCCATTTGAGAACAATTTGAGTGCTATTTTAGATTTACTAAGGTTTGTTTCTGCTTCCTACAGACTCTGCGCGTAAGGCAATCACTGAATGGATGTCTGTCTGTAGATGACATTAGCATAGCAACAAACCGCTACTTTTGGGGCTTGGTGTCTCGTGAACACTGGAAGCATTTTGAACTGCCATATTGAGAGAATTCTCACAACTGCCACCCACTATGGTGCATGCTGGGATTTGTGGGAAAAATGGTTTGCACTTTAAAAAAAAAAAAAAAAAAAAAATCCACCTAACCTTTCTTTCAGAGACGGGTGTGTCTTTCTGATCTGGTTAAACTGGATTTAATTTCTCTATGATGCCTCTATTGATGTTACATAATTAACCATTTAAAACAGGAAAACAAGTTGAGGCTGGTGTCAATTGCTTCAGATGGTGCTATAGTATTAAGCTGAGGTATAATCGAATAGAACAAAGATGTAGGATAAGAGGCTAGAGTCTGCATCTGCATCATCAGTTTGTTGTTCTGCTTTTCTTGTTTAAGACATTTTCAAGAATATCATTGAGGCCATTAGCTCATACAGCTGAACCAAGATCTTGTCTTCCAGACACTGGTATTCCTCTGAATCAACACGTTACTCAGCCATACACAGAAGCTTTCACACTTTGTTTCTCAACGTGTTTAAACAGTGTTCTTCGCTGACCACATTTGTTCCTAATAAAGAAATTGTTATATAACAGTTTAGAAAAAAAGAAAAATTGGGCAAATGACAAAAGTCAGGTTTTCAGTATATCCTGTTATATCTGGTCAGTATGATTTTAGTTAACCACTTGATGCGCTTGACTAAGTTTTCAGAGACAAATATATTTATAGAAGGGAACCACAGTCCTGTTTGCAGTACTGACAGGTGAAAAAAAGGTATCTGTAACTGGAATGGTGTCAGACCAGAAATCTTCAGTTTTCAATGAAGATTTCCGGTTGAAATTATGCACGCAAGCGTTTAAATAAGGGTGTTGGCGATGCATCTGCTGCTATGAGTTGTCTGAACCAATCTCCATGTTTTTTTTGTTTTTTGGGGGGGGGAGGGGGTTTCAAGTCTTTTGCAAAGCATCAAGTAGGGATGCACTGATGTGTCAGCAACACACCGGTACTGGCCCATGTTGGCCCTGTTGAGTTGTTTTTACACTTTTAACTCTGCACAACGTTGTGAGAATCGGGGCTGTTGTCTACACTTGCCGTCTGACATGTAGCATACAGATTTTTTTTTTTCTTCTTTCCCTGTTATAACGATTCATTTGTCATCCTGGCCCAAAGTGAGTAATGCTTAATAATAATAATAATAATAATAATAATAATAATAATAATAATAATAATAATAATAATAAACATAAAAAAAAATGGAAGTCAGATTTTTATTCTGTATTGATTCTGAATTTTCAAATCAGTGCACCCCTAGTACCATGGTAGTGGTGGTTTGTCTCTGGAAGGTCAGAGCAGAAGGTCAGATCTCAGTGAGTAATCGCCTCCCGTTAACTTTTGCATTGCAGTATTCGGTTCTATGTGGAGTACCATTGATGGAAAACTTGCTCCCATTTGGATTAAAAGAACTTTAAGCTTTGTTATTCATGTGCCATCTGCTGTTGGGACTTGTGTGTTTCTGAACATATATATATATATATATATATATATATATATAAATAAATGCATAAAAGCCATACTGTAGAGTGACAGATTTTAGACTCAGATTCTTGGATACTTGTCGGTGATGGGGTTTTATAATGCAGAATCAAAGAGTTGACCAGGGAACGACTAAAACAGACGAAGAATGTTTGTTTGGGGGGTTTTTTGTGTAAAGAACAAGAATTTCCAAGAGTTTGAACGATTAAACTCATCTGTGCACTCTCCTGGTATTTACAAATGTGGGTTAACTGGTTTGTACCCAGCAGTCGCCTAAGTTATGTTTTTAAGACATTTGAAGAACTAAAATCACTTTTGCTGTTTCTCAGGACATGCTTGTCTTGAAGAGAATCTGAAGACTCCTTCAGACACAAGCTCATAATTTTGAGTGTGCGTCTTAAAGACATTAGTGTAAATTAATGTTGGAGGGGGGGGGGGAAGCTCATTGTGATACAGCTTGTTTAATCTGAACCTGGGTTGTTCTATCCTCTTACTGAGAAAGCGTTTGTTCTGTGGTGCACACTGTTTCTGTGAAACTATTGTAAACTACTGTAAATAAAGAGTTACCATTTTAACTTGATTTTTTTTCTTTTTAGCGGGGTGAGGTATAAAACTTCAGTGTATTCTGTGACTCTGGAGGGTGTAATCAAATGCCAAACATCTTTTAATCATGTTTATTGTCTTTACAGGACACAAAAACGGGCTCCTGAAACCATTCATAACATTTAAATACTACGGCCAGTCAGTTTGGATGATGGGTTGGAATGTAACAGCAGGGAGCACTCTTTCTGCAGGCCTCAGGGTGGCACCAGAGCAGAGGTGACAGATGACTTGACCAAGAAACCTTTATATCACACTTAAAACAACATAAGACAAATACTACAAACAATTAGTGCAAAATGGACGCTGAAAGAGTAATCCCAACCAAAGAGCAGTATAACAGCTCTCCCTTTCAATACACCAAAATAAACAGGAGCAGGGTGCAACTAATCTTAAAATCTTTGGGACTTTTATGCTACATCACCTACCAATTTCTCAACAGTTAAGTGTATCATAGGATATTTTGCCTTTCCCTCACCATTAAGAGGAGCAAATAACAGCCAAGGAGAATTAGTGCATGTATGACCACATAAAGTGGCTTCAGAACACATTCGCCTTGCAAGCAAAAGATCCCGGGTTCAGTCCTAAGAGAAGACAAATCCCTTGGGGAATGTGTCGGAATTCCCCGAGGAATTGAGGTGGTGTGAAAATCTGCCAAATTAACTTTGTGGTGCTACCTGCAGTGGCGACGCTTTGTGAATAAGGGAGAAAAATATTATTTTTATCATCTAAACGATAGTAATACAAGCCCTCTGCAACTATAGAGTGGCGTGTCGCTTAAAATGAGTGTGAGTCTGATTTGTTTTCAATGAAAGCATCAGGGAGAATAGTATTAAATTAAAATATGACAAACTAAAACACTGTAACACCTAATTTAGACAATATAGCTTTGTGGTTTTGGTGAGGCTACGGTTCAGTTGCCCAAAACCTCTAGAGTCAATGGAAACATGTGCCTCTGTTCTACGGTCTCTCCACCTCAGAGAGCAGCAGAAGGACCCCGACACAAAATAGAGTAGATATTATTGACAACTATATTGCCAAAAGTGTTCACTGACCCACTCAAATCATTGAATTTAGGTGTTCCAATCACTTCCATGACCACAGGCGTATAAAATCAAGCACCTAGGCATACAGACTTCTTCTACAAACATTTGTGAAAGTACAGGTCGCTCTCAGAAGCTCAGTGAATTCAAGCGTGGTACTGTCATAGTTGTTATTATAATAAAGTGGAAGCATTTGGCAATGACAGTAACTCGGCCAGAAAGTGGTAGGCTACATAAAAATCACAGATCAGGGTCAGTAGATGCTGAGGTGTGTAGTGCACAGAGACGGCCAACTTTCCGCAGAGTTAATCGCTACAGATCTGCAAATTTCACGACCTTCAGATTAGCTAGAGAATAGTGTGTAGAGAGCTTTACAGATTGCGTTTCCATGGTAGAGCAACTGCATCCAAACCTTACATCACCAAGTACAATACAAACCTTCAGATGCAGTGGTGTATAGTATGTTGCCACTGGACTCTAAAGCAGTGGAGGCGTGTTCTCTGGAATGATGAATCAGGCTTCTATATGTGGCAATCCACTGGACGAGTCTGAGTTTGGCAGTTGCCAGGAAAACAGTACTTGTCTGACTGCATCAAGCCAAGTGTAAAGTTTGGTGGAGGGCTCTGTGGGAACAGTGTGGGGAGGGGAGGGCAAGGTCCATAAAGACACGGTTGAGCAAGTTTGGTGTGGAAGAACTTGACTGGCCTGCACAGAGTCCTGACCTCAACCTGACGGAACACTTGGGATGAATTCGAGCGGAGACTGTGAGCCAGGCCTTTTCATCCAACATCATGTCTGACCTCACAAATGTACAAATTCCCATAAACACACTCTTAAACCTTGTGGAAAGCCTTCCCAGAAGAGTTGAAGCGGTTATAGCTGCAAAGGGTGGACCGACATCATATTAAATTCTGTGGATTAAAAACGGGTTGTTCAAAAGTGTGTGAAGCCAGACAAGCAAATACTTTTGGCAATATAGTGTATAAGAATGATCAATTCAGATCAATACAAACCATGAAAGGTAGAGGTGGATTGTAAAGTGGCTTGCATATGCACAGCCCTATTACAGATATGGCAATTGTGGAGTGTAAAGGGGGAATCATCTGATCTGTGACTGCAGCTGGGCTTGATTTCATAGCCAACGTGTTAAGCTCAATAAATTACATCAGCAGCAAATGAGCTACATGTGGCAAAAGTGCTGATCTTCTCCAATTTGCATCCAACCAATTACAAAATAATCCAAATGTTTCAAATCCATGCCAGTATTTTACTGCTACCACTGGATTTGTTCCAGATATACATCAGAGAAGTACAAACTATAACCTTCACTGTATTTAAAGTCCTTATAGAAAATTCTGTTTTGGCTGCAGCTACACAGTCAATCAATAAACACTGACGCAAATCAAATCCAAGCTGAATTTCTGCCTTTAAATTGCAGTCTAGAATAGATATTAAAAATCAATATGTGGAATTTGAGCTTCTCTCCCTCTCTTCAGTTGGAACTCTACCATTAAAGGGCAACTGCCGCGTTCCCTCCCCGAGCAAGCCCTCCCCTTTCTTCTACATCTCAGCCTTCACAGATACAAGTTCAGAGCACCAGTTAACACCTGCCGACCGGCACCGCAGTGAGCAGCAGATAGCGGCACTAAAATCATAAATAAATTAGGATGATTTTTTTTTGAGCGGATGATGAGAAATTAAAAAAAAACCAAAAAAAAACTCGAGTTTAGTCATTCCTCAGTCGTGGCTAGCCTCGGGGTTAGTGAGACGTGATCTGCGACCAGAAACATTTACATGAATTATTGCAATGACTATGCCATACCAATATTAGATCAAAACTATCAATGTGATACACATATAGGACAAAGACTACAATGATATGGGGTAAAGTAGAGCCCCCACTTTTAGCTCATCATTTAGGGAGTGTCAGGCCCTCTTGTGTAGTGCATATATAAATCTATGTTGTAGGTCTGTAGGGTTGTAGGGTCTTCTCCCCTGCAGAAGGCAGGTATTTGAGCAGCTCTCTCAGGTGTGGGGACACAAAGGGCAACACCTTGTCAGTGCTGACTGAATTCTGCTGGCCCACAGGAAAACATGAGTGGAGGAACTATCGGATTTGCTAACGTCACAACAGAAGAAGGCCAGAGGAGAGAGGCCAGCTTATTTTCGATGTGACCCCCTCCATTCTTGGGTTCTTCTGTTCACACAGTCCGTTTGCCTCGCCGTACTCCGACAGCGCTGCCCTCTAGGACTCGGACTCAATTCTGTGAGCTGATGAGACAAAAAACACACTAGTAATCTGAACACGGATGCAAGCAGATGCTGTGCTGTTGAATACTATGGTAAATAATGTTACTCTTAATAGTCTCGCATACTAACATTGCTTGGGTATCCGTAGCGACTCTGTGTCTGCAGAGATGACTTGGTGCAAGACACCCCTGAACTGGTAGAGTAATTTTAGACTCTTCTCTTCGCCTACACAAGGGTCGTAGAAACCGGGCAACCCTGACTGCACACAGAGAAACAGTTTAAAAGAAATGCATGCAGATGTACATCAGATGCGGAAAGAAACTTTCGTTTGGTTTGACGCACCTTAGAGGCCTCAGTGAGGATGAGTTTGGAGTCTTTGACGAGGCACTGTAGAGGCACGGTCACATCGATGACTTTGGCTTTCTCCTGCTTCTGGCTGGTGTCTGACACAAACGTCCCATACCAAGCATTCAGGATGATCAAGCCTAAAAGGTAATATACGTCCATCATGATTGGCTTCACAGCAATGACGTTATGGGAGTCAGACAGACAGGATCTAAAGTTACAGTGCATTATGTAGTGTGACAGCTACTTTGACATGTGTTTCAAATATATGGATTCTTACCAAGTTTTGAGTGGATACAAACTTAAAGAAATATCAGTTTTTCCACACTGTGCAATGATTTTATTGTGTGTGCGTGTATATACTCTCACCCATCTTGGATTCTTCTGCTTCTATGATTCTCCTCACAGACTCCTGCATCAGCAGAACCTGCAGAGGAGCCGAGGGAGAAAAAAAAATAGGGAAGGCAGGAGGGGAGAGGGGGGTTAGAAAGAGAGCAAAATCAGGATAGGATTGTAGCGAGCTTTTCTGGCGAGATTCAGTCATGAGTTCATAATGAGGAGAGCTGAACTCAGAAACAATGATCAATTATCCCCCACACACAATAAAGAACTGTGTTTCAGCATGCGAGTACTCACAGCAGACTCTGCCTCCTGCTTCTTCTTGGCGATGTCTGTGGCAGAGCTCTTCCTCTGCAGCTCCAGCTCTCTGAGAGGCACAGAGACAGACAACAATCACCCGCTGGGATTCACATTGGAGGCGTCTGTGATGACAGTGTAAGCATGAAAGAAATCCCTCTAGTATTAACAACACCCGCAATAGAAATGCTGCTCTTTTTTCCCCCCTACAGCAGAGTTGATCACCTTTATCTGATGTGTAAAGTTTGGCCATCATGCTATTCATTAAATGTAAAAAAAAAACATAGATCAAATACAGAAAAGTAGAGGAGAACCAGGTGATGATTAATAGAAAATTATCTTTTCTTATTTACGAGTTTTTGAGAACAAGCCTGGAACCAAGAGTTTCTTCTGCTGGGACAATGTGAGATGCTGTTTGAGGCAGAGGACATTTACTCACTGTTCTTTCTGTGCTTGTGTGTACGGGATAACGATCAGCCTGTGGACGGCCATGTAGACCAGCAGAGGTCCCACAGTGGCATAGAAGACGGCGCTGGGCAGCAGTTGATCAGTCAGATGGACTGGGAACAGGTATGTTTGATTTGCACGTGCCAGCCTACATAAGCCCAAATGTAAGCACACTCTTATAAGATAATCATGCAGTGAGGCAAAGACACACAGTAGAGTGAGACCACACTGTAGATGGCCCGTACTTGATCTTGAGTGTAACTCCCTGCGGGACCCCAATGCTGACAGTGGCTGACAGTATACTGTGTCGGCTGATCTTTCTCTCTGCTCCATATTCTACCACAGTGCCAAACCAGCCTGTCCTAGAAACACGGGGATACAAAAGTGAACAGGGAGATAAATGAAACTAGGCAGCTAGTAAAGAGAATAGCATGGCCACAATTGGACTTTTAGAGCTACTATAAGTGGTGATCACTGTTGTGAGAAAACAGCATGTTTTAAATGTTACATTACCTTTTAAAATAATGTCTCCATTAATGCAACAACTACAGATCATGTCTTAATCTGTATTAGCTCTGTGAATAAGCTATTGTTATGATATTGAATATGCTAACAAGAAGAAAAAGTAAAATTATATTTCTATAACTTTCATTGTATGTTTGAATAAAACCAAACACAGCATAAACATGCAACTGGGCAATGACCCCAAACACAATATCAGCAAACTATTTTTTGCAAGTATAGGACACTTTTTACACACATACTTCACAGATCCTTTAACTTTGGTCTGGTCTTCATCCTGGAACTTGTACTGGTAGCTCATCATCAGGTAGGAGTGTGGCACGCCCAGCTGGACAATGCAGGTTGGAAAGCCAGGAGAACAGCAATAAAGAATAGAAATAATAAGGAAAAAAATGATCAAATTAATAAAAGTAATGACGTAGTACTGCTGCAGCCTTTGTGTGCATGCTTATCTTTGAATGTACCTGCAGAGCTAGAGTAAAGTGGCTGCTCTTGGTGTCTCGGACAAGGCTGGTAGTCATGGCGCTGTTGGGCCCCCAGCGCCACTGAAGATAACCCATGGTGTTCTGATCCAGGTGCCGCGCTGTCATCAGAGAACAACTCGGTCGCAAACCTCGAGGTGAGAACTGTAAACCGCACTGGGCTGTCATGAAACTGAACAGAAAAAAAAAATTATACAGAAAGGAGATATGAAAGGAGAATGCAGTTTTGCAGTTTGACGCATTATTGACAAAAAGTTGGGTCTTACCACCGTGGTGTGACATTGCGAAACACCTTTAACCCAATAAGAGGTCCCAGTATGTCTCCCGCACCAAACTCCACCTGCAACAAATGCAGATGCAAGTGCACGGAAAGAAGAGATTGTAGAAGGCTACAAAAACTGAACCTACCGCCTTACGCATTACATACATCATGTCTGCAAGAATTACCAGCTTGCAGGTGTATGATTCCCAACTAGTTAAAGTGCAAGTTACATCAAAGTTTCCATTTGGTCTTCAACCAAGGAAGATCTGTACAATCACTTCAGCTTAAAGGTGCATGTATTTAAGGTCACAATGACCTTGATCATTGGCCACCACATTCTACCCAGATTCTCCTCAAATCCAGGTGGACATCTGTGCTACATTTTTAAAAAATTCCTTTAAAGCATTCCTGAGACAATGTGCCCAAACACCTGGATAGACACACAGACTTCCTCAGAGGTATAATGAGATGGATGGACAAGTTCCTACTCATTAAAACAAAACGTTAATGTGCTTCTCTCTGTAAATGTGTCTGCTTGTGCGTACCTCCCCCCAGCCCTTGGCTGACATAACCCTGCGCACGGTCATGTTAATGTTTCCTCCTCCGTTCCCATTATGCGTGGAGAGCGAACCAGACAGCACTGCTGTGTCAGAGTTCGTCAAAGGAGCCTGCAAAAAGACAGACAGCACAGAATACCGATGTGATCTTGGCTCAGGCTAGCACGTGGGTGGACGGTAATGGCTAAGTGAATGTTTGTTGTACCTCTATAGACTGAGAAATATGCATCTTGTTGATTTCAATATGAGGAAAGCCTCCTCCTGGCATCTCTTCAAAGTCTTCATCATAGCGGTCAAACAGGTCCGTTGCATCCACACCAACGCTGATGGTGCCCTGAATAATGATGCCGTGACAAACAGATTGACAGGATTAATTAAGAAAAAAGGAAAAGAGTGGGAGACATAATGCAATGAACGTGGAAACAGGGCTGTTTCGTGCTGTTATGATGCTGCAAACCTTAGGGTTTGTTCTTTGCTGCAGTCTCCTCTCCTCTCTCTCTCTCTGTAGCCTTTCATATTCCTCTCGAATTTCTGCCGGTGTCCTCTTCCTCTCCACCACCTACACAGAATCACAAAGTGCAGGTGACGCAGACACAGCACGTAGCAGCGAAAAACCACTCAAATGCAAGAAAAGTAGATTATGTTTGGAAACATACCTCCCAGCCTTCCACCTCCAGCCCTTTCTTCCCAAAGATGTCATAGATAGCTCTGGAATGAGCATCACTCAGCACTGAGCAGAGGGAAAGCAGATCCCGAAGACAGACAATTCATTTCACAAGTTCAACTATACCTACTAAATGCCTTACAACTATGAGATTCCTCACCTTCATAAGCTTGGTGAACCTGGTTGAAAAGTTGCTCAGCTTGTCTTTTCAGCTCTGGGTCTCTGTGTTTGTCTGGATGGTAGAGCATACATAGCCTCCGATATGATGCCTTTAGCTCCTCAGCTGTGGCCTGTGGCAGGAGACAGGACAAGAGTCACCCCTGAGAATGGCTGACTAATTAAACTGATTAAAACAGCAACTGTTGGGTATTTTTGCCTGAAAATAATTGCCACAGCCTCCTGAATTAATGTCTGTTCAATCAATTAACTGACTAATCAGTTAATTGAGAGCTGAAACACCACTGCTGCATTAGTGCGTCCAAATTCAAGAGTGAAAAACAGTCAGCAGGCGTTTACATTAAAAAGCCATTAACAAAAAGCGTAATAATGCACTACGCGTTAAGCTAAGGAGTCTGCCCCTGTGTACCTAATGCTATCTAATGTTACTTAGATGAGCAACTACAATCCACACAGCTCATATTCGCCCCAGTTTTTAGGAAAACTCAGATTTCAGAGGATGTTCTTCAAGACGATCGTAGCATTTCTGCCAGCGCCTACTTCCATGTAAAGTAGATAGACAGCCTGCCGGTGTTCGACCGGTCTCAACCTCTAACGACGATGGTGCCGACTGAGAGAAGCGTTATTCGGTTGGAGGATGAGAGCACACGGGCTGCAGAAGGCTTTCTCATTAAAACCCAACACAGAGGTCACAGCAAAAAGTCCGCTGACGTCGGACATCACTGATAAACACGAAGCTAACCTTACCTCTTTCCTAACGTTGAGCAGTGAATAGAAGTCCTGATTGTTAGACTCAATATCATCATCTAAGGGAGCCGCCATGTTTGCGTTTGGTCCGGTTCGGTCCCGCCCACTCGTTCAGTGTTCTGGGAGCTCATTGGTCAGTCACAGGAGGAGCTGCTGTCTTTCTGTCGTCCTCTGCTGGCTGTATACATACAAGGAGAAAAGGGCTTTTTATAAAATGTATGTTGTCAGTTTATGACTTTTTTTTTGTCATCCTTCAATTTGAATGTGCGCCAAACACTCAACTGTGATTGGCTATGACAGATTTCGGGGTGTTTAACAAATTATGTACTATCTAAAAAGAAGTACAGTGGAAGAAATAATAAATAAATAAACAAATAAGTAAATAAAATCTTGTTACTGGCATTGGTTCTTGGCCTTCTAGTAATTTAAACATTTCACAATCTGTGCATCGCTAATAATAGCCTCTTTGAGTCTACTACTTCCTTTCCTTGGACATTTCATTTTGCAGCCTTATATTTCTACACTATATTTAGAAGGAGAACTGAGTACTATGTACTCCACTACATTTATCCTTAGATAAAAGACCAGAATCAGATTTTACAACCAAATCACTGTTGATACCCTCAGAGCTCAATGACTACAGGCTAGTTGCCAACTAAGACATGGGTGAAGACATCTCTTGACCCTCTGCAGTTTGAATACAGATTAAATCTGCAGTCATCTACATACTACAGAGAGCGACATGGTGAAGATCACCCTCTTTGATTTCCATAGTGCATATAACATGATTCAGCCGCTGCTGCTGAGAAAGAAACTACAGGAAATGTCAGTAAATGCACACATTCAACAACTCATGAATTACTGACAACCAAAAAGACCAGCTGCAGTATGTGAAAATGTGCAGTGCTCTTTGAGATCAGGTGATATGCGGTACAGGAGCTCCACAGGGGACAGTGCTGTCTTCATTCCTGTTCACCTTGTACACCTCAGACTCTCAGCACAACTCCAGGTCATGCCACCTACAGAAATACTCTGACAGTTCTGCAGTGGTTGGATGTATTAGTGATGGGCAGGACGAGGTTTGCAGAGCGCTAGTGGACGGTTTTGTAGAGTGGTCTAACAGGAATCCTCTGTTTCTGAATGTTAATAGCTCAGAAGAGAGATGGTGATCAATTTAAGAAGGAAACAGACAGTTACACGACCCGTGTGGGACAGGATGTTAATGTGGAGGAGTACAAGTACCTGGGCACCTGCATTGACAAAAAGCTAAAATGGAAAGTCAACACAGACTGTTCAGGCTCTGTTTTGCTAAGGAAGCTGAGATCCTTCAATGTGTGCAGCAAAATCTTGGAGTTTTTTCTCACTCAGTTGTGGTGAGCACAGCGTGCTGCTGCGGGATGAGAAGCATCAGAGCTGGTGACACGGATAGACTGTATAATTGTTTAGGAAAGCTGGCTCTGTTATTGTCTGCAACCCGGAATATTTTTGAAGCTAAAATCACAGAAAAACCTTAACCACCCTCTGCACCACTCACTAGACAGGCAACAGAGCAACATCCTTAACCGAATTATTCAGCTTCCAGAAAGACCACACATTATTATTATTATTATTATTATTATTATTATTATTATTATTATTATTATTATTATTATTATTATTATTATTATTATTATCATCATTATTATTATTATTATTATTGATCAACTGGCCATGTAACAGACTGGCTACCTGTTCTGGCTGTACCCCGCCTCTTGCCCTGTGAATTTCAACTGTTGCAATGAAAGAATTTCCCAAATATGGGATAACCTATTTCTCATCTCATTTATAGAAGTGCGTATACACTTCCACACACCAATTAAAACATATATAAAACATTTACCCCCTGGATTAGCTCATGTTAATAAGTGAGTATATATTAACATGAAACAGGTGATATTACATGAAAAAAACCTAAGACCATCATGTGATTCACTCTCTAAACCAGGGCTGACAAATTCATTTTACTTCATGTCAGCCCAGTTTGATCTTAAGTAGGCTGGGACTACCAAAACCTTTGCATAATAACATATGAAAAAACAAACACCCCAGTTAATTTCTCTACAAAACACTTTGAAAACATTTCTTTCTAAAAGTCGCATTTAACCAGCCATTGCTTTACAAAAAAGGTGAAAAGTCTGAAATTTCTTAAGAAAAGTACGTCTGACATGGTCATTACACCGTCATTGCATGTGCATTACAATTTAAAGATCATAGTGAGGCTATAAACTCACAAAACCTCCACATGTGGAGTTTTTGTGGGGAAATAAAAGTTTTTTGTGAGTGTTTTATGTCTTTATGATCCAAACAACCTACCGGGATCTAACATTTGTTATTTTCTGTACATTTTCACTCTTGTATAATAACGCTGGCATCACACCAGGAACAATATAAATCTCTCATGAAAGAAAAAAACACATTGAGTTAATAATGACTTGATCACACTTTGCAAAGTCATCCAGTGGGCCAATTGGACCCTCTAGTGGGCCGCTTCCAGGCCCCAGGCCATATGTTTGACACCCCTGTTCTTCACCATAACACTGGACAAGTGCCAGTGATTACTCATGTATCCAGTACTCTTGAAGTACTATATATTTTTGGTTAAAAAGTAATCTCATCTTTGGCTGAATAGAAAGTGCCATACTGTGTTGGTATGAACAGTGAGCTCCACCCTGACATAAATAACATAAATGCAACATTAAACATTTGCTTTCTTTCTTATTACACCGCTACACGTTTGTCGTTGTCGTTCACCATCTCTGAATTCCGCTGATCTCGAGTACCTAGTGTGTCTCTGCACCCCGAGGCTGCGCAAAGCACACGTAGCCGAGGACGAACCATTCAAAACCTCTGTTTTCCGTGAAGCGTGTCTGTGGAGAGGATTGTCTCTGTCAAACACAAGGCTTTGGTGCAAAGGCGATATTCTACCCCGAGGCACAGAGTGACAGTGTGGGCTGGAAACGAGAACATAATGATCCCAGTTAAGCCCTACTATTTAGAAAAGGATAGCATCGCATAAAACGGCAGAATTATAAATAGCCTGTCAGTGAGGATATTGTGATAGGCTCGTTATAAACTAAACTTTACGCAAAGATATCAGCAGCGACATTTCATCCCGCACGCTGAGCAGGAGGACGAGTATGGAGGAGGGCATGTTTTTTTTCCCTTCCACCCCACAAGTTTTCATCTGACCTGCCATGGCTCCCATTTAATAACATGGCTCAAAGAAAGCAGGTAGTGAGTGCACGCAGCTCTGTGTAGGCGCGTGTGGAGCTGTCCTTTCAGCACCGCGAGCTTCAGCACCACGGCGAATGACAGCACCCGGCAGCCCACGCGCGTCAAAAAACTCTCTTTCAGGCAGTTCTTTTCATTTAGATTCAAGAGGGGTTCATAATTTATGGCGAGACGCGACCTTACATCGCATTTTCTCAACAGTCCACTGGGTTTGCGTGTGAAGAAATGAGCGCGCGCTCGCTAGCGAGAGTTTCTGTGCGCGCGTAACGTATATGTGTGTAGGCCTGTTGTGCGCGTGCGAGTGTGTGTGTGCGCGTGTGTGTGTGAGGGAGAGAAGATGATGATGAGCATGATGATGATGCTGTGGGAGGCTGTCAAGGTGTCCTCGAATACAGACGTCGTTCAGTGACGTGAGAGGGGTAAGAGGGAGAGAGAGAGAGAGAAAGAGTGCGCGTGAACGGCGAGGAGGGGGCGTGGTCAAGGGGAACAAGCGGAGGGATGGTGAATTCCGCGAGTCACCATCACGGATCCCCGCTGTCAGTCCTCTCTGTTTGGACCAATAGCCGCGCTGAACGCGGCAGGCTCACCCTCCCCACCCCTTCTTCTCAGCCCCGCCCCCCTCCTTGAGCTGTCCTCCTTGTGCACGCGCGTGGTCCTCCCCCCCACCTCCCTCACCGGCACCACCACCATCACCACCCCCCCCTCCCACTACCACTAGGTCGAGTCGAGGAGGAGGAGGAAGAGGAGGAGGAGGAGGGATGAGGCGCGCGGCGGAGGGGAAATGGCTGCCGAAAACAAGCCGGAAGGTAAGAGAGAAATAACGGTTTTTATTTAAGGTGCCGGAGTCCCGCTCTTCGGGTTTCATGCGAGGCTAGGAAGGGACGGAGGGATAGAGGAGGGCAGAGATAGCGGCGGGGCTTTCCCTCTCCTTTAGCCCGTCCCGAAAACACCGAGGCTGGTGCTGAACCAGCGACTGTGTGGAGCACGGTTAACCGAAAGCAAATAAATAACAGGAGGAGAGTTGTCCTGTCGGTGGGCTCTGGCTGATTCGGGATACGGTAGTTTTTCACCGTCCGATGCTTGCCAGCGTTTCCCCCTCGAGTAGCTGGCTTATGAATGCTTTTTAAGCATTTAGCATTAAGGGGATGGAGGATGAGAGGAAAAGAGAAGAGTGGTTCACGCTGAAGGAATTCAGATGCTGCTCTGTGTGTGTGTGTGTGTGTGTGTGTGTGTGTGTGTGTGTGTGTGTGTGCGTGTGTGTCCGTGTCTCTCTTTAAGCATAAAGTAGACCACTGAATTGCTAATTTCTTTCCTGACAGGCACGCAACCTCCTCGACCAGCTGTGTATTTATTTAATCACAATCGGTGTGTGTTTCGGTGTGTGTGTGTGTGTTTTGTCCCTTCAGTGTTAATGTGTCCTTATGGATGCTAAGGCGCTGAAGGTGAGAATTTGGCTGCATATAGGTTTGGGAGGGGTTGGTGTGTATGTGTGTCAGTTTTAGGTCATAATGATTCCAGCCCCCCCCCCCATTTGTGGTCGTTGTTTGTTTGTGTTTTTACTCCCTTAAGTAAACTCTTGAGGTCGTTATCATCTCTCACACACAGTCACCATTTCATTGAGACTACTATTTATTCATTCATGAATTATTTAAGGGTTGCAATGTTATCTCTGTGTCAACTTGTGAGTTCTTTACTCGTGGTGTTTGACATTTCTTTATAAATACCCCCTGGTTGTTACTCTGTTCACAGCGCCTCTTTCGTTTTGTGTCTTTAAAGCACTGCTGATGCCACGAAGGGTTAAATTTACAAAAGAGGGCAGCAAACTTAGCAGCAGACTGTGTTGTAAATGATCAATGGCTCTCTAAACGGGGTCTGTCCCCCTCAGGTGTCCCAAATTAATTTATAGTAGATCATAAAATTGTGTTGTTTCATTAAAAAGTGGATATATATATACACAGATGGGGGACCATTTATGCCAACAAAACAAGCATATTGTGTACATTACTCCCTCCCTTTGTGTTGGCCCAATATAAACCCTGATATGGCTATGACACATCCTGTCAATCTGTCATGAAACCAGTCATTTCTCTCAGTGTCTAATAGACAGTTCTTGCTGTTGCATACCTTTCATTATCAGCTTGCTCTGAAAAGTGATGTTACACCTAAACCATCTAAATTGTTTTTAGTTTTTGTGAGGCAGTCCTGAGAATATCTTCTCCCTCGCCTCAAAAAGTTTGAGAACCCTTGCTACAGACACCACAGTTCCTTAGCAATTAAAATTAATTAATTAATTAATGG
Source organism: Rhamphochromis longiceps (assembly GCF_057381845.1). NCBI lineage: Eukaryota > Metazoa > Chordata > Actinopteri > Cichliformes > Cichlidae > Rhamphochromis > Rhamphochromis longiceps. The sequence continues at coordinate 16,893,849 of NC_140561.1, forward strand.
AAAACTCTTTTTTTTGGGGGGGGGGGGGGGGGGGGTTAAATAATCAAAGCTGTAGTAAAATTGTCAGCGAGAGCTTTCAGCACTCTCTCCACTAGGGAGCAACACTGAGCAAGATTTCTCAAAGGGGCAATTTTTGGCAACACTTGAACTACCGTCATGCATTTCTGCAGTACATCGTGTGTACAGCACTTAAAGTCAGGCACGCATATACATACATCCATGCGTGCAAGCAAGCATGCAGAGTGTTGCCAAAGGCGAAAGGAAGGCCGTGGGTTGAGAGTCCCGTTGCGTGAAAAGACTAGAACTGTTGATGAGACAAAAGGCCCATGGGCAGATCAGCAGGCAGTGTACCACATAAATATTAAACCTTCCCCCCTGCCCATACTATACCATACCTACTCACGCAAACAGATTCACAGTGTGTTGGAGTTTTATCCATTGCCCCTTCAGTGTTGCGTGTAGTCTGGGTATAATGATTTAAAAGTCTGAGCCTTGCTGAATGAAAGCCAAATGAATTGTGGCGACGAAGGCAGGAGACAGCCTTCCACTCTTCCCCCTGCCTTGTAGATGTGGATGGCACCAGTGGGCATCAGAACAACATCCACCATATAGCCTGGAAGACCATCTCCCTCTGTGCTGGTTGGTCTACTTTGTATCATAGCAACAGTGGTCAGGGAAACAGAGAAATGATGAGAGTGAAGAGAAACTAAAGCTGGGAACAAGTTAGTCACACACACAGAGGCAGTGTATCTTCTGTGGCCAATTGATCAGGGGACACGATGGATGCAAGTTAGTGGATCAGAAAATGGATCAGCCCACATGCATATCACTTGGAGTTTTGTTTCTGGGCTTTAGAGGAGAAAGATTGAGGTGAGGTGTACGACTGCCAAGGAAACCAAAGCCTGAAGTGTCTCCTAAATATGTCCCTGTTTTTTTTTTCTTCTTCTTCTTTTTCTCTTTTTGTAGGACTGAAGAAGATAAGAAATCCAGAGCGAATGGTCAGGATTGCTGTTGGCTACACTGGACACACCCCTCCCAAGAGTGACGACACTGAAGCCAACAGTAAGAGTCACACAAACACTCTTGGCGCAGTTTGTGTGTGCATGTCTGTCTGTGAGGGTGTTTAAGTGCCACCCGCACATTTGTCTGTAGCACAGGGTGACTCTGGGAGCAAGCATAAAAGCCTTCTGGCAGAATGATGCGATGCGGGAACTGAGGTCTCCTCCTCATCTGCTCTGTAACTGATCACTCTTACGCATACGCACAAACACACATACACACACTATCTCTATTTCTCTCTGCTGAGACGTCATTCCAATTCAGCCCTGTTACACATCATGTTTATTCATGCATGCCAGTACAGTATTAGTGGGCACACGCACACACTCCTGCACATAGCCATACAGAAGGCAGGGCTTACTTTGGCTGTCAGTAGTTTATTGTCACACCTAATCTGTACACATGGCATTATGTATCTATAATCCTCAATGGGCCTTGTTAAACTAGAAGTGAGATGGAGTGTGTAATCTGGGGTCGGTGCATGGCCGCGGATGTGTGTGAGTGTGTAGCAAGCATGTGTGCGATTGCTTTTGTCTGTTAGACAGACTATAAAGGCAATGATTGCTTTGATTGGCTATTGATTCCAGAGGACATGGAGCAAATGCATGTGTGTGCCTCTGTGTGCATGTGTGTTAGAGGGGCAAATTGGAGGAAAATAAACAGATGCGAGGAGGAGCAGACGGACATTTAGTGAAGTGATGGCTAGCAGTGGAGGGGGTTAGGAGTGTGGTGGTTGTGGTGGTGGTGTTGGGGGGTATATTTAAACACCACCCACCCCAACAACAACCCTGTCCACCCCTTACTTCAACCCCTTATTCATTTATGCACCAGACCATGCTGAACAGGGAATGAAAGCTGGACTGAATAGAATAGAATAGAATAGAGGGTTCTATTTCTGATGACTGTTTAATAAAAACCAAGGCTTCCCGAGCCTATCCCTGTCTCCTATCTGTTCTCACGTCCCAGCTGGAGGATTACTGGAGGAAAAGTTTATCAGCAGAATGATAAAATTAGCATGCACGCCCATCTCTCTATCTCCCCCCCCTCCGCCCCCTGCTCTCCCTCTTTTTCTCGTCTCTCCTCCCCTCTTCCTGCACTCTCACTCATCCCATGCCACCCCCACCCCCCAAACCATCTTCTCCGTGCCCTGGCTCTCCCTGCTGCCCTCCTCTCACCCTCCTCCCTGCCATCCCTCTATCTAGCTGCTGTGCAATGAGCCTTTCTTTCTGTCACATTAATTTCATCCCGAAAAGGGGGAAAATGTGAAAATTTCCCCTGACGCCTCCTAATATCAGTAGGGGGAGAGTTAAGAGTTGCATTTGGAGCGTTTTTCTCTCTCTTTACTGAGGAGAGTTTTATAATTAACTGACAGCCATCTCACAAGGGCATTGGCTTGTTTCTGTGTTAAATATGGAGATGACAGTTTTATGAGGTAAAATATTCATCAGTCGGAGGCCGCTCTTCTGTGTGATTCCAGTCTAAATGGTGGCATTTGATAGTGTACCCAAAGCAATGTTTCACTTTGGTCGAACATTTTCGGTCTTTAGCTCACATACCTCTATATGACTTAATGAGCCATCAGTTTCACATTAGCATTCAGGCATTGTCACTCTTTTGGACTCGTTTTTACTAGATTAGCAAGTGAGTGAGTGATCTGTGTACACCCAGAATTTGTGGCGTGCTGCTGAGGGACTCGCACGAAGCAATGCAGGTATTGAAAGTGTTTTATGATTTTAAATACAAATGTAAAGGCGAACAGCGTCGGATTTTCATATTTAGATGTGCATTCCTTGGGTCCCAGGATGCTTCATTTTCCTGGGTAGCCAGAAAACAAAAGACAAGTTTTTACCCCATGTCACACAATAGTATGGCTCCACCGAGAGTCATTTGGAGCAGATGGAAAGGACGATTGCAACAGCACTGAGGCTGAATCTTTTCAAAACAGGGACGCATTCTCTAGTTCAGGATTGTTAGAAATACAAGATACAACTCTTTGGGGTGTAAAAGCTCATCAGCTTTCAACAAATCTGCAAAGTTGGTCCTCCGTTCCTCGTTAGCAGGGAGAGTAAATGCGAGGACAGGTTAAGATGATGGTTGTGTCCATGAAGGTGTGCTTTGAAAGGGGTTTGGGCACCAAGGTCACTCGTTTAAAAAAAAAAAGAAGAAGTCACTCTGGGACAAATACTGTGATGTGTGTTCTTTGATCAGCAGGCACTGCTGTATGTGTCTGTTTGTATGTATGAGCATGCATATGTGTATGCATGCGTGCGTGTTTGTGTGTGTATGCGTGCCTGCGCATGTGCAACGGGCTTGTTTGATGTGGTGGTTCTGGTACATTTCAAAGGCGAGGCTCTGATGAGAATTCTTCAGAACAGCAGAGGAAGGGAGGGGGTTATAGCCAGGAGGGGTGGGGTCTAAACGCTGATTGGCATTCATAGCAGAGAGGCTGGAGTGCTGCTAAAAAAGAAATTAGGCTTTAACTAAGCTGCACCATTCAGCTGTTTAACTAAGCTGCTGCACAGTTCAGCTGTTTGAAATTCTGTCTTCTCAGGCCTTCTATTAATAAATGCATAATTGATTAGGGGGAGCATACGTGCCTGAACACACTTCCTACTGACACAAACACACACACACACATGCTCAGATAGCTACTTACACTCACACACACACTCACACACACACATATAGCCCCTTCCCCTGTCCTGCTACAGCAATTATTCTTCTTCTTTGCATCTTTGTGTTAGTTTGTTCCAGTCTCCCAAATTTCTTTTTTTTTCTTCATTAACAGCATCTTTCTGGCTCCTTGTCATCTTGCCTCTCTCTGTCTCCCATGCTGACCCTCCCACCTTACCTATCTGTCTTTTTTCTCTTGCTCTGTCATCTTCCCTCAGGTAGAGTATAATTCCTATCTTCCCAGGGGAGTCATGAATGGACGCCCTCTACTCAAATGCTTATCAATAACCTTTGAGTGCTTGCTCGCTTTGACTTCTGAGAAGCACACCCGTTGGGAACACACTCACAAACACATAACAGGGGGTCTGTCTTTGTGTGGACACACTGGTGAGGTGGTATTTTCCTGAGGCTGAGACTTGGTGGATTTTATTTTATTTATTTATTTATTTTTTTACCTTCCCTGCACCTATTCGGTATTTTGGTGATTCTCCGCGCACAGCAGTAGGAAGAGAAGCACAGTAGGGGTAGTTTCACTGGTAATTCAACACCAACAATCAGCTTTGCTGTCAAGTATGACTATATTTCTGCCGTGGCGATCTCATATAGCGCCCTCCACAACATTAATTATACTGTATACTGCATAAGGTATAACTGTCTGTGGCTCTCAGCCCTTTGGTTCCTCTGCTAATTACGTAAATGTTTGAAAACGAGCCACAATTATATTGTTATGTAAAAAAAAAAAAAGCAGAGCAATTTTCTAAAAAAAAAAAGCTTGGCCCTGTAGTTTTTAGAAAACATTAGTCAGGAGAAAACAGTGAACATTTGGAGGCTATTTTTGCTCAGAAAAACAATGTATGTGGGACTGACTCAAAATAAACTACAGTGTCTATTTTGAATTCAGTAAAGATTCATCAGCCTAACACAAATATAGCCTGATATTCACCTCGTTGACTGCCATCCGCCAATCAGCAAAGAAGGTAGCATCCATAATTCCTTTTAAAAAGGCACTTGGGTTTAGAAGCTTGTATTTCTGAATTTTCACTCATGTAAGGGTGGTGGATGATGAATAAATAAACACACAACAAAATTAACCTGCAATGTTTTTTTTGTCGAGAGTTTTTACACATTTTCTCAAAGAGGTTGTAACCAGAGGCGAAGAAATCTGGCTAGCATTTTAATAAAAATCAATTTTGGCACCTTTTAACTAGTATATCCCAGTTCATACAATCACAGAGTATAGTAAACTTGACTTCAAAACTTACTGTTTCAGTTTATTGATACTGTCACAATTTGGGGATATTAGTAATGAATATATTCAATATTGATAAGGTAGAATTTATTGTGAAATTAAAATAATACAGTGGTTTTATTGTAATGACTAGCTGTTGGTTAGTGAACCCTTCAGGGACCTATATGTGTCAAGTGTGATTGCTCCTGTCCTGACTGTAGGAGTTTGCAGACAGACAGACAGAGATTATGTGCACTATAGTAAAATAAGGTCTAAATTTCAATAGTGGGCATTTTGTTTATCTAGTGTTTAGTAACACTAGAAATACGGAGATTTCTATTGAACAGATTAACATAGACGCATTACCCTATGTGTATGTACATGGTCTGATCCTGCTTACTCGTGCGTCACTCTGCCTCCTGTACAAGAATATTAGTTAAATCACAGGGAGAGCTATTCTGGGTTCTCCACTTCATTACCAAACTGTGTGTGTAACACTGTGGAAAAAGTATTGCTTTTAATGGGGATAAGTAATCCCCCTGTGATTAGCTGTGATTGTTATCAACCCCAAATGCACTGATAATGTATGATAATGGATTCTTCTTTATCTAAATCTGTTTGTGGGTGGGCCCCAGGTGCATCTTCACTTGCGGTCCAAAAGTAACCCAGCCGCCACTCCCTCTGCAAGCTTAGCTATTGTTAACTTGATTACCTCGACTGGAGGACTTCTGTTCTCCTTTTCATGTGTAGCACTTTGAATCACACATAGATAATAAGCTATATTAAGGCCCAGTGACATAAAGATGATGTGGAAATATTAAACCCAACTTCATCGGTTTCTCATTCAGACTTCCTTGCAGACATCTCTTTCCACTGCTATGCCAAAAATATTCCTGATAAATCTCAAATATCCCACTCAAGTACAAGATGGACAGAACACATCTCTCACATCAAACCTTTAAAATTGTACTTATAATTTTAACTCATAATTTTCCTTTGCCATATCCAAGAATTCTGCTATTCTGCTCAAGGTGTCTTTGTGTCTAATGTGCAATTAGTCCTCTCTTTCTACTCGTCTGTCATTTATCCTGTTTAATCTTCTTCTTTTTTTTCTTCCCTACCTCAGATGAGCCCGGCCAGTTGAAGATTTACCTTCCTAAGAAGCTGCTAGAGTGTCTACCCAAATGTTCCTCTCTGCCCAAGGAGCGCCATCGCTGGAACACCAACGAGGTGAGAATGAGACACACTCACATTGAGAGATGAAGAGGAGGTAAACAAACACAATGGCAGCTTTTCATTATGGGATCCTAAAACTGTGACACTGGGAAGTAACAAAAAAAAAAGCCCAAAAAACAACCATCAGCAACCTGAACTCACAGCGAAAATCTGACAGAGTATAGATTCCATTTGGCATGTTGCTGTCTGTTTTTCTTTGTAACCCAAAACCATTCTGGGGTAGGGCATAGGAAACAGCGGATTTGAGGTCTGAAACAATAAGGCTTATAGGCTGAAAAAACAAGGAATGAGGGTACAGATATGATTGTTTCTAGTGCTGCGTTTTACTAGGTTCAAAGAAGGTCTGGTCAGTAAGATACATTTTTTGCTATGGAACCAGAGAAAGTTGATAAAACTGTTGTATGTTTTTGGCTCCAAAGCAAACACAGCTACCATTCATTCATAAAGAGCAGAGATCGCTTTGCTCTAGGCCAAAATTAGCATCATCTTTGCTGTGTGAACAATAGATAACTTAGCCAAGAATGTAAAATTGGGTCAAGTTAGGTTCGGGACAGCTATTTACTTAGGGCCAAGGATAACCCTGAGATGAACATTTTGGGCGTGCGAAAAGCTTTTCAGAGTTGCATGTTGTTTCCAGACTTAAGCTGTTAGCTTAGAAAAGTGTCTGATGGGTGGAAATGGTTGCAGGCATTTATCGTCAATACCTCCTTGTTTATGCATCGCACAGCCCCTCCACTGGTGGTTTCCTCCATCCATTGTGATGTGGTTGGCCTCTGCTGAGACATTTTCTCCATGTGCAGACTGTGCACTCCATTATGGATGTGTGTTTGTGTTATTGATTACCAAGTCCAGCATTATTATGCAATGCAAAGCTGATTTGGCCTGTGGTTTTTCTCTCAGGAAAGTCATTACATTTTTCATGCAATCCATCTCAATGAAGGTCATAGTTAAGCACGGTGCCTACTGAACAGTGTGTTTGTATGAATAAGCAGTGTGCATGTGCGGTGTGTGTGTGTTTGCGGTGTGTTTCAGAGCAACGTGACTGCTACCGGTTAGGGACTTCCACACATCAGCCAACCACAAGCAATTGTGGACAATGCTCTGAATTAGACGAGCACACCTTGTTTCTGCCCCTTTTCCTGGCCTTACTCCCTTCTTGTCTCCCTAAGTCTCCCTTCCAACTCTTCTCTCTCCATCTCTTTCTGTCTCTACACCCCCAGTACCACTGCCCCCCCTCCACACACACACCACTCCCCATGCCTCTCTCTCCCTCTCTGATGAGGAGGTGCAGGCTCAGTTCAGGGGGAGGTTGGTTGTCCCTCAGCGGATTTCTTCAAAGCTCCTCTTCCACCCAGGCATAAAGTTTTCTGCATACTTAAACAGTCCATTGTGTCTGCTGCTCCTCTTGCTTAGTGCTTTCTTAGTGGGAGACATGTGTATGCTCACTGTGCGTTTAGTGCATGTATGTATTTCAGCCTGTGCATCCGGCGCAAGGAACCCTAGATTATTGCCATTGATTATTTTGAAGCTGCTGCGACAAAAGAATTGATTTTTTCCCCTGTCTGTTGACTTTTTTTTAATCTGTCTGAATTGCAGACATTCAAAGAAATCTACCAGTTTTTGTCATCAGCGTATAGGATATTAAATTAGCATTGTCCTGAAATTTTATCTGCGTGTACTGTTGAATGTCCACAATAGATTGTAATGCAAAACATTTTTAGATGCGGGGTTTCTGGACCAATCAGCTGTCAAGCCAGCTGTTAAATTTGGAGATTTTATTTACTTGGGCACATCTCTTCAATATTTGTATGCATGTGTGTGTGTAATTATTTACTGTGTAGATCCATTTGTGTGTGTTTCTATATAATTCTTTGTTTCCATATGTCTGTACATAAGCAAATCAAGAATTGGCTTTGGGTGTCCTCATCGTCAATGGCTTTTGGGTTTTTACATGCTGTTTATAAAAGCCATGCAGAATCAGGATTATCCTTAGTTTGTGTGTGTGTGTGCGTGTGTGTGTGTGTGAGGCTACGAAAAACGAGCGTGATAGATAAAGAGATTAAGACTTCGTTTGAGCGAGAATGCCTCTTATTAAGTCAGATTCAATCTTTACATGTCTTCATCTGATATGTCCTTAGTCTCACCTTTTTCTTGGCATGTGCATCACTTTGCAAGTGTGTGTGTGTGTGTGTGTGTGTGTGTGTGTGTGTGTGTGTGTGTGTGTGTGTGTGTGTGTGTGTGTGTGTGTGTGTGTGTGGCTGTGTGTGCATGTGCGTTTGTTTCCCTGTGTGCAAAAGGATCTCTGTTTTGTCACGCATGGCTCCCCCTGACACCTTGGTCTCCCACAAGCACTGAGCTGTGACCCCATACATTTTTTACCCAGGCCGTTCCTCCTGCTCTCTGTCCTTTCCTCTCTTCCTTCCCTTTCCTCTCTCTCTCTCTCGCTCTCTCTCCCTCTTTTGTGTATCTACTGATGTGTGAAATTATTCTGGGATGGAGGGATGGATTCCTCCCTGAAGGGCTGAGCGGAGGCGTGAGCCTTTTGTTCAATAATAGATTGGGGGTGTATGTGTATCTGTCCATGGTAATAGACTATGGACTAGTTTTAGATAACAAACCACACTCAGGTGGGCAGACTGATGGTGAAGCCTGTGTTATCTATCCATCTGGAATTACTCGTTGTTTGGTTTCAGCAAATTCTTCGGAGCACCACCACGAGGAGGCTATCAAACTTTTGAAATGTAGACAAAGACCAACTTTAGAGTTTCATCGTGTGACTCAAGCTCATGAAAAGATATGATTACTCTTGTGGGGACCCTTGACATCCTGGCTCGTATATTAAGAAGCCAGACTGAGATGAATACTAAGTTAAAAAATTCTTTTTAAAGCTCCAGTTCAATATGAGACATGCACACACACGCTGTGCAAATGTGCATGTCATTGTGTGGTCTAATGTGCATTTTAAAGGCTTCTACTTCAGAGCTTCTCCCCCACTATAATTCAAATGATGCAACTGTCAAATGTGTTGGTACAGACTTCAGTGCATCACACAGATGACAGTTGCCTGTGCCACAACGCGTCTGCATGTGACTCTGCTCCACATGTCGCTCGACTGTACGAGTGGGGGGAAAAAGCAAATGTGAGAGCGGTACTATTTTGTCCTTAATGATATGAAACAAAATGCTCTGAAACAGGCAGTGTTTTTGCCGTAATGCGCTGTTCTCATCGTGCAGAGATGTGTACGTAGCTGTGTGGTGTGATGAGAGGCTCATTACCGGCGCTCACACGCCCGTTGTCTGGTTGTGTTGCTGCATGACAATAACGTGATAAGAAGTGGATCAAAAATCATATATGTTCCACACCATCATCTGCCTCCTGTGTGTGGGTGTGTATCTCTTTTTGTGCATAGTTGTTCTCATGGTAACCGATTGTGCATGAGTGTGTGAATGTGTGCGTGTGTATGTGTGTGTGTGTGTGTGTGTGTGTGTGTGTGTGTGTGTGTGTGTGTGTGTGTGTGTGTGCACGCACGCATTTATATTTGTGTTAATTATATGATTGATGATGCATGTGCACCATTCATGATTTTGCGGCACACTTAAGGTGATAGGAGAGGGATTGCAAGTGGTATCAATGAGTTGCCGATCATGTCAACCAGACATGATAATTAAAAAAAATAATAGCAACAACAATAATAATAGGTAAAGAGCAGACATCTCAGGGAAAACTGTCAGTAACCCACTCACACGTGCGTGCTGTAGTGCCTCAGCTTATGGGAGCTACAATTTCTAGACCAAACAAAGCTTGGGTTGCTGGTGTGTGAGTACGTGTGCATGTTTAATTTATTATTAATGCCATTACTGTTGTTTGTGAGCCATTAAACAGATACATTGGATTAAATATGCACATACACAGCACTCCGCTGTTTGTGGAGATATTTCCTGTTTTTCCAATGTGGCTAAAACATCAGGCAGGAATGTCTGAAAAACAAGTTACACTTGGGGGAGATTGGCAGTTGTCAGTTACTAGACGATGAATCCATTATGGAAACCCTGAGTGATTATTGCAGGCCTCTCTGTTCCATTCAGACTGTGGTGTAGGGAAATAGGTGTTGTGAGTATTACAGCTGTTCATCCCTGCATTCATATTTGTGAATGTGTTGGAATGGTTAGATAAAATTAATTTAAATGTTTGAATAATAATAATAATGGATACTTTATTGATCCCCATGGGGAAATTACTTGTTTTTCTCTGCATTTGACCCATTCACTCAGTGAAGCAGTGGGCAGCCCACTAAGCAGGCGCCCGGGGAGCAGTGTGTAGGGACGGTACCTTGCTCAGGGGTACCTCAGGGTAGCCGTTAAGTGGATTCGAACCGCCGACCTTCCGATCATGGGGCGACCACTTTACCTACTGAGCTATCCCTGCCCCAAGCACCAAGTAGATCTAATATTTTAATTTGTTACATGCTGTGTGAAAAAGTACAAGAAAAAACAGATTTTCATAGTGGAATATTTCCATAAAGATTTGCAGTCATACAGTGCTCTTGTGGGTGGAAAAAAAATTCACACAGAACTAAAATTTTACAGCTAAACCTAGAGTAAAATCCAAAAGTCCAAATTAAATATTCAAGCACTAATTTTGCATTAATTGGGAAGATCATATAGTCAAAATCAGCAGCTGTCCTAACAGATAAGTTGATTACACAGAGCCGCCTGAGCTCTTTACCATCCCTTCAGTTATTCCTGCAAGCTGCTTTGCAACCCACATTCACCCCAGCTCCTTCTTTTTGTGTCTGAACTGTCTGACCTCCCCACCCCACAGACCTATTCCACTAAATAAAAATTACTGCAGATGGCTACAATAGTCTTTATTTAACTAGAACGGTCCCAAGTGGCTGAAAGGTTATAGTTTCAGCTGAAGCTTGATTGGATCAGTCGGAGGCATGGTTATTACATCATTAGCCTTATATGAGCAGGCACATACCGACCTCCCACCAGGGAGACAGGCGGTGTAGGGAAATATCCTTGAAAACACTTTTACAGTTCAGAAATATATATCCTATCAGCACATCATTTCACAGTGAGTTTCCCCTTTGTATGCACAATTTAAACATCACAATTTCGATGGTTTGGGCTCTTTCACTCCATGTTACTCTGACTTGGAGCTTTGGGTGTCTGAATAAATTCCCCCCAAACTGTCATACATAGTAGTAGAGCTGAAATATTTGTCAATATGTTTTTTAATTAAATATTTTAATTTAAAATATGTAAATGTACGCATTTTTACTTTTCATTTAGGCGAGTACCACTCTGAGGAATAATTGACCCATTTTGTTGTTATGTAACCATCTCCAGGCCTCAGTGTCATCGTTGTCTGGCAACAAAAAAACAAAAACAATCATCCATCCATTATTCCATCTATCAATTTCTTCCATTTATCCAATTCCTGGTAGAGGTGGCTCTGGAGCCAATCCCAGCAGATCCATTCTAGCACACTTATTTTTTCCAGTGGGGGTACTCCAGCTGTTCAGTCATACAAGCCACTGGGGTGGACAGTAAAATACAAAATAGTTTAATTCACTATAACAAAAAAAGATACTGATTTTCTGTTAGCCTGTCATCTTGTTTTCTATCCAGGAACAGCTGATGGGAATTATCCTGAACCTTTTGTATAAATCTGGCACGTTTGCATTATATATTATGGTGATATTGACTGATACTTTGTTATTAATTAATTAATGCAGCTATTAAATATACAAGTAGTAGTTTAGTCACTATTTAACTTTTTAAACTATTTATAATTGAAATCGTTCCATGTCAGTGTTGGAGCTTATCAGAATGATTTAATGTTGATTCTCTCCCCTCCAGAGAAATGTGTTCTTCTGACAGCTGCACCCACACAATACCACACATGTGTAACTCCAAACCTTTTTAAAAAAAATCAGGGACTATTTGTGCAAATCTTAGTCATTTGTTTTGAATTGTCAGGCACTGTTACAGGCACAGTCCTCAAAACAAAAAGCCCAAACTATTCTTTTTCATTTTCAGATTTGGTGATGCGCAGCTACAGTCCTTTTGACCCCATTTTCTTTCCAAAGTTGTGCCCTTGATTTTTGACATTGATGTGCAAACTGCCAAAGTGCAACACAACCTGGCACAGGTCGTGAAAGGCTCAAACTCCTCCTTTCCTCCTTTTGGCCGTGTCAGTACATAGACAGAAGTATAAGGGTTTTGGAAACTTATAGAAAGTTTTATTTTTAAACAAAATGGGTGTGCTGCCTAAGTATTTGTTAGATAACATGTTGGTGAGAAACTTTATCCGTGTCAGTGTGTGTGTGTGTCCCAGAGCCTGCCTATGGCTGTAACCTCTCCAGTTGACATTGAGCTCTGTGCTGTTGCCGTTTACCAGAGTAAAGCATAGTTTAATGAGGGGGCAAAGAAGCCAGTACACACACTCACACATGCACACTCATGCATGCTACATACGTCTACACTCGCAGACATGCACACGCAGGACCAGAGGGGTGTTTCACAGCTCCTTGTGTTTGATTCCCATTCTTTTATTTTTAATCATTCCTCTGTCTTTTGGGTTGAGAAATATTTTATGTTTGGAGAGCGCCAAGTTATAATCACTAATTAGTCCTCCAGGCTCTCTCGCTTCATCCCCCCAACCCCCACCCCACCACCCTGCTTTCTTCCCATCTCTCTCTGAGCCAAGCATAGCCCAATTACACCCAGCATCACTTTGTGTCTGCTGTGACTTCCATTTTCCACTTCCATACTGTCCTGCTGACCCGACCGGAAAAATTAACCAAAATGTAAAGAAACACAAAGAAGTAATTGCATCCATTCTACTCAAAGATTAATATCCCTGTCGATAAATGTAATTATTCAGCAAGCTTTTGCAAACAGGGACGTGCATGGTAAATTCTGCAAGTTTTAGCCATGCTGGTATTTTAGCCCGCACAAGTTCACAAGAAGACGAGATTAACTGGGTTTTACAGGTCAGGTGTCTGTGGTTGGAATTAGAACTGTCCCTCCTTTCCTCTTTACATTGTGTGCTGGGAGTGATGGAGTGTAAGGTGGCCAGTGAGTGTGTGGAATTGGTTTTGTGGTGGTGGTTTTGGACTATTTCCCTAAAGAAGAATAAGGGTAGTTTCATTATTCATCATTTTCATTATTGGCATTTAAATATTCAGTTAATTCGTAAAAACGATCATCTGTCAGTCACTTTCGAGTCATTTGGGTTTAAGAAAAAAAAATCACTTCCAATCAGTAACTCAATGGTGTGAATTGGGGAAAACTCAAACTGGAACCTTTTGTCAGCAAAACCGCCTATTTACAGGTATTAGAAAGCCAAATTTGATTATCTGAGGATACATTCATTAATCGGGAAGCAGAGCTACAGCAAAACTTGGGAGTAAAGCAAGAGCAAAAAAAAGGGGACTTCAGTCAGAAATGGAATATCTTCCATTAATGTGCCAACAACAAGCTTTTTTAAATTAGAAAACAGAAGTTAGGTATCATAATTTGATGACACCTGAAGCTTCCTGACAGGACCACAGCAGCTAATCTAGTGAACTTTTTGATGACAGTTGTGATCCTAGATGCATGGATATGGTAATGGAAGGACTGCCAACACTAGATACAGACAGAAAACTTTGACTGAGACACCCCTTTCTTTTGACAAGTTGTCTACTGCCGTCCAGCAGCTTACATGTGGCTGAGCATCAGAAATCGATGGACTCCCTGCAGAGTCCTATAAACTGTTTTGGTTTGTGTTGGGAAAAGATTTGTATAAACATTTTAGAGACTTATTAGATTCTGCAACAATGCTGCTCAGCTGCTTCAGAGCAATTTTGCCAACATTTACAAAAAAAGAGAGAGATCTAGGTTTGCTTAGAAACTTTAGTCCAGTGTTTCTCCTTTGCATAGATTATAAAATAATTACAAAATGTTTCTCAAATAGACTGAAGGACTGTTTGATACTTTGGTTTCTGTTATCAATAACAATCAGTCATATTACATTCTTGAAAGCACAAAAATAGACAATCTGTTTTTGAGTCATGAAATGACCTATCAAAATGTCAGGGTCTGGATGTACGCCTTTTTTCTATAAATCAAGAAAATCCTTTTGACATAGTGGATCATTTTTATTTGTTTAGGATGCTTGAAGCTTTTAGGTTTGGAATAAAAAGTATTTCATGAATTAAGTTTCCCTATTCAAATGTGTCTGTTTTGCTGAAGATACGAGGGGGACTCAGCAGACCAGTCCCTGTACAGAGAGGCATTAGGCTAATGTCTGCTATGTTGTATGCTCTCACCATTGAGCCCCTCTTGAACCAATTAAGACAGGATCTCACCGGGTTAAACTTTGATGCAGATGCCAGTTAGTTTGTCTGCTAGTCAAAAATGATGCTCACATATTGGAACAAAAGTTACCACTGTGTAAGTGTGTATCCTCTGTGAGAGTTAACTGGCAAAAGTGTGAAGGTTTACTGTTAGGAGAGTGGAAAAGCAAACAAGCAGCCATTACTTCCAGCTGGGCTGCAGTGGAGCAGACAGGGGATGAAATGCCTTGGGGTTTTTCTTGGCAATGATGATTTGCAGAGGAAAAACTGGGAGGGTGTAGTGGAGAAAATTAGTGCCCGATTGTTTAAATGAATGCGGGCCCAGTCACAGCTGTCTTATAGCCCCCTATAGGACAGCGGTGACCGGTTGTGAATAATCTTCTTGAGCCTTCAAATGCACTGGTGCAGGACATTCAGAAGAGACTGATTAACTTAACTTAACTTACCAGTATGGACATATTAGGAACTTCATCATTCTACCTCTGTGCTAAAGACATGCTAAAGACCACTGGCTTAAGAGTGCTCAAAAGTAAGATAAGATAAGATAAGATAACCTTTATTAGTCCCACACGTGGGAAATTTGTTTTGTCACAGCAGGAAGTGGACAGTGCAAAAGTTATGACGCAAAAATTAGAATACAATAAGAATAAATACAGTACACAGCTGTACAGAATAGAATAAAATAATATACTATATACAGTAGAATAAAATAGAATAAAAATATACAATAAGATAAAAATAGAATACGAATGCTATATACAACTGAGTAAAAATACAACGATGCCAGAAAAGATTATTGCACTTAGTGTTATTGCACATGTGTGGATGTGTGTGTTTGTTCAGTTAAAGTCTTTGTTGTGGAGTCTGACAGCAGTGGGGAGGAAAGACCTGCGAAATCTCTCCGTCCCACACCGTGGGTGCCGCAGTCTGCCACTAAAGGAGCTGCTCAGTGCTGTCACAGTCTGCTGCATGGGGTGGGAGACGTTGTCCAACAGGGATGACAGCTTAGCCGCCATTCTCCTGTCACTCACCACCTCCACTGGGTCCAGACTAGGGCATCCTAGAACAGAGCTGGCCCTTCGGATCACCCTGTTCAGTCTCTTCCTGTCCCCAGCAGAGATGCTGCCGCCCCAGCAGACCACACCATAAAAGATAGCAGAAGCCACCACAGAGTCATAGAAGGTCTTCAGGAGTGGGCCCTCCACCCCAAACGACCTGAGTCTCCGCAGCAGGTACAGCCTGCTCTGCCCTTTCCTGTAGAGGGCGTCTGAGTTATGAGTCCAGTCCAGTCTGTTGTTCAGATGAACACCAAGGTACCTGTAGCTGTCCACAGCCTCAATGTCCATACCCTGGATGTTCAGTGGTTGCAGTGGAGAATGCTTGTGCCTGCGGAAGTCTACCACCAGTTCCTTGGTTTTACTGGCATTGATCTGGAGGTAGTTCAGCTGGCACCAGTCCACAAAGTCTTGAGTCAGTCCTCTGTACTCCTTGTCGTCCCCATCAGTGATGAGGCCGACTATTGCAGAGTCATCAGAGAACTTCTGCAGGAAGCACTGGGTGGAATTGTGGGAGAAGTCTGCAGTGTAGATGGTGAAGAGGAACGGAGCCAGAACCGTTCCCTGTGGGGCCCCCGTACTGCAGACGTATATGGGAACATGAGGGAAGAGCCTCTGTTCTGTAGCCCACTTACTCAGTTTCCGGATGCTTAACTCTGCTGGCATACAAAGAATCCTTACAACAGCTGGCCTGACAAAGTTCGAAGGGTTGAGATCAGGAGAGCAGTGTAAAACTGTTGCCATCAGCTCTTAAACTGGTTTTGTGCTTTGCCCTTCCTGGTCTCCGTGAGCATTATTTGTAGGCTCCGCAGAAGCGCAGCCATTGGTTTGAACTCCTTTGCCATCAACGCTGTAGTAGAGCAACATGAAGAAGACGTGGCTCTTGTATCTTTTGAAACACTGCAGCTCACTGATCTTCCTAAAGCCTCAAAGATATATGTATTTCCTGTATGCTGCGAGTATGAAAGCTCTCAACGGAGCTTCATTACTTCTTGTTCTAGTTTTCTTCTCCTATAGGCAGCTGGACAAACCTATAAAGAAGCACAGTGCGGTTCTCCAGTGGAGAGTGGCACATGGGGGCTGGGGCCACAAACAGATATGTGGCACATATAGACCACATAACAGGAGACCCTGCAAATTCTGTGGGTAACCTGTCCTAGGCTAGTTCCTCTGGCTGCGTTCGGACAGGTGAGGGACGACAACATTCTCATTTGTAAACCCAGACAGATAGTGCAGCATAGTGGAGACATATCTAGTCAGTTTTCTTATAGGTCAGGCAAAAACTGGGATTGTGTTAACCAGGAGGAATAAAATGAAAGGAACAGGGTCTGCAGATGTTAAACTTCAAAAGTCTGGTGTCTGCTCGTATCAGAATAGAGTTCACCTACTATGAAATGGTTGCAGACTTGGATCATTTCATCTCTTTTTAGGGGGGGTGAAGGAAATGTTCTGTACACAGTGAATAATGAATTGCGTGGTCTCAGTTTCTTGGGTAATGGTTTACTGTGGGGTAGGGTAAGATTGTGAAAATGTGCAGTTATATTGTGTTTTTCTTTGTATGACTGTAAATAAGGAATTGATTCATTAAAGGCTTTGTTAAAAGTCAAAGGTCTCCTCTGCTCTCTTCTCTTTTCCTCTCTTCTCTCCTCTCCTCTCCTCCTACCCATCTGGAAGCCCCACATTTTCCTCCTGTTCTATTTTCTCCATGTTGCACAGACCCACTATTTATCTTGCCCACTATAATTTGACACAAAATATTGTTAACTGGAGACACAGAAATATATTAAACAGTGGGAATGTGCGACTGTGAGTGTGGGGGTGTTGTGTATGTGCCCGAGTGCATTTGTGTGTGCTTCTCTGTGTGTGTGTGTGTGTGTGTGTGTGTGTGTGTGTGTGTGTGTGTGTGTGTGTGTGTGTGTGTGTGTGTGTGTGTGTGTGCGCCTTTGAGTTTTAACTTCCTGTTAGATTCCAAACCCGACCAAGTACTGAATGACCCAGAGTGTCTGCTGTAATAAGAAGCTGGGCTGTGCAGTGGAGACAATATTTTTTGTATCTTTAAATGTCCCCACATAAAACCTCTGTAATATCTGATTCTTGTGTAAATTAGATTGAATTCATTGGAGACAGATAAAGCATATAAATGTGTATGTGTGTTCATGTGCGTGCACAGACAGCTGGTCCTTCTGCTCCTATTTTGAGAACTGCATCTGTAGAGTTTTGTCTAGATAACTTTATTTAACTTTCATAACTATGTGCTTTGCTGGGCCTTTAGAAGTCAAATACTGCATATGTTAACAACAATTTGCCTTTTGTATATTGCCAAATAACTGTGACTTACACATGACATTAGAGTACAAATTAGGAACAACAAGTGTTGGAAGGCTTTCTTTTGTACAGAGCTTTTTCTTAAGCATCTTCTCTTCTTGACTTAGTAGCTGAAGCTTAGGGACTTGTAGAGAATATGCCTGGTTCAGGATTTCTGAAGTCAATGCATATTTCATACTCTCTGCTCATGTTTACAAAGGTAGGTTTCAGTCTAACATACTCTTAGCTTTGATGTAAATAGTGCTGCAAAGTCCAACAACGCATAAATAATAAAACAAATAAATAAATCATATAAAGATATGTGTAAATCTTGTACACTTTTTTATTCGATGTATGGGTGTAGAGTCATATCTATATGGTCTGCTGATCTGAAACACAGCTTACTTTTACTCATGCCCAACCAGGTTGCAGTCTCCAGTTCCAAAGTATTTAGCAATATTGTTTGTAAATTCATATGACAAATATACACTGAGCATATCGATGAACATCTGGGTCTGCATGAGCGTAACTTGAGTCATCAGAGAGGTTCTTATATTGACATTTCACACTGCTTTATCACTGATAAAGGATTATGGAGTTGTCTACTCAGCAGTATGAAGTGAATCTATGAAGTGAATTGGATTGAGATTTGGTGACTGTGGAGGCCATTTGAGTGCGGTAAACTCATTGTCATGTACAAGAAACCATTTTCAGTTGATCTGAGCTTTTCGACATGGCGCGTTATTCTGCTCGAAGCAGCCATCAAAAGATGGATACATAAAGGTGTTCATAAAGGGATGCACATAGTCAGCAGCAGTACTCAGGCAGGTTGTCGCATTGCTCGGTACTAAAGGACCCAAAGTGTGCTGAGAAAATATCTCATACCATTACACTACCAGCAGCAGCCTGAACTGTTGATACAGTGCAGGGTGGTACCAGGTGTGGTCTTCTGCTGCTGTAGGCCATCTGCTTCAAGGCTCAATGTGTTGTGCCTTCAGAGATACTCTTCTGCATATCTTGATTGCAAACAGTGTCTATTTGAGTTACTTTTGCCTTCCTATCAGTTCAAAGCTTTTTGCCGATTCTCCTCTGACCTCTGTCATCAGCAAGACATTTTTGCTTGCTGGATATTTCCTCTTTTTTGGGCCATTCTCTGTAAGAAATATTTATTTAGTTATGTATTTATTTATTTTATTTAGAAAGAGGTGCAATACATATTAATGAACATTTTAACTAATGTAAATATGCCAGATTATAGCCTTGGGCTGGTTTCCATCTGCAGACCCTCTGGCAGGTTGGTGTTACACACAAGTTAGGAAAAACATACAGAGACACTATTTATAGATCATGTGACAAGGACAAAAACCGTGCTCACATTATATTAGAACAAACAATTACAAGAAGAGTGGACAAAAGAGGACAGTATAGATAACAATAACGGAAACACATCAGTTATATTGCACAAACCCCAGTGTTACACATGCCCTGACTGTCTTGATATTGCACTGACGCATTACACTAATAGTTATTTCCCTTTTTGTAATACACTAACTCTTTTTCATGTCCAATATAAAGCATGATTAATTAAACATGATCACGTGTTTGTGTGTCCCTCAGTCACCCTTTTAAGTGACTCTTAAAGGGAGATTTGTACTTTCCCTCACTGACAGTGGAAGACTATTCCAGAAGCTCACTCCCTGATATGACAGAGCATTCTGTGAAAAGGTGGTGCCTCTAAATGCCTCTATCTAAATAGAGATAGTTGCATGGGAAAATCCCAATAGGACAGCGGTTTCAGAAATACTCAGACCATTCTAAATTAAGTCACTCTTCTTTTCCTCTCTGATGCTCATTTTGAACTGCATGTGATCATCTTGACTATGTCTACATGCCTAAATACTAGGGGTGCAACGATACACAAAATTCACGGTTCGGTTCGGTTCGATACTTTGGTGTCACGGTTCGATATTTTTTCGATACAAAAAAATGTTCATGCATTTTTAATTTGTCATTTATTAAAATTATATAAAATTATTAAAATTATAAATTATATATTTTAACTCAAAAGTACAGTTTTTAAATTTAACCCTAACCCTTGTGCGTGTTTTTTATTTTGACAGCGAATGCGCACCTGCGGACCACTTATGTGCAGCCCTGGTTATTTAGCTCGTCATATTGCAGCCACAGAAATTCTTTTGTCCATGAAACCATAAAGCTGCACTTTCTTTTTGCCTTATAGTCTGATTTGTCATAACTTCTCCGTTTTGTGGTAAGCTTTTCTTTGGCTGTCACTTCTTCACCCCGACCTGTCTTATTTGGCTCAGCAGAACTGAAATGCTTTTACACACGCACTCACATAAGCTCAGCGATTCTCTGCGCGATCAACCTCTCACATGTTTAAGCTGCGGGAGATTTCATTTGTCATGTTTGCATAGTAAGCTAACGATTAATAAGACGATGTCAGAGGAATTGGTGCACAAATTATCATCACTCACAGATCAGTGCTGTCGCTCTCTATACACAGTTCGCACGATTGCAAAGTGAAAGCAAAAAAACAAGCGCAAATTCAAACGCGACTTCAATATGTCACATATTGACAGTGGCTTACCGATGCCAATGACATAATTACCCAGCTACATTTCTGAAAGAATGCAAAAGCATTGACATATATTTTTCCTTCCTACAATAGCCCGACGGGCAGGGAAGAGATAGATTTTGGTAGCCCGACTGAAAAAAATCGCTAGCTCCGGGACGTCGGGCTAGCGATATTGCAAGCCCCTGTATCTGATTGAGGAATCACTCATCTTTGGAAAAGAGAGTTTATTACAGAGAAATGGCTCTTTCCAAAATAAAAGCTATACTATCCGCTTCTTCTGGGCTATATTCTCAGCAGCATATTAAACATATAAGGAGAATCATGTGCTAACAGCTGTCTAAATGACTCGGCTAAAGTTAGTAGCATGCTTGTTGTTTTTGTCTTTGCACTAGGATGATGTCGGCGTAAATGTGCAGTCATATTCGTTGTGTTCCCACTAGTGCTTTCAGGTTAATCTCGTTGAAATGACCTTAACGCCACAACACGGCAAATCTCCGTTAACGAGCTACCGCCGATCGCTCCGTGCATGGGGCTAGACGGCCAACACGTTAACGAGCTAACTGCGCTAACACACTAGTTCACACCAATGTAATTGAGCATTGCATGGCACATCCAACATACTGTTTTACTTTAGTCCATGACTCGCTTACCTTCAGGGTCATACGTCACATGAAAACCAAAATAATTCCAAACGCCAGATCTGAATGAGGTTCAATTTGCCTGTTGCAAGGAGAGCTTAACTTCTGTCTCGCTAGCTTGCCCTGCGCTCTTCCTTCTGACTATGCTGTCTGTGTTGAGCGCTCAGTGGATCTGCGCTCGACAGTGCAGCCTAGGCGGAGTAGTCGAACACAGATTCACTGAGCGCTCAACACAGACAGCATCGTCAGAAGGAAAGTTGATAAAATAAATTACAAATGTTGTATTGTTCGATACATATGCGTACCGAACCGAAAGCACTGTATCGAACGGTTCAATATCGATACGAATATCGTTGCACCCCTACTAAATACACAGACAGCTGATGAAATATTTGTGTTAGCGAGCTGTTGAACAGGTGTACCTGACCAAGTGGCCTATGAGTACATATATTTATAACCTATTAATGGTAACCTAGTCTTTAATTTTATTCCTCTAGACATGATTGGAGTGTTTATGGTTTTTATTTCTGCGTCTGTCTGTCTACAAATTTGCAGTTTCTGGCATGATGCTAATTTGGTCTCTACAAATTCTTTTCTCGCTGCATTCTTGGAAAGACACAGATTATGGTTGTGCCTGTCTTTTTTTAATACATCACCGAATATTTATTTTTCTGGAGTGAAGAGACCTCAATTTACTTTCCAGTTTGTTGTCTATTCCATCAAAGTTGCCTCAGTTAATTTTGTACATGGAACTATTAACTGCCTCTGTTGTAGCTAATCCAAGATGAATAGAATTGTCAATAAAAACATCCCAGCTCAAATATTTTTTACTAACGCAATCAAAGTTCATACGTATTTGCAAAGGGGATGCAAATTTATCCGACCACATTTGTTTTTGCTGCGTAAAGTTGCTGTGGGGTTAAATTGTCAGTTTTGTTAATGTGATATCGCACTGGATCTAAGTGTGTTGGCCTCATAAGCTTCCATCATCTAATGGCCACTTGGAGTCCGTAGGTTTATTTCTAATTAAAACTGGTAAGATCATGTCGTTGTTAAATTGCATTTCCAGGGTTAGATCAACTGCATTCGCTCCAGACCAAAAATACAAGGTAATAATAAAGAAATGTCAGATTGCTGCGGTAGATTCAGAACACTCTCATTTATTTCCTCTTATCATCTGTTTGCTCATTACTTTATGATTTTATAAAGCAGATGCATGTTACGGTGGTAAATGTCTATAGCAGTGAATTGATTAACATTCATTGGTAGATGTTTTTATGGATGGTAATGTGTTTTTCACTTGTTAATGAGTTAAGAAGACAAACAGTTTAACACTCCTGCGGTGTGTACTACACTCTCACTGTGAGCAATGTTTCTCCTGGTGCAGAGTTGTTTCAGAAAACTCTTTAAAATCACAATTAAAAACCTAAACTGTAACACAAAAATTTCTATGATTTTTATACATTAATGAAAGTGCACTGGATGGCTCTAACAAATGTGGAAAAAAAGAGTCTTGATGCACAACATCTGCTTTTAAAACCGAATAATATTATGTTTCAATATCATGCAATGGCTCTAATGTGGTGTATTCCTCCATAGAGGAATCTATGGAGTCCTTTGAAAACCTGGATGAGGTGTTTGTGCTAATATGCTGTGTTTGGTGCATTATGGCCAGACATCTCCACTTTTGGTCTCGTCTTTCCAGAGCACATTGTTCCAGAAGTCTTGTGGTTTTTACAGATCCAACGTTACAACATTACAAAAAGTCCTGCTACCATGAGCTTTCTCCTGCCAGCCCTAGAAAACAAGCCATACTTGATCTTTTTCTAATTGCACTGTCATGTACTTCAACCTTTAATGAGCTAACTGAGGCCTGTAAAGTCTGAGCTATAGATCTTGGGGGGTTTTTTTTCCAGTTTTTCTGAGCATTCGCTGATCTGACCTTGAAGTGGATTTGCAGGGACATCCACTGCTAGAAAGATTGTTGCACTGTGTTCACCCAAACCTGAATGCTCTGGACCAGCAAACTGCCAAAATCTGCTCACACTTGTTGATGATCATTTAATCAAGGGAACTTGATTACGAGCACCTTCCATATCTCTATGGAAGCAGCAAGACTTTACATCATTTTTCACAGGATTACAGAGAGACTTCTGAAAACTTTTTTTCACATGACTGTAGGTCAATTATGATTGCGTGTTTTAAAACCTACAAAGCATTAATTTCTGCTTTGTTTGTATTTATGTTTGTATGCTCAATTTATTTCTCAGTTTTTCAGAGGAGGTTGGCAAAAGGGGTTAATTGGCCGCCCACAACATCATATCCACAACAAAACATAGTGAGAGAGGTGTGAATCCCATGGTGTTGTGTCTAGCATTTTCCACTAACATTATTCTGGAAATGTAAACATTTACAAGAGTTACCCAGGGAAACATATACATTTACTGGTAAATATGCTGTTCCCAACATCTACCGTAATATATAGAGATTTTTTCAGTGTCTGTGTGTGTGTGTGTTTTGCACTTTCAGTGTGAGTTATGATATCTGAGCTGTTCCATTCAGGGGCTCACAGCAGGAGTCCAGTCTTTTCCTCTCCAACTGCACTTCGATCTAGCACTACATATTCCTCCATCTCCCCAATTCGGTCCGCTTCTTCCTCCCTCTCCTGCCTCGCCCCCCTCGCTGATGTATGGAATGTCTACTCTCATATGGAGTGTGTTTGTAAAAGTCATGGTAATCAAATTTCACTGATTCCCGGGGTATTAAACAAGGTGGCATTTGTGTGTATGTGTGTGCGAGTGCGTTCTGTCGCTCTGCATATACACTATTAGCTGTGCACTAAGTTGTGTATTGTAGTGCAGCTGTGTCATTACTCTAAGACCAGCTCAGCTGTAATATATCATCCATCATCTTGTACTCCAAGGAGACAACTATATATGGGATAGCAATGCTGCATTTGCATACCGGCAGAGCATATACTGTGTTTTAATTGATTCAATATGCAGTATAAAGCGGTTGAAGGGGGCATTATAAACACCTCAAGGCAGAGCATCTCACTTGTCTCAGCTGCATCTTGACCAAGTCACAGAGATTAAAAGTCTTGCTTTCTGGATTGTGTGTCTGACTCAGACACTCACAATAACAATATTGTTTGCTTATTTGAAATCAACCCTAACACTCGAGGCAAAATCACTCTCTTACAAAAATGAGATGATTACAGAGTGGAAGTAATCGCTCATGACTGCTGCAAACATGGCGGCAGCAAGATTTCCCACCCACAAAACAGGTATTACTTAGCCTAGGTGCACAATTACCTATTGTTGGAAGTATATATGTTCTGGCAGTATGGCTATAGGTTTAGCAAGTTTTAACTATGTTCAACACACAACTTCAGCCTCCTTTTTTTTCTGTGAGACTCTAAGCTACAATTTCTGCCTGCTCTTAGGTGTTATTGCATGTTGAACTAGAAAGTCACACCCCATTACAGTTCATATGAGGTGGAAAGCTACCAGGACAGCCTGGAAGGCAATGACTGATGTCTGTGTGCCTTTGAATCTCTAAAAGTGCATTAAATTAGCAAATATTATATAGCTTTGGCAGAAGTATTTGCAACAAAGGCAACCAAACTTAAGTAAACTCAGTGTCTCCATAGACAAAAAAATATGCTTGCTGTCAGATATAAACCATAAAGTATTTGCTGAAGTTTCTCTTCCTGATACACACACACACACACACACACACACACACACACACACACACACACATATATATATATATATATATATATATATATATATATATATATATATATATATATATATATATATATATATATATATTAGGGCTGCCACGATTTGTCGACTAGTCACGATTACGTCGACTATCAAAATCGTCGACGACTGATTTAATAGTCGACGCGTCGTTTGAAGCTTTGTAAGATCCCAAAAGACGCAGGAATTAGCAGGATTTAAGAGTGTAATAACGGACTGAAACAGAAGATGGCAGCACTGCATGTACAAGGATGCCAGCTGCCGTTAAACCCCGAAGAAGAAGAAGAAGAAGAAGAAGAAGAAGCAGCTGTGTCCCAGAGTTCATAGCGCGGCCCAGCTCAGTTTCCAACAATGGCGGCAGCTAGTTAGTTTTAATATTACTCTTATTATTCTTTCTGGGTCACAAAATAAACGTTTAACATATTTTCAGCCGAGGATGTAGCTGTGTAAACCTCAAATATCGGCTCAGTTTATCAAGACACCACATATTTTCAAAAGCGCTCCGACGTTTTCGGAGACGTCTGTTACCCACTAGCTCGATAGCTAGCCGGGGGCTAGGTCACTAGCGCGGTGAGAACACCGGACTCCCGGCAAATTGTTTTCAAACCCACCGCCGTCTTTCGCTACTCAGGTTAAATATATATGAGTCACTTAGATAAATTAAAAATGTTGTTGTTTGGCTTTTTTTTTTTTTTTTGTATTTTATTTGTTCCTGAGTAAATCGGTTTGTCTGAGATTAAAGTTATAGTTTTTACACAGCTGAATAAACGTCAAGCAGACAGCTGATTATCAGAAGTGTGAGATGCTGGAGAATATACTCCATTGTCCTGTTATATTTTAGATAGCAAGGAGTTTATTAAACTTCACCGAAGCAATCTGCAAATTTCATTAAAATTGAATAAACTATCATCTTGTCTTTATTTTTAGTTAGCACCTTAAAAGCTTAAAGCTGTAAGCTAATGATAGTTATATAAGAGCAGATGCTGCTGGTGCAATAAGCTGTAGTTTTACGTCCAGTGGATGATGATCTGATTAGTCGACTAATCGCATAAATAATCGGTGACTAGTCGACTATCAAAATAATCGTTTGTGGCAGCCCTAATATATATATATATATATATATATATATATATATATATATATATATATATATATATATATATATATATGTGTGTGTGTGTATATATATGTATATATATATGTATATATATGTATATATGTATATGTGTGTGTTATAGTGGTAAGAGTTAAAGATAGCACACCTTCTTTGGCGCCCACTGCATGAATCACAGTACTTGAAGAGAAGGTGATGACTCTGGGCTCTACCTTGCATTATGTATCTTTACTGTAAGTATAGTGTGAAGAGGAGCCCCTTTGAATCCAGTGTTACACTGTACTGCAAACTATTAACTTCTACAGCATTCTGCAGTTCACGTAATTTGTTCGAGATATGTATACTCTGTCCCTGGTGGTATAGTTTAATACAAATTGAAGTGCTGGAAAAAAATCAGGATGGATCGGTCCACATCAAGCTGAATTCACAATGATACAAATCCATACTTTTTACCAAAAGACGCTGCCCAAATTCTGCTGACTCCAGATTTGTGTTTATACCTTTGCTCAGTTCAACAGGAAACTGATTCACTGTCTGAGATCTTTTTAAAAAAATAAGCAATAATAATTTATTTAGCCAAAGAAGAAAATGTTCATTTTATTAAATTGAAGTTGCAGTAAAAAATGAATTCTGTGGGGACGTTGGTTAAATTAAATTCTCCATCTTGATTCTATTGCTTGTGGTATTGCTTAATTGTGAGTAATCAAAGCAGTTGTCCAAGTGAAAGCACATAATTTGGTTACATTTGAAAAAAAGTTTGATTTCTTAGCAAGAAGTGAGTTTTGCTCTCTCTCTCCCTCACTCTTTGAAGCGCGAGCTGGCAATCATCAGAACTGGGAACACATTGGGGACTGTTTTATTAAACCATGTGAAAGGTACATTACATTTTGCAATACCCTGAAAGAGTGAGCGCAGATCCACAGCCCTGGGCTTCGTCCTAGGCAGAGACAGATCAAACTGCACAACAATAGAAGCCAGTGAGCGGAGCTGGGTTGATAACCTTTCATGTTTACTTTTGCTTATGATTGTTATGACTCCACCTGCCCGTCTCCCAGATTGAAGCCTCCAGCTCTATTGTCAGTAGAAAAGATAAACTCGAGATTGCAAGCAATTTGTACATCTGTAAATTGATGCTTGTCTTTGGCAGCTTGTTTTTGAGGAGAGTTAAATATGCATGACTTCAACATGGGTGGCTCCCAAGTTTTCTTTTCTTCTTCTTCTCCAAAACAACAACCAAATGACATGAAATCTTTATTTGTTAGAAACAAACAGAATTCTGAATTGATTTAGATTTAGATTTTGATCTCCACGTGAGCTCCAGGAGCTAACTAGATTTGTTTGTTTTTTCTGAAATGCAGCTACAGTCATATTTACCGAGCGTGCGTGCGCGCACACACACGTACTGAACAGGTGCGCAAACACACGTGCATGCAGACACACATGCACACACGTATGCTCCCATCTTTAGTCGGTTGAGAAGGAGACAAACCTAAAGATCGCCACAGAGACCCATCTTTCAAATTTATTCATTAAACTCCCAAATGCTCCCCTTAACGAATGTAATTAGAATATGGTAATGAGAGAGGGCTGAACCAGGGAGTGTTATAATACGCTTAGCAGCACAGAGGGAGAGAAGAGGAGAGGGGGGGGGGGAGAGAGAGACAGGGAAGGAAATAGAGTAAGGGAGTAAGACGAAAGAGAAATAGAGAGGCTGACTGACAGGGTGCCAATTTATGTCTTGTTGTAAACAAGTATTTATGCCAATGAGAGGTGGCACACACTTTCTTTCACTCTCTCTCTCGCTCCCCGTCTCTCAGTTTCTCTCTCTGTCTCTCTTTCTCTCCTTCCTTATCATACTAAACCTCCTCAACAACAATAACATCAACAATAGCAGAGCAGAGATCACCCTCTGAGGGAAGAGTGACTCACAACGAGAAGAGGCATCAGGGGTTAACACAACCACTGGGGACTCCTTCAGTGAGACACCCTCACCCCCCACCGAGCCACTGCTGCCACCAAGTCGCTTTCTCTTCTTAAAAAAAAAAAAAAAGCCACTGCTAAATGCGCTTTCATCATTTGAAATTTCAAATATCCGTCTATGTGTGCAAGTGTGTATGTGTCTGAGCACCCTTTCCTGGTTAACTTTGCGGGAGTTTTTGAGGACTCTGACAAGCTTTATCCAAGACGCCCTAACGCGGCGGGGTTCCTGGCATTGTGTTTGACACCACACACCTGTTGCTGTCTTTGATGTGCTCACCCCCCCTGCTGAGAGAGTGGGGGCCGTCTCCTCAAATGCAAATGCAAGGGAAGAGGAAGAGGACAGGTAAGGTGCGCAAGAGAGGGGAAGTCTTAGAAAAATATGATT